>NC_056512.1:32175052-32175423 GCF_014905685.2 Nematolebias whitei
CAAACACACAAAGCTTTTTCCCTAGTTACCCATGTCCCAGGATAAATTTGATAGTCGGCTTGTATCCGAGGCCAAACGGGGGAGTCAAATTCAGATAAGCCACAATTGTTGATTTTCTTCAGGCAGACTGTTTTTTCTTGTCAGTCTTGGGTCCTGCTGGAACTTTCCCAGTCCAAAATGGCCAGATTTATGGGTATTTCACTCCACTGATCCGTGTTATGAGCCTTCTTCAAGGTCGATCCCAACATGCTGGCACGTCCTAGAAGCCGCAGGTGGCCTGTAATTCTCACAAATCGCCTCCATCTTACGGTTTAGCTTGTTAATCAGCTCATTTTGAGTCCTCATAGCACGTACCAAACCTTTACACAGAC
>NC_056512.1:32175523-32176950 GCF_014905685.2 Nematolebias whitei
TTTATTACTAATTCTTGAATTAAAAGTAAGATTTTGATCAGAGTTGAAATGTTTTTCTTTTTCCAGTCTAAAGATTTTGGTCTGCTTGTACAAAAATATTTTATTTTAAATTGATTGTGTCACAATTTTATTAGAAACACTCTTTAAGTTGTGAATTGTGTCTGACTGTTTTAATAGAACATCTTTAAAATCTTTAAGTGAAAAATTCAACCTTTTAATCAAGTATTTGTGTAAAAAAAACAACCAAGTTTGTTAAAAAGTGATGTATGTTCCACAATTCTTACTTTATATTTGGAACAAACTTTCAAACAGTGAAGATGAACATGAGGAACAATTTAATAGAAACTGTTTGTTTTCTGCTTTTTAATTATTTATAGTTAACTTCATAGGAAGTTTAGTGGATTAAAGTGTTTATTAACTTTACATGGAGCAAATGTAAAATGACCTAATTCACAGAAAAGTTAAAGAAAACCCAGCAGCAGCCTGAGTGAGGAGGTTTTTGTCACGTTTAAATCATGTGATGTTCACTCTCTGACAGAGATGTCCCATGTTTGACAGAAATAAACTGCAGAGTCCGGCTCCTCCACACTTTTAATGATCAAACCATGATCTGACCCATGATGTGAACTTTCCACATGAAAACCAGAACCATAGCTTTATGAGCTGAACATCTGGAGGAAACATCAGAGTTTAGAGAATGAGGAGAGGAGGTGCTGGAGGAGGCGTTCAATACAACACTGAAACTGACCGGAGGAGGAATGTTGTTTTAAAGACAAACATTTTAATCATAATATGTCATTTTATCATCTGATGAAAACTGCGTCCAATTAAACAGGACTTTTAAATATTTAATGCACATTTTGTGGCAGGATAATTATAAATATTGTTGCATTTAAATGAATATTATTATAGAGGACATGAAGTGGACGGATTAAATTAAACTTGAGATTTTAACTATAAAAGCTGAGCTTCATACTGTAACACTGGGATAGTTATGGAAGAATATTTTGTAAAAGTTTAGTTGAAAACATCTTGGATAAAATACATCCATGGCACACTTTGTTAAAATGATTTATTTAAATTTTCAGAAACATTTTGCTGTGAAATGAATGTTTGACTCATACATTCAAGGACACTTTACAACATGAGATCTTCTGCTAAACAGCTGGAATCACAGCGATTTAACTAAAACCTCCTTTTTTGAATAACCAAAAAATTAAAGAGTGTGATTTTTATGTGTTTCTAAGAAATTCAAAATATAATTATCCAGTTTTAAATAAACACACTTTTATCAGGAACAGAAAAAAACATTTATAAACTTTTAAGAATAAATCTCATCTACTCTACTCCTTGATCAATATTTTAATTTGTGACTCAAAATCAAGAATTAGTAATAAACGTGATGTGAGCCATAAAAAAGTAGATTT
>NC_056512.1:32177050-32178503 GCF_014905685.2 Nematolebias whitei
AAAAAAGTAGATTTAATATTCAGAGAATTCAACAATGTCCAAAGCTAAGTCAAAGTTTCAAACATTATTTTAATCAACATCTCAGTCACTTTATTTAAATTCATGTAAATGTCTTTTTTAAAACATCGTCAGTTCATTCATAGTTGAACTTTGAACTGATTTTTGTGTTGAATATTAAATCTCCTCCCCTTCTGATCTCCTCAGACTCTTTATAACTCCCAGTTTGTCTTGTTCTGTCACTGGAACAGTTCCTCCTCTCAGCTGCATTGTTAGAAACACTTCCAGTCCAAAGTGACACCATGCTGCGGAGCCTCTGTGCCGTCATCACGGCTCTGACATGTAAGACGCTCCTCTGCTTCACTTCAACTTTTAGCTTGTGAAACATGATTCTTTGTCTCATGTGTGTTTGTGTTGTTCCAGATGTGGATGCAGCCAAAGTGTTGACCCAGACGCCAGCTGTTCACACAGTTTCTACAGGACAAGAGGCTGTTCTCAACTGTAACATTCACAAAGATGAAGGCGCTTATGTCTTTTGGTACAAGCAGGTGCCTGGTGGAACTCCTCAGTATGTTCTGAGATTTTACCATTCACACAGTTCCCCTGACAACTACGGAACAGGATTCTCTTCTGACAGATTTACCTCTAAAGCCACATCAAATACAGAATACCAGTTTGTTATAAAACAAACAGAGATGGGAGACTCTGCAGTTTATTACTGTCAAACATGGGATGATTCTGCTAAAGAGCGCGTATCACAGTGATTTACACCGTGACAAAAACCTCTTGTCAAAGTACTTCTGCTTTCTGAGCCTTTAACCTAACACTGTTGAAACTCTTTACATGAGAATAACTCAGAAGTGCTTTCTAAAATCAGACTCATACAATAATTGTGTATTTAACAATTGGATCCTAATAATAATAATAAAAATAATGGTTTACATGGTGAATACAGAAGCAGCTCCATGTGTCAGATATCATAAATGTTTGCATTAGGGATGGAACCAGTGAAGGGATGAGTCCAGTTTTAATCTGAGATTTATCTCATTTAAAAACCTTCAAAATGATATTTTCTGTCATCACAGAGAGTTTGTAATAACAAAGTACCGTCATATTAAAATGTTCTGACCTCATGTTTTCCAAACAGACCACAGAGACTGAAGAGTTCCTTACAGTGTGGTTCTGAAAGAACATAAATGTAGAACTGGACACAGAACCGTCCAGTATCAGAACTCTGTCTGGTGGAACTCTCTCCCAGTTTGGGTTTTGAGAGAAATACTGGACACTGTCTGAACCATCAAGACTGAACTGAACACATTTTTATGTTTTTAATTGAGATTCAATTTTTGTCAACAAAACACTAATAAAATAAAAACAAATGTTTGTGTCAGCAACATTTTTGTGTTTAGATAAAACCTACGCAGCTCTAGTCTGTGTGAGATGAAGAAGACAACAG
>NC_056512.1:32178603-32183895 GCF_014905685.2 Nematolebias whitei
ATAAAGGTGTTTTAAACCCTTCCCACACTCTTACAATATTCTAAACAATGTTTCTAAATTCTGAATGCTCTAAAAGATCACAGAATGTCATGATTTCAGCTCTCTGACTCCATCTGCACTTTTGGCCACGCCCATTTCTTTGCTCTGCACGGATATCAGCTGATCTCCGTGCAGAGCAGAGATCAACTGATCAGCTGCAGGAGGAAGCTTCTCCCACATCTGTGGGCTGCACACAGGTGCTAAATCTATCCATCCATTCATCCATTATCTTTTACCCGCTTCTTCTATTTTGGGTTAGAGCAGTTGTCCTCCGATGAAAGAGTTGGCGGCTTGATTTCACAAATATGTAGTCACATATCAAAGTGTCCCTGGCAAGACACGGAACACCTCATTATCTCCAATGTGTGTTCCATTGGTATATTATTGTGCTCTAAAATTCTAATTTGCTCAGATTAGCTTTGACATGTAACAGAGTGCTTGCTCTATGAATGTGTTTGGATGGGTAAATAAGAGCACAGATTGTATTGTTAAGCGCATTGAATATCCTGGTTGAATATAAAAAAGTGCTATACAACTACAGTCCATTTATCATGGGTGGGTGTATTTTATTTTTTGTTATAGGAATATCTAAGAAGTTGCATTATATTTCATATTTAGATGAAGGCATTGATTTTCATAGATTATTATAAAAGACAAATAGAAACGCCATGTTCTCAGGTCAATGTTTTTTTTTTTTACAATTTGCTTGTTTTATTATACCCTTTTCTTTTTTCAGTCACTATTTCATCATCCTTATATCTGCCCAGATCTCTAGTGATGGCCGAGTATAGCTCTGACAGGGAATGGGGAATTGTGGAAAAAGCTCTCGGTTGGCTGATGGTTCTGTCTGCCAGCCGGAATAAAGTTTAATTGGCAGGGAGAATCCATTATGCTCCATGGAGAGGAAAACACTTGAGCTTTCCTGTTGGCTAGAGCCTCCATAGACCAAACCCAAAACAGTTTTTCCATTCTTTCATCAGCTGACAGTTTACAGTATTCCTATAGCACAGGCAAGCAGTCCTCTGATTGCATGTCACTGCCTCTGAAGGAGCCTTGAGCGGGGTGCAACATGTGATAGATAAGGACAGTTTGAAAGACTGCATACTCTCGTGGCTGATGTGGCAGATTTAATCAAACTCAAAACAGTATATGACATCAGACGATAAGCCACCAGGTTTTTATATACTCAAAGGTTTTGGCACTGCCTTGCTTTGTAATGCAGTTGTCATCAGCTCTTGAAAGCAAGCATGATATAGATTTTATTGGATGGGCTGTCTAGTTTGCTTGTCTCACTATGCACAGTTGGGATACATTGATGTTGTGCATATAGAAATTTTGTTTGAAATTTGTGTGGGTGAACATGCAGTGTATTAAGGTTACAGCAAGTGAAAACCTTGTTTTATTTGCTAGAGTTGTAGACTGCTTTTAGTTTATATTTTAAAAGCAGTAAAATGAGCCTACTGGACAGAAGCTAGATTTGCTGAAGACATCTCTTGTCATGCTTTGGAAAATGTTTAAGTTTACAGCATGTTAAGTTTATGAAGTGGTAGCAGGTGAGAAGGAAATTTGGAAGAGGGTCAGATCGTGGTCTGACTTTTCCCTTTGATCCTGGATAAGAATTGGGGGAAGATAGATGTTGGTGGATAGATGAATATTAAAACTAAATATTTTAATAATCCGTAAAGAGCATGTAAACTGTCAACACAAGCAAAGCATTCCTCTAAATCACAGATTAATGTCCCACTAAACTATAGACACAAATAGATAAAAAAATTAACATGAATGGGTTTGTCAGTCATCTTCATTCTACAAATTGTTGTTAAAAGATAATCCAAAATGTGTTAATGGCTAATTTGGTCAATTCACATTTTTATCTGAACTTTAGGCAGAAACCATTGATGAATTTATTGATGATTGGTTGTGATCAGATGTACATCCATCTGGCATCAGGCATAAATTTCCTTCACAAAGACCAACATTACATTAGATTTTTATTAAAATATTTAAATGTAACCATTTAAAACTACTTGTATATTATTACATCTCACCTTAAATAAATAAAAAATAATGTTAATTTGTCTTCATGATTGCTGAACATGTACAAAGACAAAGTCTCAAAATGTTAGTGAGCAGTAAGTGTTCTATGTTGCAGTTATTTACATTATATTATAGTCCTGCAAGATCAGACAAAAAAAAAAAAAAAGAAAATCAAACTCATCTCAGCTTCCAAGTGAATATTTGTGTTGATGCCTTCTGTTACTGGCATTGATGAATTTACTGAAAGTACACCAGCTTGTCTAGAAGTGCCAAGGCTACCCTGGATTGACGCAGATCAGCAGATGGAGTCTGACTGCACGGCCCCCTCTCAACCTGCCTCTCAGTCTTTCATGCTTGCTTTCCTCTCATTCTGCAAGCAGCTGACTCTTTGGCTTATCAGATGTTCTAACAAATATGGTCTCCGTGGCTGAGAAGCTAGACAGTTGAAACTTTTCATCACTTGAAATAATTGTTTTATCTGAACCAAAAGCTCACCACTTTGTTTGTATTTTGTTTGTCAGCATAAAATAATGCAAATCCACAGGCTGTTAGCTGTGTGTCAAGGAAACAACTTGTAGTCACTCAACAGTTATGTAAGCTGAGCACCATGCATTTGTTCCCTCATTTGCACTACATTTTGGCATCATCCCCTTCAGTAGTAATCAAGATTTAAAACAACAAAGGCTTTTTTTGACTCTGCTCTCTCTGGTACTCATTTTTTGTTCTCATCGCCTTTTGTGTGACTGTTTTTATTGCTGTGTTATCTTATATCAACTCTGTATGTCATTCAAAAGCCACCTGGTCGTCTTAGTTTACTGCCTTTATAGAAATCTAAAGTCTATGCTGTGTTATTAATAAGCATGTTAACCAGCCTAACATAGCAGCTCTATTATTTTGACTAGTCTTATTCTTCTTATTCCTTTAATGTCTCTGTAGAAGTTTTTTTTTTTTGTTGTTGTTGTTTTGGCATGTCTTTGGAATCTGATTTTTGTTACTACTGATATGTGCAAGAGTGCTGTTTCACCCAATAAAAACAGTAGCTAAAACCACATGTTTAAATTTAGACTATGTTTAATAGGTTACTCCTCTGAGACCTATGTATGAACTTTGTAGAGTGCCTTCTTTTCATGAGGTTCTTGTCAACAACAGTAAAGTTGAACCATTAGTTTTTTGTTGGAGCTGACATGACTGTATAACTTTTTAATTTAATTTAACCTATATTTTACCATGTTAGTCAGTTGAGAACAAATTCTCATTTACAATGACGACCTGGCCAAGACATAGCAAATACAGGAGTGGGAGAACACCAGATGGACAACATATAAACTACTAACAATCAAACATCAAGTTGTATAGACCATGTGAAATCATAACAAACAAATAGCTTGGACAGGTTTTATGGTACAAGAGTAACAGCAGAGATTGAGGAGGAAATTGATAAAAGCATGTGCAATGGTCAAGTGATGCTTTCATTGAGTTTTAACATTGAAAATGGGACAAAAGAAGAAAGCTGTGAGATTTAAATCTTCATCAGTGTAATGCACCGTTAGACTCTGGTATGACTCCACTATACGGCTTGACCATAGATCAGTTGTCGTTGCAAAAAACTCCAATGTTTTCAGCTCCGCTGCAACTCTGTTTCTGCCTTTTTTCTATAGCTCCGGGATGGCAACTTGGCTAAAATGTGTACACGAGGACATTCTGTACTGCTTATCCATTGTGTTTACCAAAGCTGTAAACCCAGACTTGGTCACTATATTAATGGTCATCATGCCGTTCGCTGTGAACTCCGTTATTGTTTGAGTAATTATATATTTATAATTATATGTAAATATTGCTGATAATATTGTTGATAAAGATTTGTGGTGTTACTTCGAGAGGTAGCAACCCCAACAAGGCAGGTTCTGCACAATACATGTATTTGCACACCATCTTCTTTTTTATAGCTAAAATAATTCCAAACAACGGCTGCCCCTCTTTGGTACCAAACTTTCAGATGTATCAGCTTCTGTCGAGCCTGACGCCATTGTGCAACGGGTTAAAATGCAGTGTTGCCTTCTACTGCTCCCTGCTCTGCTGCTTTGCGCCACTCGACTCACTCACAAGTCACGTAACCAGATCACATGACCAGTCAAATTACTTCCTTTGCTATTAGAAAATCTCATTTTATCATATTGCAATATTATCGCAAATGCAATTAATTGTTCAGCCCTAATACAGATGTGTGAGAACATGAAAGTTGTTTAAATAATTTTTACATTGTTGATGTATATGCTGAAAATAGTAGGACCAAGTATGGAGCCTTGGGGAACACCTTTGCTGATGGGTAGTGGGGCTGACAGCTGACCCTCCATCCTCACTGATTGCGCTCACTCAGAACAGTAGCATTTGAACCAAGCTATGCAACTGTGACATCTCTTAGCCCCTTAGCCTTCCCAGCAAGATGTATTAGTTTACAGCAGGGCTATTCAACTGGCGGCTCGAGGGCCAAATCAGGCCCACAGATGAACTCAGTTCGGCCCACCAATGGGTCCATGTTTAAATAAAACTAGATTTTAAACCATAAAACAAACCAATTTAATGGCAATAAGTGTTGGATGTCCGACCCACGAGCTCTTGGCTTTTAGTGACTATGCTGCCCCCCACCCCCACCCCCGAACAATTTAGTTGAATAGCCCTGGTCTATAGAGTCGAAGGCCTTATCTAGGTCGACACAGACAACAGCACAGTACTTTTTCTTATCACTCGAACAGACAACGTCATTCACAACCTCAAGTGCGGCAAGATACAGCTGTGTCCTGATTATTAAAGGAAAGAATGAGGTAGAAGAAAAATTTACTAAAGAGCATTTTCAAACAAGCAAATTACTATAACACAGCCATCAAGTTCATTATATTTATTATGTTTTTTTAGTTTATCAATGTTTGCTGCACCAGTTTTTATTACAAGTAATAAAAAAATGTGTTTAAGATTTATGTTGGGTGAATAGTAAAAGCAACTTCTAAACAAACCAAATATTTATGTAGTTCTTTCTTTTTTTTGCTGAAATTTCAATCTTACCATCTGGTAACTTTCTGGGATAAATTCCAGCAAATAAATACCACGTGACATTATCATGATAAACATGCTTATTCTCTCTCTCTCTCTCTCTCTCTCTCTCTCTCTCTCTCACACACACACACACACACACACACACACACACACACACACACACAC
>NC_056512.1:32183905-32187134 GCF_014905685.2 Nematolebias whitei
CACACACACACACACACACACACACACACACACACACACACACACACGCAAACACACGTGCATAACACACAACCTTAGAACATTCTCAAGCATGTCAAAATGTTTTCCCATGTGTCGACTCCAGCTGGGAGTGTGGAGTCTTTGATTAACTCACCATTCCATATGTCAAACTTTATGGCCTCAGTGTTTCTGAGCTCCACCAGCCGTGTGTGTGCATGCGTGCGTGCATGTGTGTACATATAATCGATGTCTCCTCAGCTGCTTGGTAATGAAACCATAACACAATTTGCTGTACTGCAGATTTTACTAAAACTGTTAAAAAAAATAGCTAAAATGTTTAATGTGAGATTTATTGTAATCTGTTTGCAAAAGTGTAATACGATTTTCACAAGTAAATTTTTATCACTGTCGATTCAAAGTAAAATAAAACATTTAGGACAAATTATCTACAATGTATCTACAAATACGTTGAATATTCTTTTTTGCTTTTCTAGTTCAAAGTGTACTGTATTACTGTAATTTGGCATACAGTGGGTGGTACTAATACACTTGATGTATGCATTGTGAGCCATTATATGTCTCCTTCACTATGCATTTTAAGTATACTTTACTTTTATGTGCATCTATAATCCATAATAATCAGATCCATCCCTAAAAACCCCTCAAATTCCTGATGCCAATAATAAAGATAATACTTACTTTTCAATTTGAATATTAAGTTTATTTGTTAAAGCTAACACTACCAGCAAAAGCTGAGTCTATAAATTTTGAGTGTGCATATCAGAATATTTTCTGAATCTGTCCATTTTTAAAGACAAAATGCATTCAAGCTGGAGTGTGTGGGTGGGGGGTTAAATTATTTTTCTCTTGTCTCTTTACTGACTATTCCTCTGTTAGAAATCTCACTTTTGGTCTGACTGACCTTGCACTGGATATATTATATTTTAGATTATAAAAGATTACTGGTAGATACAATTTTGTTATACGATGCCTTCTTCAAAACATTGTCACAACGATGATTTGGCAATGAGAAATTGAGAAAATATCTCAAGTATTTTTCATATGCTTGAAAAAACATTCAACTTTTGACTCACTGAGTTAGTTCTGATGCGTTCTTTTCCACTTTGAAATAAAAAATAGCAAGCAATCCTGTGCTTTAATGTAACCAGTTGCAGCATGTTTAAATCATTCATTGAACTCCACTGAATGTAGTGATATCTGAACAATCATCCATTATCTTTTACCCGCTTCTTCCATTTTGGGTCATGGGGGTCGCCGGTGCCCATGTCCAGCAATCACTGTGCGAGGGGCGGGGTACACCCTGGACAGGTCGCAAGTCCATCACAGGGACACATAGAGACAAACGAGACAAACCACCATTCACTCTCTCACTCACACCTAGGGACAATTTAGAGTCACCTATCAGCCTAACATGCATGTTTTTAGTCTGTGGGAGGAAACCGGAGTACCCGGAAAAAACCCACGCATGCACGGAGAGAACATGCAAACTCCACCCAAACCGGGATTTGAACCAGGGACCTGCGCGCTGAGAGGCAGCAGCTCTACCAGTTGCGCCACCGTGCTGCCCCTGAACAATCACTAGATGAAAATTATTTACCGGTAGTTGCAGTATAAATTAGACATTGCAAAATAGTAAAAATATAAAATGGTTTTAAAAATCAGTGGATAAAATATAGGAAAGTAGCAGTAAAAGGTGTTTTGTTGAAATCATCAGCGATTACTTTGTGTCTTGGTGTTGAGTGTGTGACCTGGCAACAACTGAACTGATGGCTTCACATTTGACAGGCAGTGCAGGTGAACTCTCTTGGCAGACAACACAAATGGAAACTAATTGCTCAATATCCAACTCATAAGTATGTTCACTGTATCAGGTTTACACTGTACACTGTTACCAAGTACTGCCTTTCCTGTTTGAAATGTTTGTCTGCCTATAAACTCTGAAAGCTGGGTAGAAATGTTTTCAAACCTGAAATATGGTACTGCTGTTAAACACCTGTAAAACTTGCTGTAAAACACTTGTAAAATACTGCATTCATAATATTTTTACTATGGCTTCTATTTTTTTTTAACCTTTTCACTTCATCTAGTGATCACAACAGTCCCTATAAGAGCCAAGAAAAGTCAAGTCTAAACTTCTTCTTCTGGTTCAGTTTTTGCTTAAACCCGACTTGTCCTTGTACACTCCTAAATATTTGGAGTCTTATTCCAGCCAAACTGGAAAACTCATTTAGCTTCTCCCACTTGTAAACACCTTTCTTATTATAACAGATGTTACAAAGTGGCAGAAGTACTGACAGAAATTGTTCAGAAGCAAAGCATCCGGACCAACTCAGAACATTGTTTCACAAATCAGATACATATTATGGCCATAGTTACCGCAACAGGCTGCCTTTAGGATGGCAAGACTCTCAATGAATGGATCAAATTCAGTTCAGCTTCTTCTGATCACTGATTTAGTAAAAGACACAATGAAACGGACAAAAATTGTATTGTTTGCAATGATTCAACCCAAGATCTAAAAAATTAAACAGAATCCTAAATATATATTTTTGTGTTACATATCTAAGCTTTTTCTGTTGTAAAATGTTAATTCTCAATTTTTACCGTAACTTCCAAGTTTATGTATATCCAGTTTTTATCCTAAGTGAGGTTACCGAAACACCCTGAATGAGCACACATTGAATCATCAGAGGAATAAATTTGAATCTGTTTATGTTTTCTAGTTGTGGGTCTACACAGTTATGTCAAAAAATGTGTTGTGGTCTTGTTGCCAACAGACTAAAATGAAATGTCCCTCTCTTTCTTGCCCTTTAGCTGCAAATATGACCTCATTATGACAATTCTCTTAACAAACATACCCACAGTTTCATAAACAGGTGTTTTATTTAACAATGGATTTAATCCATTTCAGTAACATTTAAATCAGACTGTACAGCCAACTTTTTCAGTATTGCTAGAACTTTAGAGTAATTAAAATTATTCCATTATTAAATTAAAAGTTTCAACTTCACTATCACATTCATTGTACCAACATATGATAGGTATTCAAGCGTGTGACTGTACATGCATCTGCATATACTGTACACATTTTTATACAGTCTGTAACCTGTTTGACCAGGCACGCCTTTCACTTCACTACTTCCCCTAGTTGGGGAAAAAAAAAAAAAAATTAATAAAAAAAAAAATATATATATATATTATATATGTT
>NC_056512.1:32187234-32191662 GCF_014905685.2 Nematolebias whitei
ACAATGTATTATACGTGCATACATATACACACACATATACATACTAGACAATCAAATAAAAAAGCTAAAGAAAAGGAAATTGAAAAAATGATATAAAAAAACTAAACCAAAAACGGCTACATTATGGGGCGATGTAAAATATAAACATAAAATGAAATGTCAAACTATGTTTGACAGTTAACATAATTTCATGATGACAGCTGAAATAAACACAGTGAAATAATGAAATGTGATTTTAAATAAAGCATTTCTTGAAAATGGCATTTAAATTTTGAATGTCATTATTTAAAACGTACATTTATTTATTTAATGGGACATTTAATTAATTGTGCATTTCATAATTTAATTGTATGTTTATATTATTTTATTATGCATTAAATAATTAAATGGCACATATAATGAAGCATCGAGTGGTGCATTTATATATTTAATCACACATTTATTCATTTCATTATGTATTTATTTAGTTAATTTTGTCACCTTCATGCCTCCACGTGAAGCAGGCGAGCTGTCTCTTTAAAGCGCACGAGGAGGCGTGTAGGACGTCCGTAAGACGCGAGTCTCGTGAATGATTTCCAGTCTCAGGTTGGGTGACATTGTGAGACAGGACACCCCAGTACGGAAAGAACTAAATTTACCTGCGTGCGTAGAGAGCGCGTGCGAGGGGCTGCAGGTGGAGGTGGGCTGTACGCGTCACGGCTGTTGGTTTTACGCGCAGAGAAAAGCTTCAGTTGGAGCGCTCCGCTGGCGGCTCCTTCCTGCTCCTCGTGAGTGAAGTTTAACCTGCCAGGCTGACCTCCATTTCTCCCGGCAGACTTCTCTTGTCAGGAATGTGTTTCTCTTGAATCTCAGAGGGTCAGAGTCCCCGGGGCGCAGGTCCAGCCGCCTGTGAAGGATGTACACGATCACCAGAGGTCCCAGCAAACTGGCCACACAGCGACGGACAGGTGAGGCTGCTCCAACTCGCTTCTGGTGCAAACTTTCAGAAGTTCCTTCAACTTTGGTTTGTTTTTCCAGGACCCACTCAACAGCTGGACAGCAAAATTAACGAGTTCAAGCACAAACAAACCTCCTGGAGCATGCCTGAGTAAGTGCACCTTTCAAAATAAAAGACCAGATACTACAAGTGTGAATGCCACGTTTTGCTACAAAAAGACAGATTTGATGGCCTTTTCTCACAGTGGATTCATGCACGTGTCACGCTGCTCCCAGGTTCAAACCTGTCTGTTTCCTTGTGGCTCTGCTTGTTGTCATGACTTTGAGGCAGCCAGGCGGGCCCTGACTCTGTTCCTGTGTGACCTTGTGGAGCACATGGTCCTTGGTTCACAGCTGTTGTAATCTCTGACTGCTGCCCAACCAACCTTGCTTAAACGCAGGTTCAAAGGGCAACTTTGCAAACATGTGCTAATTCTCCATAAATTAACTTGTTTCTCTTTACGCGTGTCAGCCTTCCTGCACCAAAGATCATTTTTAACCGTCTGAATGGAAAGAAGCACCATCACCCGGCTCAGGCTGTCCCTGCAGACAGTCAGCAGGAAGAGACGTTCTCCCCCACACACCAGGAAAATGTCAAGTTTGTCTCTGACAGTAAGTTCTAATGACAAAACATGTTTTTATTGTTTCTGTGCGTGCAGACAGCACTTACTGGTTGATTTGTGACGTTGTGTTACTTTCAGGGGGGTTAGGAGCTACAAGACACCCCCCCCCACACACACACGCACACACACACTCTTTCAAGGCTACTCCCCCACAGCTGCTCTGACACTGATAGTCACGATCAGAAGTGAGCAGAGGAAAACTCACTCAGCCACATATCGGGCCGCCCATGGTCTTTGCCGGGTCTGTTCAAAAGTGGCCCTTTGAAGAACTGCCCAAACCCCAAACTGGTCCGTCTGAATATGATGCTTGAAAAATGTGAAACAGCTCAGAGATGCTTCCATACCTCGAGCCTCATGTTGCGTTAGTTGCTTCTGTGGAACAGTTGATCAGAGAGGTGAGGTGGACCAACCTGTGCACCTGAAGGCAGTTGTTGGATCGGCCCATCCATCCGACAGAATCCTGTAGATCGCTCCCAAGTCTCTTTTTCTTTTTTTTTTCATTCAAGCTTTATTTATACTGGTTGGTCTCATTGGATTCATTTACAAGACGGACCTGTTTTAGACAGACAACGTATAAAGTACAGACACAATAAACTACAATAAAAAAATGCAATTCAAATAAAAGTAGTGTACAAAACAATGAATCAGGGTGCCCTAAAACAAGAACATATTTGCTTTGATGTTTCTATTGACCTTATCAAATGTTTAAAATCCCCTAAAGAAATCAAAGTGGACAACTTCGGTTCCTGTTGCAAGGTGTTCCAGGAGCAGAGTAAGAAAAGGCCTTTTGGCCAAGTTCAGTCCACACTGAGGGGACGCTGCAGGTAATGAAGGCCTGAGAGCGCACGCTGTAACTGCACTGACGGCGTGACGTGGGAGGAGAAATAAGAAGGAGGCAGAACAAGGAGGGATTTATAGATGAAAATGAACCAGTGTGAGAGTCTACGTGTAGATAATGATGACCAACTGACCAATGAGTACAGAGTGCAGTGATGGTACAGTAGTTACAACCAGTTATGAATCTTAGTGCGACATGGTAGACAGCATCCAACATCTGCAAGCAGCTGGCAGGGACATTCATGTAAATAATGTCACCATAGTCAATGGCTGGTAGGAAGGTAGTAGTTACAAGGCATTTTCTGGCATTCAGAGTTAAGCAAGATCTATTTCTGGAAAAGAAACCCAGTTTTATTTTCAGCTTCTTTATCACGTTTTCGATATGTGGTTTAAAAGAGAGATGTGCATCAACCAAAATTTCCAAGTATTTGTAAGAATCTACAAACCTAACAGGAACACCATGCATGGATGAGATTGGAGGAAGAGTTACTGGCACCGACTTTCTATTGGAAAACAACATCCCTTTGGTTTTATCAGCATTTAGCACCAGCTTGAGGTGGAATAAGTTTGACTGAATGATGTTGAATGCACACTGTAGAAGCTTTTAGCAACTGTTAGCTCGGCAATAGACAACAGTGTCATCTGCATATAGATGCAAGGATGCGTCAGGAATGTTTAGACCTACATTATTTATATGAATAGTAAAAAGAGTGGGTCCTAAAACTGAGCCTTGTGGCACACCATTAGTGACCGTTGGGTAGCTAGATGAAGTACCGTTATGTCGAACACATTGCCTCAGACCTGAGAGATGGTTTGAGAACCAGCCTACAGTGTGATCTGAGAGCTTGTCGTAAGTTGTCGTGATCTACAGTATCAAAGGCTTTGGACAGGTAAAGTATAACTTAGTTACTTAGTTACTCATTAACTGAGCTCACTACAAGCATCCAGCCAGAAACATGGTAGAACCATTTCAAAGCAAATGACCTGAAATAGATTTTTCATTCAGTGCCAACAGCATAAAAAGGCGATATGAGTCAGGTCTCGTCTCTTTTTCATCCTGGAAGTTTTCCATAAAAATAGTGAGAACGGTGAGGAAACGAACAGAGCTGCTCACAACTTTTCACCGGAGACAAGTGGCCGTCAGCTGCTGAACACCGACCAGCAGAGCGCTATGATAACATCCCGGCAAGAAGTTTAGAAATGAAACCTTTCTGAGCCATGTGCCGAGGAAAGAAAAGCCGTTTTACGCTTTGGTTTGACCCCAGCAGCATCTCAGTCCAGAAGACTCTGTCTAAGGAGGTTTACTTAAACAGTGACCCAGTTCTGAAGTGTTTGGTTCTTTTTAACATTCACAGAAACACTCGGTCTCCAGGAGACCTCGCTGGTCTCTGTTGTTACTTTCTGTGTCCTGTTGGTTGTTGGCATTGACGCTGAGCCTCAGCGGCTCATAAACAACCACAGGAACCTTGTATCTGAGTGAACAAGGGCACAAAACATGAGCAGTTATAAAAGAATAAAATTCTGTTTACATTCATTACGTTTCCAAATGAGCTTTCTAAAAATGAAAGTCGGACTACAAGAGATTAAATCGGTTGCATGTTGTGATTTTATTCTGAATTATTCAAAATACAGACATTTGTCAGGGGAGGCAGGACTTTACTTTAGGTGTTACTCAGACACACAACTGTTTTTGTTCTTGTAGTTTTTCACATATTGCAGTGTCAAAGATGACTTTTATGATTAAACCTTTGTGTTTTTTAGTCTGGCAGGAAGTGACTGAACAGGAAGAAGGGAATCGGAGACTGGAGGCGTCCCAGAGAGCAGTTTACTACAAAGAGGCCAGTCCTGGACCTCACATGGACGGTGAGTACAGCTGTTTGTCCTCGTTCTACATTTTCAGCAGATTCTGTTGCAGAAACTGCCACAGTTGTAGGCTTGTACGTCCAAGTCTGCTCTAGCCATAGAGTTAGGATCTATTAAATTAAAGCTCTAT
>NC_056512.1:32191762-32197980 GCF_014905685.2 Nematolebias whitei
TTCTAGTTAGAGATTCATGAGTCTAACAGCCTCAGGGTAGAAGCTGTATATATTTTAAACAAAATTTCAAGCAGTTTAGTGTCATGAAGTACTGACATGTATTTAATTTCCATGTGAACGCATACAATGATACTTGTGTACAAATGTCATAATGAATATTTTATATATAAAGTATTCTTTAAAAATGCATGCGATCATTATTAAATTTGATGTAATTTGAGCAACAAATAATTGTATAATTAACTAACTATAGCTGGAAGTATGCATTGACTTTGTAAATGAGAGTTTGAAAATTTCTGAAGAAACTGGCACATTTTTGGTGATTCTTCGTTTGTTTTTAGGAGCTGGTATAGAAAAACTCCAGAAGACAGAGTGAGGCGCTCTGACAACCTGAAGAAGCAGCACTCTCTGGGTTAACACCCAGCTCAACACCGCCTGACCTGTGAACTTGAATTTTTAATCTTTTACAAATCTTGAACCACTTTCATTTCTGTGCTGCTAACAAATGGATTGTTTCCTAATGTGTGAAATGAATGTATTTTAGTCCACTGATAAACACTAAAACAGTGCTAATGTTTTGGCTGTTGCCTCTTGGTGAAATGTTATTTGTGTGTATAGAAAATGGAGTTTTCCAAGACTGTCAAGTGATTTAAGTATTTACCAAGTAGCTGTATGCAGGCTTAATGTCGGAGCCAAAAGAGAAGTTAGAGAAAGAAATGTGCCTGAGAACACCTCAGCCTTCTGCTGTATTTTAGCATGCTTAAACTGTATTTTTCAGCTATGTTCATAAACATGAAGCTCATATAATTGTACCTAAATTTAAAAAATCATTTTTATGATGTCTGTCAGATACTGTAGTTGTAAAATTTAGTCTTAAGATGTGAAGAATGCATGGATTGATGTGTTTTTTGTTCAAGGGCTTCAAGTACCTTTGTGTCCCTAGTTGAGTTATTGGTGCTGAATCTGAAATACTTTAAGACGTTTCATCGTGTTTTACCATTTGGCTTCACTTAATGCTTAATTAAAAAAATCTAAATGTATTTACATGCTGCTGTGATGTTATTTTAAAAGTTTCTTATAAAGATTCAAAGCAGATGTTTGCATTAGTTGCAGTTGTTGTGTTGATGCTTTCCTCTGACATACAGTAGCTGCACTGTTAGTGTGTTGGGCACAAATTTAGTTTAAGTTCTTCATTAAGTTTTAACCAAGTGAGCCGAGTTTTCAGTTGAAGAACGGCACGAGAAAGTGCCTCCCTGTGGCCACACTTAAAGACACTCCTTTTGGCAGTGAACGATTGTGTGGCTAAAAAACAAAGGAGCATTTAACCAGCAGCTCTGGTGAAGCTGGACCTTTTGTGCATTTATGAACTTGCAGCTACAGAAGTTCTACAGATGTTTCCAAGAGAGTAGTGAGACCAGCTATGTTGTATGGTCTGGAGAGAATGGCATTGACAAAAAGACTGGAGAAAGAACTGGAAGTGGCAGAAATGAAGATGTTGAGGGTCTCCTTGGGAGTGACAAGAATGGATTAGGAATGAGATCAGAGGTACGGCACAGGTTGAACTGGGAGATAAAGTTAGAGAGGCCAGACTGAGATGTTTTGGACATGTCCAGAGGAGGGACAGTGGGTATATTGTTAAGACGGGAGAAATGAAGCTGTTGTCAGCAAAATGACAAAAAAGAGGAAGGTTAAAGAGGATGCAATTAGAGAGGACATGGATTTAGTTAAAGTGATGGTAGATTGAGATGGAGGATGACTCATGGTGACTCCTGAAGAGGGAACAGCAGAAAGAAGAAGTTTAGGTTTGTCCTTCACTTATTGTTGCGTTCGTCTCCTTCCTCCTCCTCAACTGAACCGTTAGCAACTGTTTTTGGCATAGCATACCTTTATTTGGGGCCAAGTTAAGGTATATTGGTATATTTTCAGTCGTCCAGGACATTTATTTATTTTCCTGCTTGCCCTCAGCAAAGGCAGACACTTCTTCCTCCTGCTCCGGCCGTCCCTGCTCTGCTCTTTGTCCTGCAAACCTTTTACAGGGCCTCTTTTTGCATATCTTCTGAATTGTAAACTATGGATCTGATCAGCTGATCAATGCAATTGATCCCATTTTTTTAACAAGAAGACAGGGCTAAGGAGAGCCCTCCTGTGTGTACATAATTGGATTTATGCTAAAAGGATTCTGCTTTTTGGGACTGGTGGTTACCTGGATTATCAACAAATTCTGAAAACATCAGCAGCTGTTCTGGCCATTTTTAAGCTGCCTGGCGTGAAGGAATGTGCTGTGCTCGACAACACCCTGACTCAAATGCTGTGCGAGCCGAGCCGTCAGCTGGATGTGACTCTTGCAGAGAATCGCAGACTACTTGCAGTTCCTGAATCTCGCTGGCAGGAAGGAACAGATCTTGGAGAAGCTGTAAGCTCGACTGGGCGTATGTAATCACAATTTGTCTGTTTGGAGTCGCCATGAGATGAACTAGTGAGACTGTAAAGGCAGACGGAAATTAACAGAGCTCGGTCTGACCCAAAACAAATGTTGATATCTGAATCTGGCTCCCCCTGCGTTGGCCTTGGAAGGTTAACTATCTCAATTTCTCCTCGATGTTATGGAAACAAGATGCTCCACTCCCCAGGGACATGGACCTGTGTTAAAGCACAACCGAGCCGGCTGATAAACATGATGAGGTGACAGTCTATTCTTACATTTTCCCTAAAAATACATACACAAATGCACTTTATCTGAAGGTTTATTGGAAGGCATTTGTTATCAAATACATTTTTTTCATTCAACCTTTATTTATACAGGTTAGTCACATTAAGCCACAAGGACTCATTTACAAGAGACCCGTTTTAAACAAAGAACACAGATGCAGTACAGACTAGGGGTTGAATAGACTAGTTGACTAGTCGACTCTAGGGCATCTCGCAAGTTTTTATATTTCAAATAGTCCCCCCCCCCCCCCCATTGTTTCCAGTGTGTGTGTGTGTGTGTGTGTGTGGGTGGGTGGGGATAAAATTAAATAAAACTAAAATCAGTGGGGTTGGTAGAGCTGTCATTTCTAACACGGCCGCGCCCAGTCCAAGCCAAAATAATGTGCTGGATGGGCGGGTGGGTTGGTGTCGGGCTTTTAATTGCATCGGCAGATGATCCAGTTTGGATCACCAACGGTCGCACTGACCGGCCGGTTAAAAGACATACACAAAAGTCCAGATAGATCACTGCCAGACACACCTGAAGCTCACCAGTCGCTGCGTCAGCCGACACACACGACCATTTAAAAAAAGGGACAGCTGTTCACTACGCTACAGAAAAGTCCAGATGGATGACTGCCAGTGATCCACCTGTGGCTTAAATGGACCCAGCTGCTGTGTCAGCGGATGCACATGTCCGACGACCATTGATAACTAAAATAATTATAATATTATAATAAGGTGCTCCACGCTGTTCTTAGCCTTGTTTTTTTATGTGCCGCACGTTTCTTTCACTTTTGCAGCTTAATAATAGTTTTGGTTTTCCTGTGATTTATTTGCAGTATGATAAATGGTAGGAGCATAAATATACGCCCAATGTTTTGTTGTTGTTTTTTTTGTAAATAATGACATTTTTTCTTCCTTTTTTTGCGAATATGATATAGCCTCTTGAGTTCCTATGACATCATCGATTAGTGGACGTCGACTCAGCTTTTACCATTTTTAAATCGCCTTTAAAAAATCTGTAGTCGTTTAACCCCTAGTACAGACAGCAATAGACAATCAGATAAAGGCATATAAAATAAAAAAGTAAATAAAAAAAATTATATAAAATGAACCAAAAACAGTTACATAATAAAGCGATGTAAAATACTAAAAACAGGAACATGTCTGTGTTGGTTCTTGCCATGAACTTAGCAGTTGTGTAAAATCCCTTAGAGGGGTCAAGGTCAAGAGCTTCAGATATTTTTGCAAGGTGTTTCTTGCATGCATGCAGTTAGAATTGACTTACATATAAAAAAAATCAGCAGAAGAATATATCTAATGAAGTCAAAAATACAAATAAAAATGCATAAAAATGTGTTTCTTTGCTTTTTCATGTGAACACACCAAAAAAGTTAGTCTCGTTCTTGCATGTGTTATCCAAAATGTAAAACTTAACTCTTCTTAAAGCTATTTTGGTCAACTCATGCATACAATATGAGCTAAAATTAATATTGATTATAAGTTTCATAAAATTAATTGCATTTAAAAACTCAAAAACTAATGAAACAACACTTTAAAAAATTAACATAAAATAAGATACACTACTACTACATACTATAAGAACCTTGTTTTTTCCTACAATTTGTTAATAAAAGATAATAAATGAAACATTTGTTTGGGTTTTCCCACCTATCACATTTTTCTTTCTGAAATTAATAAAAGGCCATTAAAAAAAACTTAAATCCCAGAGTGAAGTCAAAGTATGTGTTAAAATATTTCTTAAACCGTGAATTAAAAAAGGTGGGGGAAAAAAACAAACAAAAAACAGAGCAGTGTCAAAGTAATTCGCATCATTCACTGTTTTTCACATTTGCCTGTAAAGTTTTTCCATCTTGAACTTTTGTGTCACAGTGATGGATCTTTGTGTCTTGGATTCGGGGCAGCTGTTTGATAGAAAAGGCCAAATGTTATTAAAATGTTTTTTTAAATACTGATCAGAGAAAAAGCATTTCACAATAACGCCTTTGACAAATGTTGTGGTCGTGTACTTGAAGCTTTACCCATTTTAGGCTCTTTCTTCATTCAAACCATTCTTCAGCAAATTGTAGTTTTGCTGTACCTCCTCAAGCTCTGCAGCAACATCTAAAAAAAAAAAAAACTACTTAGTGTTTGTATTGTCAAACATTTAGATAATTTATTTTTATGTGCATATGACAGTTACCTGGGCATGATTGGTTGGTCATGAGTGAGAGCCAAATAGACTTTTTCAGCGTGTCCTCCAGTTTTCTGGGGATTTCCTCCTAAGTCAAAATAAAAATCTTTAAATCCCTTTGCAAAGTCCTTAACTGAGTTAAGGATAAACTGATTCACAAAAACAAGCTATTTTATTTAAAATTGTGTGTGTAGACTAGACCAGGGTATACTCAAACTTTTTGGATTCAGGGGCAAAAGTTTCAGGGACCCCCTCATAATCCTCAATTTAATGCAATAGAAATATTTGTGTAACATAAATACTAAAGACCTGTTCTTTAATAGTGTTAATACAATTTTTATACTTTTAAACATGGGGTATTTTTCATCCAAGACGATTAATTAACAAAATTTTTAATTTCAACTTTCAGAAATTACAGTTTTGACAAAATTAACAGCATAAAAAACAATTTAAAACTTTACCTATTCACATAAAAGAAAAGCTCTGCAGAGAGTGGAGTCAGTCTCCCCACCATCACAGACATCTACACCTCCAGATGCAAGAAGAGGGCCACCTGCATCAGGAAGGACCCCACTCATCCAGCACACTCACTTTTTACCCCGCTTCCCTCTGGCAGGAGGTTAAGGACCATTAAATGTAGAATTACTAGACTGAGGAACAGCTTCTACCCTGAGGCTGTTAGACTCATGAATATCTAACCAGGAAAATCACTGTGAAAAATCACATCAATATGATGCTGATCTGTTTCATGTTGCTGTGTTTATTTGTACTCATCTGCTCACACAGACTAATGTTCGTGCTGCTGTTTGGCGTATTCTTTTTTTTTTAATACTACTAGGGCTTAGTGTATTTTTACTTTAGTTAACCTTTTTTTTAGTTCATATCTTAGATCTTTTTACTGTTTTTCTTTTACGTTTTATACTTTTGTTGGATGTAACTGGGACCTGTACACAATTTTGTTCCACCACATGTACCACATGCGGTGTGTATGACAAATAAAGAAATCCTTGAATAATGAACATAAATGTATTGCCGCTTCTTCAAATTATTACAGAAAACTCTTTACATAAAACTGAACTGAATCATAACAGCAGTGAATTCAAAAACGCTCAAGACAAAAACAAATGGACTTTATTTGGAACAGAAGACGTTTCGCTTCCCATCTGATGAAAATTGAAACGTCTTCTGTTATAAATAAAGTCCAGTTGTTTTTGTCTTGAACGTTTTTGAATTTACCATGTCCTGGATGACTGAGAATCTTCACCAGTGTGTAAAAAAAGTAGTCATACACACACACACACACACACACACACACACACACACACACACACAC
>NC_056512.1:32198080-32202463 GCF_014905685.2 Nematolebias whitei
AAAGGCAAAATGGAGATAATTTATTGGCACTTGACTGTGTGTGGGTTGGGGGGGGGGGGGGCTGTTAGCAAAATTTAACATGAATATTTGGAGGGGATTTTAATGAAATTCAAAAATTAATAATTGGCTTTATATCTACAGCTCAGAGACAAACCATTTCAAGATGACAACCACATCTAGTTATCCTCAGTACAAAACTGGTCGTAGTTAGATCACAGATGTCAGAACTAATTTTATTGTGGCAGCAGCTGAGAATCATTCACAACTCATACTTTTAGAACTACCATAAATCTGTGAGATCTCACAATATCACATTAGATCCTACAGAATGTCATTTACAAGGACTGACCAAACATAAAATGATTTGAGTCTAAAATTCTGGCATGAAAAGCAACTGGTAATGTTCAGTACATTGATTTGCTGGTGAAGATTCTCATTGATTGTTTAGTTTTTAATTTAGACTTTTATTGGAACTGCAATGAAATCTTCAGTGTTCACTTGAGATCATCCATCCATTGTCTTTACCCGCTGCATTGTTTCTGGATTAGGAGGGAGAAATATGTCACATAGATGTTCTCTGCCTTATAATGGAATCAACCTTCTATATAAATGTCATACTTCCACTGTTGTGCTTCATTGTCGTACCTGGAGTAACATGTGGTAATCAGTCAGTTGAGGAAATTTTGCCATGATGTGTGTGTTTATAATGTTTAGTTTTCTGTTTGATTTGTTTTGTTTATGATTATTTTTTGTACGTTCTATTGCTTCCCTTGCCTCCATGAGTTCCCAGCTATCTTGAACACCTTTCATTAGTCTGTTTCAACTCCTCAACTTCTGCTCTGCACTCACCTGTTCCCTGAAGTTATTTTTCCCAGGTGTCTCCTCTCCACTCATCAGCCCCTGTCTGTCAGTTCTTTGGCACTGTGCATGATTCATGTACCTCCTTGGTGCCTCCTCTAATCCTAATCTATTTCTCTATTGACTGTCTAACGAAACAATGTAGGTAACTGAAATATTTATCAAACTCCCAACAATTTTCAGTCAAGTCATCTGTCCAGAATTACCTGACTGAAAATTGTTGGATTGCATACCTGGATTATTGAGGATGGACATTTTTTTTGATTTATCAAATTCTTTTTTGTCTACAAACAACCTTTCCGTTTTGTGCAGAAAGTGCAAACTAAATTGTTTTCTGTCCCGAAGTGTGTCTTTGCAGGTATACGTTTACTAATCATGTTTTGCTAATTTAGTGGTTTTGGCTATATTTTCCATCTTGTTTTCTAGTGTATGTACACTTGGACCATTTTATATAATTTGATGAATATTTTCAATGTTAATGAAAAAAATAGGCCAACATGATCTTGTTTTTGCTTTTCTTTGTTTTGTAGGCTGAAGAGCTATCTGCAGAATTAAAGAAGTACACAAGCAATGTGACATACAGAGATGTAAATGAGAGAAGCTCGTACTGGCCACTGGTGAAGTGTGTGACTGTAAAAGTACCACAGAATCAACTTCTCCAGCATGTCACGCTGGTGGACATTCCTGGAAACGGTGATCGTAACAAGAGCAGAGACACAAAGTGGAAACAGGTCATTTAGACTTATACACTGTGGTTTTTACATGAAACAGTAACATTTAATTTATTTATATGAAGCAATGATGTTTAACTATCATAATATCTATGATGCAACTTTAGATTATTGGAGACTGTTCTACTGTGTGGATTGTGAGCGAAATGAACCGAGCAGTATCAGACAAAGAATCCTGGGAGATCCTGACAAATGCTCGTAGTCTCATTGGAAATGGTGGGGAGTGTCGTCAGATTCATTATATCTGTTCCAAATCTGAAGATGGTGAAAAATTTTCTGATTGGTAAGTGAATTAAGATGGTAAAAGTGCGCAGTCAAATTAAATATTCAAGTTACACACTGATAAATGAGCTTGTTAAAAGCATAATGAGAATTTACAGTACAGATTTTAATTCAGTACTTTGTAGTATGGTGAAACTATTGATGTGATGGGTCAAATTAATACAGAAACATTAATCGCTTAAGAGTTTGCAAGTGCACAAAAATCACACTTTCTTTCTTCTAGCTCAGAGGCGAATCTACAGACAATGTTAAACATAAATGAAAAAACAAAGGAACGCATGAAAAAAGATATCAAGAAACTTAAGAAAATGGTGAACTTTTAAACCTCACAGAATAAGAAACATACAATTTGGTTTCAACAGCAAAAAATTGAATTCCTTTTTCTTTTTTCTTTTTATTTTCTAGAAACACTTCAGTTTTGAAGTGTTCACAGTGAGCTCTAAATGGTTTCAAGACATGAAAGATGCAAATCACGAGGGAGCTGGTGAGTTAAGTCTCCATCATTTATCTCTGAAAAATTTTGTGATTAAAGAAAAACATTGCAGAACTGGAAAGAATTACCGTACGAAAAAACTGTACATATGGTTTAGATTTCACAGAAATACCCAAGCTTCAAGATTTTCTGCAAAATCTCAACGACAACCACTCAGAGACATTAAACTATGTGTCTGGTGCTTGTGGGATTCTGTCTTTGATTCAAGGGTCCAGTTTGAGAGACGTGGTAAGAACAAGATAAACTATTTTTGCAAAGTGCTTTAATAAAAAGGGTAAGGTCAGTCACATGGATGCTCACTACATCAAATGTCTATAAGTTTCTGTCATTACTAAATCTAACAAAGTTAAGTCAGGTTCTCTGGATGAATTAAAAATATATATATTTAAAAAAACTTGATGAAACATTTAGTCTTTAATCCAAAATACTTAGTCAAGTTTTTTTATTTATTTAATTTTTTTAATTCATCCAGAAGATATGATTTAGTATTGTTAGATTTTTCTACCTGAATGATTGAGCATGCATCAGGATGTCATTACCAAATATTTAAAATCCAGTCAGACATGTGATAAGCTATGTTGTGTTGTTTTTGTTTGTTTTAGGCTGACAAAAGTAAAGATGTGTGTGACGAGCTCGATAGAAACATGACAGATAAAGTTGTTTCAATCAAAAAAGCAATGAAGGCAGTCGAAGACGCTTTTGACAAACAGCTGAAAGAAGGGGTTGAAAAGTCCAAACGTTTGTGGGAAAAGAAGCTGAAGAACATCATCGATCCTGCGGTGTGTGTTCTGACAGTAAACATGAGGCAAATTTTAACTCCCTGTGCACCTAGGTTTGCAACGTTTGTCGTATTTATGTTTTTCTTAGAAAAAACGCCGCAGCGGATTTCACAAAGTACTTAAGTGTGTGGTTTTAAATCAAGGCATCTACAGAAGAAAAAAGCAGAAAGAAATCAACATCAACATGACATTATCTTCAGTCCTTACTGAATGCATCGATGAAGAATTCAGGAAAACTTTCCCGTAAGAACTTAAACACTTTTTTCTTGTTACAATTATTAACTTGTTTAAAGGGTAATTTACAAATGTCAAATTATTTAAATGTATTAAAATGTTTCAGAAACGAATCCAAATGTGGCCCATTCAACGGAGTCATCAACAAATTTTCACTTGGGACCGAAAAACTGAAAGAGAAGTACAAAGATGTGGAACTGCAGCTGATATTTCTCAAGACGGAGGTAAAAGAATGAGAACATTAAACAATATGATAAATAAATGCTTTCATTTGGATTAAAATGACATATTTTAAAATACTAAAATCCGCTTTGAAGTTGATCAGAACTCCTTATTACTAGATTTTGAGAAAACAGACAGGAATGCTTTCAGTGATTTCCCTATGAAAAAAGATGTGATTTATGAGGATGAACACATTTTTACTTTGTAATTTTTCTCTTAAGGAAGAAAAAATTAAGACGAGACTGACCAAAATAATTCGAGACCGCAAAAAGAAAATCTACCGCAATCTGACAGAAGCAATTGAGAAAGCCATGAAGGAGTGCTATGAGAGTAAGAAACACCAAAATGGAAAAAAGTCTGTCATTAAAAAAATTAAAATAATAAAAAAACTCCTCTCCTGTGTGTGTGTGCGTGTGCGTGCATGCGTGCGTGTCTGCCAATATCTGTTTTGCAGGAGCAGCAACATGTACTGGAAAGGGCATGCTAAAGAATATGACCGAAACAATCAAGAATCATATTAAAGCTGCAGAGGACACTTTGTTTGAGGAGGCTAAAAATGCGATGTTGGACGAGCTGCATAGCTTGACGGTTTGTTTGGGTTAATTTACACTAAAATTCCTGAAATTAAAACCGTCGCAACAATAGCAGTGTTGTTGTCTAGTCCAGTGGTTCTCAAACTGGGGTCCCCGGACCCCCCGTGGTCTGTGAGCCGATGCATGCGGGTCCGCAGAAAAAAACAACAAGTATGTATGTACATATGTACATATGTACATACATACTTGTT
>NC_056512.1:32202563-32207450 GCF_014905685.2 Nematolebias whitei
ATATATATATATATATATATATATATATATATATATATATATATGTAATTCATGCTGTTTCTGTAAAACAAAAGGTAATTTTAACCTTTGTTTAATTGATTGCCAACTATCTTAAGCCTAATTTATTTGTTTTAATCTTTAAAACTCACACTTAATAAGTTCTCAGTGTACAGACTTTTATTAAGTGGCTTCAGAAAAGATGCTTTGAAAATGTTGAGGATTGAAGAGAAAGTTCAGTACCGGTATAAATTAACTTCACAGACTGCTACAAATCAGATTATTAAAAATAAATAAATAAAATAAACTATTCAGCGACAGCAGAGATCTTCAACCTTGACAACAGAGGGAGCCTTTTTAACATCTGTCCTGTTTCCACACACTTGTGCAGAATTGTGCAGAACTATTTCAGTTTTTCCCATAATTGGTAGACAATTAATTTAATAAGTAGCCCACTTAGAGATAAATTAAGCATTATGTTGCATCATAATGTCTTAAAAAGAGCAAACATAAAATCCATTAAGTTTTGGCTATTTTGTTTATCACTTAAATATTTTCAAATGGCCAAAATTTATGTTTGCTTAATTCTCTTAAGGGATCAGGGTTTAGAGGCAGGTCAGTATTTCTATTTTTCCTCTTTATTATGACTTGCTTTATGTTAGAACATGCTTAAAACATAACATTTCTAATAGATGCCCAAAATTCCTTTCTACTACTAAATTTGAATTTTCTTGTGGGATTTCATTTTTAGTCAACTTTTAAGTGACATTCAGCTAATTCTGGTTCTGAAGTGAAGAGAAACTGTGAAAACGATGCACTCATGATTATTTATATGTTTGTTAAAAAAACTGTTACAGTCATGCAAAAAAAGATATAGACGAATTTATTTTTTTGTTATTATTATTATAATTGTTTGCCGTCTAACCAGAATCAGTAAGTTGGACAGTTTCCGAGGAGCACCTGAACGCATCCAAAAAGGGGGCGGTCTTTGAAAAGTTTTCAGGAAGTTGTTTTAAAAAAATCCCTAACTGCCCCACACTTTGACAGGAACAGTTCACGGCTCATCTTTCAACCGTGTCACATATAAAAATAAAATGCACAGCGGTGCTTATGGGGCCTCTCTGGCCGGTGGTGCCTTTGATTTTTGGAGCTTTTTGAAACAGCCTCAGACAATCTTACGCTTCCTGAGCTGGGTGAGTTAACGAGACGTTAGCAGCGACGTTAGCTGCAGGCAGCTGTCACATCACTAACAGATGTTCGCTTCCAGTGGTTGCACACAGCCGTTAATTAGATAAATCTTTACAGTTAATTGTTGTAGAGCTGGCTCGTTAATGGCTCTCAGGTTGAAGCCGTTTTCAGAATTCAGTTTACAGAAGTGTTTACGTTGCGCTTGTTTCTATAAACTAGTTGATGTTGGTGTGTAACTGCTGTCACTGAGCTCACCGGTCACCTCACAACAAACGATCCAAGTGTTTGACTTTGATTTAATTTAATTTATCAAAACAGCAGTAGAGACTGTAAAAAAAAAAAAAAAAGGAAACTTATTTTGTCTCTACTTTCTCCGTGAATGCGGTGAGCTGCGTTGGTGAATACCAGGAACTGAAACTTTATCAACGTCATCTGTTGCTACCTGCCGCTCTGTACCTGCTGCTGCTGCTCTGTACCTGCTGCTGCTGCTCTGTACCTGCTGCTGCTGCTCTGCACCTGCTGCTGCTGCTCTGCACCTGCTGCTGCTCTGTACCTGCTGCTGCTGCTCTGTACCTGCTGCTGCTGCTCTGTACCTGCTGCTGCTGCTCTGTACCTGCTGCTGCTGCTCTGCACCTGCTGCTGCTGCTCTGTACATGTAGCTGCTGCTGCTCTGTACCTGCTGCCGCTCTGTACCTGCTGCTGCTCTCTACATGTAGCTGCTGCTCTCTACATGTAGCTGCTGCCGCTCTGTACCTGCTGCTGCTCTCTACATGTAGCTGCTGCTCTCTACATGTAGCTGCTGCCACTCTCTACATGTAGCTTCTGCTCTCTACATATAGCTGCTGCCACTCTGTACCTGCTGCTGCTCTCTACATGTAGCTGCTGCTGCTCTGTACCTGCTGCTGCTCTCTACATGTAGCTGCTGCTGAGCTGTACCTGCTGCTGAGCTGTACCTGCTGCTGCTCTCTACCTGCTGCTGCTCGCTACATGTAGCTGCTGCTGAGCTGTACCTGCTGCTGCTCGCTACATGTAGCTGCTGCTGCTCTGTACCTGCTGCTGCTCTCTACATGTAGCTGCTGCTGAGCTGTACCTGCTGCTGCTCGCTACATGTAGCTGCTGCTGAGCTGTACCTGCAGCTGTTCTGTACCTGCTGCTGTTCTGTATCTGCTACTGTTCTGTACCTGCTGCTGCTCTGTAGCAGCCGCTCTGTATCTGCTGCTGCTGCACTTGCTGCTGCTCTGTACCCACTTCTGCCACGCTGCACCTTCTGCTCTGTACCTGCTGCTCTCTACCTGCACATGCTTCTGCCATCTACATACTGCTGCTCTCTACCTGTTGCTGTTGTTCCATACCTGCTGCTCTTTACTACCAGCTGCTGCTCTGTACCACCTGCTGCTTATCTGTATCAGCTATTCTACCTGCTGCTGCCCTCTGCTTCTTCTCCCTACCTACTGCTGCTCTCTATTTGCTGTTGCTGCCCTCTTACCTGCTGCTCTCTACCTGCTGCTCTCTACCTGCTATCCCCTTCCTGCTGTATATATGTATATGTATATATATATATATATATATATATATATATATATATATATATATACACACACACACACATTAAATAGGTATTTTTAATGCATACACCATCTTTCATGCCAGAGGTTTGAACTAAAATCCTTCTTTGATGAGCTGACACAAAGTTCTAGTCATGTGTCTGTCAAATCTCATTTCATTTGACACTGCAAGACCTTTGTAGTGCTCATTGTGTTGATGACTCACATACTGCCGTATCAAACTTTAACTCAATACCTATAAACGTAACTGAGTTTCAGACATTTCTGTGGATGATAATGTTAGTCAGCTGTGGCAGCCATCTTGATTTGGGTTGACTCCAAAAAAAAATTACAGCTGTATTTATCTAATTCCTTTTTAAGAGTTTAATAAAAATGCCCAGTTGTTGTTAATGGGTATTTTAGCTAACACTACAGATGAACAGACACATTCACAGAGTTAAACATAGATTAAATGATGCCAGATGTTGGTAAATGTGGACATAGCACTTGGAAAAAGCTTAGAAACATATATTATTGTAGATTTCATTTTATTTTATGACGTCTTTAACCATCTTAAATAGATGATTAGTCAAGTTTCACCATGTGATGTAATAAATGCTCACGTAGAGTTTTAGTGTAAAGTCTCATCTGGTATATTTGAATTGTTTTTAAAACACGTGCGTTTTTAGTTAATATTAATAGGAAATAATTCAATTTTTTTCTATGCAGTATGTTTTTTCCTAAAGTCTGTGAGAAACTGAAACTTAACATAATTTTCTTGGTTTCACATGTCTGGACTTTTCGACAGATGTCTTTTCACATGGCTTTCACTAAAGACGAAGCCTTTTTTTTTTTATGTGACTCATGCCTCATCATAGTTGTACCATTTCCACTTTATTTCCTTAAAATTAAACTTGTGGGCTTTTGTTTTTATTTGCAGGTATTTTCCATTGTGGTTTTTGGTACCATTACATCAAAAGGCTACACAAATACAACCAGAGTGGAACCGAACAACCATTGCATGTTCAATGACAACGACCATGCTTGTAGTTTCAGCGTGGCGATTGGGGTGTTGGGCTTCCTGGCTTGTGTTGCCTTCCTGGTACTGGACGCCCACTTTCCAAATATCAGCAATGCCACCGACAGGAAACGCATCGTCACTGGAGACCTGGCCTTCTCGTGTGAGAATCACTTTTATCGTAGACGATGTGGTTCAGTGACGGAGCCGCGCCCTGAAACGTTAACTGTGACCTAGTTGCAATTTATTTTTGTCGTTTAAAAATCACAAATCTTAAAAATTGTTATTGCTAACAAAACAGAAAACTATGATTAGCAAAGCCATGAACTTATTTTAATCACAATGGAAAATAGAAAACTTATCAAATGTGTCAACTAAGCAGCTGTAAATGTTTTATTTACTCTTTAAGGGCAACCTTGAATTTTATAGCAGCTGCATATTTCAAAAAGTTGGGACAGGGCCGTGTTTATCTCTGACTCATCCCCTCTTCAATTAACAACAGTCTGTAGACCTCTAGGAACTGAATAAGACTAGGTGTTGGAGTTTTTGGAGGGGAATGTTGTCCCATTCTTGTTTCATGTAGGTTGTAGCTGTTCAGCAGTCCTGGATCTTCTTTACCCGTTTCTTTAGTTTCACCACACATCAAATGCTTTCAGTTGGTCAGACCACTTCAACACCTCGCCAATTTTACTACAAAACCATGCTGTTGCAGTGTGAATGCTTATTAATGAAGAATTTGCTGAAAAACAGCTGAAATTAGCTAAAAACATGCTTAAATGTAGCTGAAATCAAGAACAAGCCTACATTAGCAGCAGAAACAACACACATTTGCCGAATTAGGTTTAAATAAGCAGAAAAGAGCACAAACATTAGGAAATTAGCTAAAAAAAAAAGGCTGAAATTAGCAAAAAGTAGCTGAAAAGTAGCTGAAACAGCAGAAAGAAGCTTCAGTTACCAGAAGGAATTGGGAAGAGCTGAAATGAGCTAAAAAATGTGGAAGTAGCTGAAAAATCTAAAATTGGCACAAAACAGCTAAAGAATAGCTGAAATAGCAGAAAAAAGCTGAAACTAACAACAAAAAGCTGAAAGAAGTATAACAAGCTAAAATTTGCATAAATAAGTTAATTAGGCTGAACGTAA
>NC_056512.1:32207460-32212661 GCF_014905685.2 Nematolebias whitei
TAACTAATAACATGCAGCTGAAATGAAGAACAAGCCAAAAAAAAAAAAAAAAAATTAACAGACGAAAGTAGAAAGAACACATTTGCTGAATTAGATGTATTTAAGCAGAAAAGAGCAAACATTACGAAATTGGCTTTAAAAAAAGATGAAATTAGCAAAAATAGCTGAAAAGTAGATGAAAAGGCAGAAAGAAGTTTAAACTAACAAGGAAGTGGGAAGAGCTGAAATAAACTAAAAAATGTGGAAGTAGCTGAAAAAGCTAAAATTAGCATAAAACAGGTAAATAATAGCTGAAATAGCAGAAAAAGTTGAAACTAGCAGAAAAAAGCTGAAAGAAGCATAACAAGCTAAAATTTGCATAAAGACATTAATTAGGCTGAAAGTAGCAAAAATTACTTTGGGAAAACATGAATTTATCTGAAAACAGCTGAAATTAACCAAAAAACAGCTGAAAAGTAGCTAAAAAAGCAGAAATAAGCTTCAGTTACCAGAAGGAATTGGAGAGAGCACATTTTTGATGAATTAGGTTGAAAAAAGTTGAAATAAGTGCAAAAAGTGTGGAATTGGCCGAAAAAGCTAAAATTAGCACAAGAACTGCTAGATGGTTGCTGAAATAGCAGAAAAAGCTGAAGGGAGCATAACGAGCTGAAATTAGCAGGAAAAGGAAGAAGCAAGAAAAAAGCACAACGATGTTTTAGTTAGCAGAAAGAATCTGAAAGAAGCACAAAACAGCTGAATAAAATTGAAGAAAGTTTAAATTTGCACAAGGAAGCTGAAAGCAGCTGAACCAGAACAAAATGGGAAAGGAGCAGTAAAAGGTTGTAAACAAATCTAAAGATGTGAAGGATGTTACATGAGCTCAGCTCATTTTCTATGAGGAAAAAAATGGCAGAAAAGGCTAAATATTTCAAAAAGCTAAAGTTGCACAAACACCAAAAGTCATAGCAGGATTGTCCCAAAAGAGCTGAACGTTTTGATTAGATTTTTTTGAAATGGCACAAAAATTGCGGAACGAGAAAGATGCTGAAAAGCGTACAGAAGAAAAATGGATGACAATAGTGTGAATGCTTCATAAACATTCACACAATGATTCTGTAAAGGGTTTATCTTTGTCTTACTGAAATATGCAAGTCGTCATCTGGATGGGTACATTTGTTGTTCTAAAACCTGTCTGTGCTTTTAGTCCTTTCCAGATGTGTAAGCTACCCATGACATAGGCACTAATGCACGCCCATATCATCAGAGAGGCAGGCTTTTGAACTGTGCTGTAACAGAGCATCTCTAGCCCAAACTGCTCCTTCAGCTGTTTTATTTGTGCCGCCTACTTTTAGTGTTTTGTTGCCTCTGTCCCAGCTTTCTCTTTCACCATGATGCTGCCATAAAGTTCAAAACGACCTTTATTTGAACCTAAACATTGTACAATTTCATACGTTTCATTCTGAATGAAATATTCCTTTTTATTTACATTTTACACAAACTTCTTTGGAAATGGGTTTGTAATACTGTATTTATTTATTTTCCTGCTTTTAACGTGTAACAGCTGTTTGGGCGTTCCTGTGGTTCATCTGCTTCTGTGTCCTGGCCAACCAGTGGTCCAAAACCGACTCGTCTACAGTCCTAGCTGACGCTGCCAGGGCCATCATAACCTTCTCCTTCTTCTCCACCATCACCTGGGTGAGCCTCTGACCTGCATCACGTTACCACCACAATCAAACGTCCAGCTTTAAACACACTATTGTTCAGTTGTTGCTGTAAGGGAAGCTCCACCCACTAACTCCAGCTTCTCTCAACAGGCTCTTCTGTTCTACTTTGCATACAGAAGGTATCGTGAGGGAGTGAGTGAGTTTAACCAGGATTACACAGACCCGGCCCACGACCGCACCACTCCGTACCCACACAGCAGTAGTCAGTACGGCAACAGCGACGCCCCCACGGGCTACCAGCAGTCACCTTTCTCCAACAACCAGGGGAACACAGGGGATTACCAGCCCCCTGCTTACTGAAGAACTGAGACTTGGGCGTGTCAATCCCTGAGGGGAGGGCTGGGTTTTTAAATCATGTGCACAGTTTTGTTTAGTTCAGAACTCGGGGCTGTCCTCAGCGCCCCCGTTTTATCTTTCTGCAGAAATGTTTCCATATTCGTGGGCGTACTGATTTAAAAATTAAGGATGCTGCATCGTCACTGCACATTTTTTTTTATTTGACACGAGTGAAATCTGAAGACTTTTCTTGTTGGAAGGTGATTTTTTTTTTTTTTGTTTGTTTGTTTGTACCAAAATACTTGTAGTACATTAGTTTCAGATTTGATTTCAGTTTAAAAATCATGAAAGCCAAAATGAGCAGGAGAAATCAGATTCACGTTTAAAGGATTGAGAATTGAATGTTTTATGAATATCCTATTGTTCAGCGCACACGAGTGGTTTTTAGAACTTTAACGTTGATGACGCGTCCTCCACAAATATAACTGGATTTATATTTCGACTTCACGGGAAATCATTTGATCTAACGAACCAGATTTTATCGGACACCTCCTTTAAACTGTAATATCTTTATTTCTTTTTTTTAATCAACCACTGAAAATAAGTTTAAATGCACTGAAAATTGTAACTTCACTTACTGCGATTTGAATCTTTAAGCTTATGCTTGTTTTTACAAGTTTATTGTTTTTTACGTATCTGGAACATGCAGTTTGTCCAAACCTGTTTAAAGTGGCAGATTTTTGGGATGTTTTTATAATATATAGTAATAAACTTAAGATATATTTATTATCTTGCTTAAGCTTGGCATTCAAATTTATTTTTTTTAATAGCTTTTTCCTCAACTCTTTGTCATTGACTCGGTGCATTTTCACGGTGAGTGATTTAGGGGTAATTCGACATTAAAGTGCCATGTACAGTGTTCTGTATCAGACTGGATTTGCCAAATAAAAACCATTCCAGTTCTTCTTTGTCAGCGCATAATTTATATCCTGCTTCAACAGAAACGTGTCAACCCTGTGCAGGTGTTGTACACTCCTTTAGCAAATATTTGACATGGATCTGTTTAATACGGACGTGCTTGTAAAAAGAAGACAAAGTCCTCCTGTATACTACTAACGGTTTCTTATACACCAAAGTTGGCCACAGAAAGTTTATTTGACAGATGTGAGATGAAACGTCAGTCAAATGGAGAGAAATTACCTGCTAGTTCTAAATGAAAAAGTTAATTTTATTGATTATAACTTAGAATATTGTAATGTTGAACTGTCAAAAATAGTAGGTTCAGTTTGATCAAAGGCATTAACTTACAAACTGTACAAGGTCTTTATGACTAAGAAGATCTTGTCATAGATGATTTGTTGGAAGCTGATTTTAGTTTATAGTAGGATGTATGCACAATAACCACTTCAATGGATCTTTGTGAGCCATCTCACTGCTTCCTGCTGGACCAATCAGTGTAAGTGCCCCACAGTCCTGATGGGAGGGAGCTCCTAAAAATCTTATACAGTAAATATAATTTATGCAATGTTATAAAAAAGGAAAAATGCCTTGACAAAAGAGCGTCGGCTTACATTATGCTCAGCAGGTTTTAAAATTTTCATACAAGAAAAAACTTTGCTTTAACACGTTGGTAAACCGATAAGATTGAATATTGTTTGAAAAATATAAGTAGTTAGGGAAGTTCAAGGAGCAAAGACTGTGAAAAATGTGGATTTGTTTTTTTTTATTTTTCTATTTGATTTTAACAAGAAAACATTTCCATGTGTCATTTGTACACCTGAAGGTAAAGATGTATTTACTCTAATGACTATAGTAACCTAAACAAACCACAAGCTTAAATGGGTTTCCAATTAACGCATTTGAAAAGAAGAAAAGTTCTCGTAATTCCGACAGCACCTGAAAGCAGCGTCGGACATTTGGCAGTGCGCAGACGCGGTACCGTGCTGTCGTAACCAGGAAGTAGTCCTCTCGATTCGTGTCAGTAAAGAAGGAAGCGACACAAAAATGACACCTGAGCTCCAACCGCCAGCGGACCGCTGTCACTAGCTGAACACACCACATCTGAGGTGAGTTCGAGACCGGGTGGGAAGTTTCTGGATCGGAACCATTTCAAGTTGCTTTAGGGAGTAGCCGTTTGTCGTGGCATTAGTTGGGCTAGAGATTAGACACGAACATGTCAAGGCAAATGGTGTGTCTCTTGCTGAAACATTCCCCTTCTTCTAGCAGACAGAAAATGGATTGAACCAACAGCTTCCTTTCCTTTAGCTCGGTGAAGCTGCTGGAGCTCATTTGTGAAGTTTAATCATAAAGACCTGTAATTGAAACATCTGGTAGTAGTCCAAGGTTTCTGTAACTTACTCTCCCACTGGACAAAACTAGGTTCATAGTGTGCTCCACATCTGTTCAGGGGTCTCCAACACATGGGAAATGTACTCATACGTATTTGTGGACGTGTGTCACTTTAATTTGTTTCCTCTGAGGACTTCCTGTCAGAAAGTGTCCTGTTAGCTCAAACAAACACTGGATTGTTTATTTGTATCCTGATGCACGCTCAATAATCCAGGTAGAAAAATCTAAACAAAGTTAAATCTGGTCCTCTGGACATTCAAAAAAACAAAACAAAGCAAAACAACAACAAAAATTTAGAAACATTTCATCTCTCATCCAAGAGACTTCCTCAGTCTGAGGAGCTGTATACAGCTCAGTCTCTTAAATAGCACCTTCTCAGAGTGGATCAACCAGTTTTGCTGCTGACAACCAAAACCAGCTGATCACATGCTCAAGAAGGACCATCAGCCCAACAATGGATCATTAGCACACTGATGGCTGTTTACTACTCACAGAGGGCTGAGTGAAACTAGCAATCACAGCATTGTAAGAGGGGGACAATTGAACACGTAGGCCTCCACCCCTTTTTAATGATGGACGATTTCCTTTCACAAAGATGGCCTCCTTTACCACCTTTACACCACTCTGAGCAGCAGGACCACGCTTTCCACAGAACAACTGTGTCAACTCTTGAAACTGTGCCTGCAGTCAACCTACTTCACATATGGGGAGCAATATTATAGGCAGAAACATGGGTTTGCTATGGGGTCTCCAGTTTCTCCTATTGTTGCCAACCTGTACATGGAGGAGGTAGAAAAGAGAGCCTTGACGTCCTTTTCAGGGACACCACCAAGTCATTGGTTCAGGTATGTTGACGACACCTGGGTTAAAATT
>NC_056512.1:32212761-32214482 GCF_014905685.2 Nematolebias whitei
TGTGTGTGTGTGTGTGTGTGTGTGTGTGTGTGTGTGTGTGTGTGTGTGTGTGTGTGTGTGTGTGTGTGTGTGTGTGTGTGTGTGTGTGTGTGTGTGTGTGTGTGTGTGTGTGTGTGTGTGTGTGTGTGTGTGTGTGTGCGTAGTACCAGGATATTATTATTGTATACTATATACTACACTCATGTGTACTGTATGGGAGAGTGGTGGGGCAGAGGTATGAGAAGGCGAGCCTGTGATCAGAAGATCGCCAGTTTGACACCCCAGACCAAAATGTAGGTGGGAAAGTTGCCTCCACCCTCATTTGCCCCACTCTGGGCCCTTGAGCAAGGCCTGGATCTTGAGAGAACTAAAGACCTGATTACCTCTGTGGACCAGCCTGGACTTCAGGGAAACAAATAAATGATCGTTAGATCTAAGACATCTGGAGGACAAAGAAGGCTGCAGGTCTGATAGATATACAAGAGTCTGCCTATTCAGGGCCTTGTATGTCATCAATCAAACTTTAAAATCAGTACTAAAACAAACAGGGAATCAATGAAGAGTACGAAGCACCAGGAAGGTGTGTTCACACTTTTTGTTTTTGGTAAAAGATGAGCTGCAGCATTCTGAGCCAGCTGCAGCCGTGAGAGGCCACCGGCCTGGGTAACACCAACACACAGCGAGCTACAATAATCCAGTTGGGAGGTAATAAAAGCATGAATCACCCATTTAAGAGCCATTAAAGAAGTGAACTGCTTTTTTAAATAACTGAACCAATTGAACAATTTGCAGTAAAAAAAAAAAACAAACAACCTCAGCATGTATAAAAGGCAGTACTGTATCCAGAATCCCCCCAGCTTTACACCACAGGACGCCACCAGAGGTCTCACGTGCACCAAACAGATGTTCTTGTTAGGATGATGATTGCAGTTTTGCTGTTGTGGATTTTATTCCCACTCTTTTAGAAAAGTTAATATATATACTGCAGTACTTATGAAGTCCAGTGGAAGTGTTTGCCAAATTAAAACAAAGACATTTAATTCACTTAGTTTACCGAACAGAGTTGCAAACATAAATAAACACAAATAAACAATCTAAAAAAGTTCAATCTGGTCCTCTGGACATTCAAAAAAAACAAAGCAAAGCAAAACAACAAAAAAATGTAGAAACGTTTCGTCTCTCATCCAAGAGACTTCCTCAGTCTGAGGTGCTGTATTCAGCTCAGTCTCTTAAATAGCACCTTCACAGAGTGGATCAACCAGTTTTGCTGCTGACAACCAAAACCAGCTGATCACATGCTCAAGAAGGGCCATCAGCCTAACAATGGATCATTAGCACACTGATGGCTGTTTACTACTCACAGAGGGCTAAGTGATACTAACAATCACAGCATTGTAAGAGGGGGACAGTTGAACCCGGAGTCCTCCACCCCTGTTTAAAGATGGACGATTTCTTTTCACAAAGATGGCCTCCTTTACTCCTCTCTCAAACCATCGTTCCTCTCTATCCAGGATGAGAACATCTTCATCCCTGAAAGAGTGACCGCTGGCCTGGAGATGAGTGTAGACCGCAGAGTCCTGGCCTGATGATGTTGATCTTCTGTGCTGGGCCATCCTTTTGGCCAGTGGCTGTTTAGTTTCCCCGACGTAAGACTGATCACAGCCCTCCTGACACTGAACAGCATATACAACATTGCTCTGTTTGTGCCGGGGGACTGGATCTTTGGGATGAACCAGTCTTTG
>NC_056512.1:32214582-32220586 GCF_014905685.2 Nematolebias whitei
CCATTGGATGGATGGATGGATGGATGGATGGATGGATGGATGGATGGATGGATGGATGGATGGATGGATGGATGGATATTCCAAAAATGTGTTGAATCCAACTCCTACTGATGATTGTATTATAACGATCCAAAACCTCCATGGTATATTGGTTCAGTGTTTTGTCACAGTCGAAAAGTCTGGTCCTATAGTAACAGCTTACTATCCTTAGCAACACAGAGGGCAGCAGCTGAAGTGTGAACAAAAACCATATCCAGGCAGAGTCTCACCTGTCACCACTGATGCTGTGCTCTCAGCCTGCAGTTGGATTCTTGGAAAATGTCAGATAATGGAAGACTGGCCTTTTGAAATGATTAATGAGCACTGAATGCATCACGTAAGGTCTCACATAATGTCTTTTTTTTTCCTCCACAGGGTGTTTCCTTAAAGTGATGGTGTCCTGTGACTGAACTGGACCAACATACCAAGTGCACCTTTCCAAATTCCTTCAGTCTGGACTGTGAGCACATTACCAAAGCTTGGAGGTTAATGAGCACCAGTGTAATTACTGTGCTGAGAACCTGCTTCTTCTCATCATGGATGACTGGGCTGGGATTAACTCATTACCCCCTGTTCTAACTATGCAATTAAGCCTTGCAATGCAATTAAGTTTCTATGTTATGCCTCGCTAGACACTATATACAGTGATCACTGCCAGTGCATCACTCTTCCGCTTATCTTTGTACTGTGGATGGTTGTTAAATTATGACTCCTAATTGTAATGACAACTATTGTTTCTGCATGTCCACTTGTGTACGGTACTGATTAGGTTCCGTGTGAGCAGTGGCTTTTAAATATGTTAACAGACAAGCACAGATGTTAGGGATTGTGGGTTTTCTGTGGCCTTTATCAGTAACATTTTGCACCTCGTAGGGTCCTTCAGAAGTCTGTCAGGGTGGCCCAGAAACAATGCTGCCCATCTGGAAGCAGCTCTGAACAATCTGATGGATGGGAGATCTCTTCAGGATGTCCAGCTGAGCTCGCCAACAGAGACCCAATCAATCACCCTTGTCCTGTCTCCACTGACGGGCAACCCATCCAAACAAAGACCTGCAGGTCAAGGGTTCTGTCTGCTCCATGCACTTATCTCTTGACCACGGACAAATTCATTTGATTACTTTAAGAGTGCTGTTATGCTCGAAGTGTTCATTTTGCATTTGGTTATCTTGGCTGTGTGTTTTTGAGATAGCCATTACTTTCACTTGTTGAACTAGTTGTTTTTCTTTGCTACTCTTAATAACTTTTTTTGTTGTTGCTTGATTTCTTGTTTAGTACGTTCTGTTAAAAAAAAAGAAAGAAATCAAAAAAGAAAATAGAATAAAGATATGATTTCAGAAAAAAAAACTAAACTTATCGAGTCCTCTATCTAAAAAGTTGTGTATTTTTACCAAAGAGCTACAGATATATTCTGGAACGTTACACGTATAATCAATACATCTCAGTGAAATGTCATGACAGCTTCACAATCTGTTTTCCTGTCAAGATTTCGGAGCCGACTTGGTGAAAAACACTTCTTTTAACCAATCTTCTATCCTGTGATTGATGGAGTTTCAGACTGATTTTCCATTACTCTGGAGACTCCTCTTCAAGTCAAGAAATTTCTCAAGTTTCAGGCAACAGACTCCAATTTTTTTTAATTATTTCCCTGCCACAGACCTAGCTGATATAATGAAACAGTGTGCATGATTGACATTCAGAATATTTGTCAATGTATCTATATTGGCAAGTTACACCTTGCAATTAGGACAGTTTATATTGTTTCATTTTTATTTTTGTTTCCTAATACACAAAGGCATTTTTGAACAGATAGGTGTGAAAAAGTTTTAATGACTAAACACATTTGCAGAGCCACTGGGCCAGAAGGAGATTTCTCTTCCTCCACGTTGGCGTGCCTCGGCACATGTCAGTCATAATGACAAATGGCAGTGCTTGATGAAACAGAGGGGTTACATCATCACTTCCCTAATGAGGCCGCTCACAGCAGGAGGGGAAAAAGAGGGAGCAAAAGCAGTATTGATGAAAAGATGGATAACAAGAGCAGAGTGAGATGACCACATTCTAGTTGCCAAACTCCTAAGGCTGCCCATAGATTCCATGTTTGTCAGTAAAAATAAACATTTTAGGATTGCTGCAGAGACCTCAAGCTGCCATTCTTCATACAAATTAAGTACATTTTAAACTGCTGTTTTTGCTTTTGATCCTGACTCAGGATCCCATAGATGTGCTTCTTTAAAGCATTCAAGACAAGTGATGTTACAGTTGACTCATCTGTGCTTTTGTTGGGAACCCATTTTTGGAAAACCATCCAATGCAAAGACATCCACGTTTCACAATTTCCAGCCATAAAACCACCAGTACAGGCAATTCAGACATCAAGAGTGCTTGCAAAACCTTTTCCGTTTTGTTGATAATAATTTGATTTGTCATTGTTTTAAGTGTGATTACTGAAGGCTAACATCTGGAGCAGCCGGGTCAAAAGATGTTCCCAGTGTGCTGCTGCTTCTCTGGGTCTTAATGGCTTACTCTGGACTTGGAGCTTGAGTCCGATGGGAAGATAATATTGCCTGTCTACCTTCAGGAGATCTCAGGGTTTCTGTCTTTGTGCAGCTTTAAAGCTGGCTGGGAGTGCGCCCACCGAGAGAGGGGAAATGTGTTTGACATACGCTCAGCACACACGGTCAGGGAGGCTGGAACAGCAGGATACAATTAATGACCACAGAATCAGATTGTTACAATATGGCTTCCCTTCCCCCCCCCACCTTCTTCACCGAGGGCCTGTCATATTTCACTGACTTGCCTGTGCGAGTGTTTGTAGTGTGTTTGTGTTGCGTGGCTCTATTGGGTGGGGGACTCTTTTATCCGTTCTTTTTGTTGTCTTTCTTGCTGTGCCTCTCTGCTGATGGGAGTCATTGATATGCAACAGTGCATTCTTGGATCTTACAGGCTTAACTTTTAATAAAGTAAATGATCAGTGATGTCCATGCTTTGACAAAATCCTGATTCATGTGCAATAATAATAATAATAATAATAATAATAATAATAATAACAATAATAATAATAATATAAAACAAAACTACAAGTAGTAATATGTTTTATGCCATGCCCAGTTGTGGTTAATCCTATTACTCACATGAATTATGCTAAAATTTGCTCAACAAACCTACGTAGTAAAGTAAGTTAAGCTTCATGGGAAAAGCAGGAGGAAAAATCTGTTGACCAAATGTTGCCAGATTGTTGTGTTGGTTAAAGGGCTCGTTCGAGTGATCTTCTGGGTTTTAGGGTCAGTGACTAAAGTGCAAAAGGCCACATAGGCCATGGATGTGCAGGGGCCGAGAGCACAGAAGGAAGGAGAGGAAAACCTTAACAAGGTGTCGAACAGGCTCGTTGGATCTGTGCACATGAGCGCACGCATATCTGGACCTGCGCTGTGATGTTTGTTGACACGTCTGGGAGAGAATTTTGAAGTTTTCACAGCTATCATAAATCAGGAGAAAGCTGGATTTTTCCCAGGGTTTTGGAACCTCATCTCACATATTTTCCAACACCAACAGGCCCCTGAGGCCCAGTGAAGAGCAGCAGGCTTTATCACTATGACAACTATTGCTAACAATTAGGACAAATCATCGGCCGTTTGATTGCAACTATTATTCTCTCACAGCAAAAAAAAAAAAAGAACAGGCACAAGGACAAAATCTAAATTTCCTTAAGCAAGCTAAAACCTAAAATTACGCATTTAGGAAATGAGCTTTGCTGAAAAAAAAACATGTTCCTTTTGATTTTTCTCATCCTGATATTTCATTGGATTTTCACAGCAAGTTACAGAAATTGAAACTGAAAGTAAACTTTTTCTTTTCATCCCACTGTTTTGCTTTAAAATGATAGATTCACCTTCATACTGCCCACATCAGTAAGACTGACATCTAGTTCTGCCTTTTTTTTCTGACGAATTGGTCACTTTCCTTTACATTTCTAATGTGACAGACTCACAAAAACCTGGAGCCCAGTAAATGTTTGCATTTGTTTTCTTCTCTTTCTGTGTGCTAGTTAAGTGGTTATGTTGTTATGTGCATTTAACATGTGGCACACATCACTGCCCTCATTATGTGCTCTCCACACACACCTGTTGGCCCCAGCAGCATCTGCTTCTGCTGCTGCTGCAGAATAATCTGGGACATGTTAATTCCATGTTCTCAAACGTTGGGCTCTGGAGAAGATTATTAGGAGCCTTTCCTTTGTTGTTGTTGGAAATAGAGCTCAGCATTGGGAAGAGTTTGAACTCGTGAGCTGAATGATTGATAAAAATTGGAGCATGACCCAAAAGATAGATTGAATCATCCAAGAGGGTTAAGCATCAGTAAAAGCACAATTTTCCTAATATTTAGTTCATACATAAACTTTCCACATCAACCCCACCCCTTCTCCTAAAGTTCCCTTCGGACCACAGTGAGGCTCAACATGCTGATTCTAAGGGGAGTGGGAATAAACAGCAGAGCAAACCAACTGGACTTTAAAACAGTGACTAATTGATCTGATAAAAAAAAGAAACTGACCAGTTTTGTATAAAAAAAAAAAAAGTAAGATATTTTTTGTGTGTAGAAAACAAAATGTGCTTTTGATTCTAAATTAATGTGAATTTACTTGTCAGTTTTCAGAGGATTAAGCCTATGTGACATTTAACAAATCCCGGAACGTTCCTTTAAGATCAATTAAAAAAAAGAACTTCCATCTTTATTGAGTCTATCAATGTAATAGTCCCTTCAAGATTTTTGGTGTCACATTATCAGTCCATAATTAAAAAAAAAAAGGTCTTCCTGTTTGCATAATTAATTGGTTTGCTCCAGAGTAGGCATTGTGCACATCTCTGGAATCTGCATTTGGCCCTGAACTTTACTTTTTTTTTTTTTTTTTACATGTTGGCTCAGGTATTAACTTATTTAGACAAGGGATTAAGTCCTATTGGTTGTCCCCTCGATGGAATGGACAAACACAGAGGAGGTATGTTTGAGATACTGGGCCCTATACGCAAAGAAGGGGCCACTGAGCTGCTAATAATCCTCCCTGCAGCCACTGGAAGAACTGGCAGTTCACGGCTCTGTTGCCATGAAAAAGCAAACATGCAAACACTCCCATCCCAACTGTAGTTCCCTTCACTTTTGCTGGTGTACTGGACCATGTTTGCTCAGTTGACTCTATAGGTGACAAACCCTCAATTTGCATCGTTTTTCATGCTGTCAGCCTGTAAGCATGAAGAATAGCCATGGCTCCAGCAACCAAGCGATTCAATTGCAATTCAATAGCTTAAAATGTTTTTTAGGAAGTGGGCAAACCATTTCAGCCATGCTTCTTTTAAACTGTGTTCACTTGATGCATAGTTGTGGTTGACTTTTAGATCTTGCAGTAACAAAAGATTGAAACTGGGCTAAATTTAATCAGATAATCTTTCCATGCATGTTGCAGCCACAGTTATGACTCATGATCACGATCAGCTACCAGAGCTTGGCCTGTAGTCAGTTCTCATGCCCTTTGGGAATGGTACAAGTTTTTCTAAAACATCCATGTGTCTTTTCTCAAACAACCTCTGCTGAACGGGGAAATATGCTGTAAAACGATATGTTCTGTGGAGATTTACCAGGTACAGAACGAGAATTAGCAAAGACAAACCAGTATATCTGCGGTTGCTTTGACAGCCAAAATGTTTCTCTTGGAGCCAAATGAGAACAAGAATGGAAAATCTCATTATTATTGGATAGACTTCTTCTCACAGTAGTGAAGGAATAATGGAGATAAGGATGAGAAACATTGATTATAAACAGCCCACAGAAAAAGCCACTTGATCCATCATCTTCGTCAGACTCCTGGATCTAATTATGAGTTGTCCTGTTCACCACAACAGCTGCATGCCTTTTCACCTAATGCACACCAGAATGAAAATTATGGTTTTAACTTTGTTTTATACCATAATAA
>NC_056512.1:32220686-32221138 GCF_014905685.2 Nematolebias whitei
CTACTTACTACTATTACTATTATTTGTACTACTATCCCTACTTGGTGATTTTTCACTTATCGCAGGGGGGCATGGTGCAAAACTCCCACAATAAACGAGGGACTACTGTGCATATACATATGTATATACATGTATATGTGTATGTATGTATACATATATATAAGTTAATCATGAATGTAATATTCCCTACCACCTTATGCATGTGCATATTATCTTTTTCCAAATTTGTATATTCTGCTTCTTTTTTCATTATTACATATGTGTTTTGTTTTGTTTCCTGTATAATTAGAACATGCTACTGGATGCCTCAAATTTCCCCCCTGGGAAAGTTAATCAATAGGTCTGTCTGTCTTTGTCTGTCTGTGTGTTTGTGTGTTTGTCTGTCTGTCTGTCTGTCTATCTGTCTATATATATATATATATATATATATATATATATATATATATATATAT
>NC_056512.1:32221148-32223824 GCF_014905685.2 Nematolebias whitei
TATATATATATATATATATATATATATATATATATATATATATATATTACTGCAGCTGCAGCAAGACAAAGACTTTCAAAATTGAACAACTGTTAAATTAAATTAAAATACAATAGTAAGTCAAAGTTGTGGAGATACAAAGATTTTTACAAAGTACAAATAAAGTATTTTTTTAAGTATCTTTATGAAACAAATTCCCAACGTTTCAGAAAAATTGCATTCCATCAAAAACAGTATGCAGCATGAACAAAAGGGTAAAACATCACAAACCAGTACTTTAGGGAAGTGCCAAGCCTTTTCAGTTGAAGAGCTCTGTAATACATAATTTATTACACACAAATATCAGTTTGGAACGTGATTTGGAGGTTTCACAAAGAGGCTGGAACACTACTTATTTACTAGAGTTAATACGTCCCTCACTTTCTCAATACATGCAGCCCACTGACTCATGTAGTGCTCTGAAAAAACGTAACCATGGTTGTTCATTTTGTGTGGCTGTCAGGTCTGTCAATCCATTTCTTAGGATTTTAAACCAGAACTTGACAAATTCTGTGCTCAGTTTTATGTCATGTTTTCATTAATGGTTTATACATTTTTTTATTTGAGTTCAGAATTATTTCTACTTTACCATGACTTAAAAACTATGCAACAACGTGATCCAGACAGTCATGCACGATGAATCATGCATGACTGTCTGGTGGATCTATCATCTGTGTGTTAGCTGAAACTGAAGCTAAACTGTCTTTGTCTGAATGCTTTGGCCCTCTGCTACTGTCTGGATGATCAGAATAAATAAAATACCAGATATTAACTAACCATTAAAGTAACATGTGATCATTTCATGCCTCTAAGTAGGTTTTATGTTATGCTGATATATGTTTGTCCAAATGGTACTCCTAAATAGTAGACAAAAAAAAAAGAACACCATTTTTAAGATATTTATCAAAAACTCATGACCGAACAAATAAATGAATTGTGCTTTGAAACTGTAAATTCACCTCAGAGATTTAATTACAATGTGCGTGTAATAATGCCACCAATTAGACGCAACTTGAGGAAAATGCAAAGACTACAAGAAAATTAACAATTTCTTGCATGTGGCTGTGAAATGTGACAGGAAGGATTTGTGGTGGGAAGCTGTCGGTATGTTAAATGTGTGCCGACAAAAACGAGTGGTACATTTTATTTCCCACTTAAGCATGGGTCCAAATAGGAATCCTGCCACAAAGGAAGCCACATCATCTCCTCAGTACACCCACTTTGAAACTAAATACTAGACTGTCTGAATGAAAAGTCAGATCAGAGGTTGATTTAATTGATGCTACTGTGCAACTCTACACTGCCTATCTGAGTCTTGAAGTCTCACCAAAATACTAGTTAAGACAGACTGTATTTGTCACTTAAAACCCAAATACTCAAGCCTTATCTCATCAACATCTATTCAAAATTGATTTATTCTCTAAACCACACTTGGATAAACTTTGTGGGACTTGCGGAAAGATGTACTACAGAGAGAGGAAATGTTAAACACATAAAAAGGCTGTAATTATTGTCTAAGAGTTGTGGTAAAGTTAAAAAACACAGACATAAGAGGTGCATGGTGGAGTAGTGGTTAGCACTGATGCCTCATTGTGGCGATTTAAGTCTGTGCTGAAGCTTTGTCTGAGAAAAAGTTTGTATATTTTTCTCTTCTTGTGTGATGTCATATTTTAGGAATATCAGGCTTTTTTAAAAATCCCAGTTTGGATGTTAAAATATTATTTTTCCAATAAATGTTTAAGGGTCTTCAAACATTTTAATATTTACAGACAGTTTTATATAAACAGTTCTACTCACACGTGGTATGGAATTACAGTGTTTTTTAGTTTGTTTAATTATTGGTGAAAACTCAAGCAGAAAATGTGCTCTGATTATCCTGACAGACAGGTTAGTTTTAAATATCAGTAAGATCTCTGAGGCCCCTTGAATGAGAGAAGAGCAGATCAGGCCAGCCCTAAAGATGAAACCTTAATCCAAGGATCAAAGCGGCACATTCCTGGACAGCCAGACTTGTCTACAGACACGGTCTCTGAACATCCACCTGTCTGATAAAGCACCTGCCTGTCGAGATGGAAAACTGAAGCCAACATGAACCAAAAACTGACGGACACCTAATAGTTTCCAAACAGATCAAAGTGCTGGCTGCTTCAAACAACAAATTGTTGACATTTTATGCTTCTGTAAACTCACACCTCTTTATATTGTGAAATGAATGTTGAGGTTTATTCTGTGAAACCAAAAAGACAGGTACCGGTATTTGTCCAACTTTGTGAGGAACAACACCCCCCCACCCCCCACCCCCACCCCCCCAACAGTCATTTAAAATGCTTTTATCCATGTGGAAAATCCAAAATTCCCGCAGCTGGGTTTTGAACCTGCAACTTTCTTGCTATAATCTAACAGTTCTAACCACTGCTCTGATCACGTTATCTCTTACAAACCAAGTTATTATAATTTAGTTTCTAAACTTTATCTTAATAAGTGTATTCATTTAAAAATGTGGTTATGTTTTTGGAGGTAAACCAAAGGCTGAGACAGATGGATGGATGGATGGATGGATGGATGGATGGATGGATGGATGGATGGATGGATGGATGGATGGATGGATGGATGGATGGATGGATGGATGGATGGATG
>NC_056512.1:32223924-32224941 GCF_014905685.2 Nematolebias whitei
AGGGAAACAGACACAAACAGAGCCAGTAAATAGTACCATCCTTACAGGTTGATGATAAATCAGCTCGGTATAGGATCCTTCCTTGACTCTTTCAGCGTCTCCGTTGAGAGCAGCTGAAATCCTTCGAGAGTCGTACGAGGTTTGTTCAAACAGAAGTTATAATCCCAAAACGTCTCTGGATCATCCTGAACGCGTTTGCATCCAAGAACTCTAACTCCATCAACTCATCAGCATTCTGTGTGGAACTCTCAGAGTTCTGCAGCATCAGACTCTTTTTAGCTCCATTAATCTTCAGCGTCTGGCTTCAGACTTCAGACTTTACACTCTCTAGTTGAACTCATTTCTGAGCGCAGCAACTTGCAGCAACCGGAGCAACTCCGCAACTACATGAACTGGGAAGTTGCCACATTTTAAATGGGTCGACTTCCGGGTCATTTGAGAGCTTTTTGATTGGTCGATGGACCAGGAAAAGGTGTGGTTTGTGATGTAAGATGTTATCATAAGTCGAGGTCAGAGAATGAGATTGTTCAACAACTAACAGAAAGATTATTGCAGAAAAACCAGACTTCGTGGAGTCTCCCTCTTATTATCTTCTGAAAAAGTTTAAACATGACATTTTTCCTCGGTAAACATTTTAGTTGACCGAAACCCGACCTTTAACATACTTACAATGCAGACAGAAAAATCAAGAAATGCATATTAACCTGATTTCTTCTTTGAATGAGGAATAAAAATCATTACTTACTGTTTATGTAAAATAAAAATGAGTAGTTCTCTTCAACCTGTAAGCATTGAGTGAGCTAACACAATTTGATTATCAAACATTTGTAAAATAGTAATGATCATAGAGAATTGTCTTTTCTGCTTGATTAATTCAAGAAAGAAAGTCACCAGATGGCTCAAACTGTATTTCTGGATGCAGATCAATGAAATAACAGTCTCTGTTCATCTGATCAAGATTTGAGGTCAGATCAGGTTCAGATCAGGTTCACTACATATATATATATATATATATAT
>NC_056512.1:32225041-32232766 GCF_014905685.2 Nematolebias whitei
ATATATATATATATATAATTTTTATTATTAAACAACTAGAAATAGTTTAAAATCAAAAATGATATTGGAAAATAACCATAATTCTATTTAAATCACTGTTTAATGCAGTAAATGGTAAAGGTTTATTATAAACAAAAAAAGATTCTCGTTCCTGCTCGGACTCACCATTAGCTTGTCAATCCAGTCAGAATTAAACTCTTTTCCAAACTGAAGTTTCCCAAAGAAATGTCTACCACAGGAAAAATAATAATTGGTGGCAATTTTTTTTTTCAGTAGAGCCCATTTTAAAAGATCTGAACTGCTGCTTTAAGGAGAACAAACGCACGTCAGAAAACAGCCGATGTGACTCTTTTATATTCACCAGTTTTGCCACAATGACACAGATCCTGGAAGATCTGATCATGTCTGCCGTTGTCAGACTCAGGTAGGAGCTCATATTGTGTGTTAACAGATACACAGCACATGCACACGCATACACACAGGGCGGATATTAAAAAGTAGAAGGAAATAACATTCTCGGTTAATGTGCATCATTTACTGAGTGACAGAAGGACAGGTCACGACTTGATTGTTTTCCTGGAATTTTATCCCATGCTGTAGTGCAAGTTCAAAATCATAATTTTTTTATAAGGACAATCCAAACAATTTCAATGCGAGCTTAATAATGTCCTTTTCCCCAGCCTTATATGTTCCACTACACCAGCAGTTTGGGGTCACCTCAGCTTGTGTCTGAATGACCTCCATCTTCTGAGTTTAATCTTTTTTATGATTGCTCCACTGTAATGGTGCACGGATTACATGAAACATGAGCAACAAAAGCAGCTCAAATTCCAAACTCTGGATAAATGAATGTGGAGAATATTATTATCTTAGTATCTACAAATCTAAATCCACTTCTAACAATTTAATGCATACAAATATAAATCTTTATGTACTTCAGTTCATCTAAAGCTGCACCTTCATGTTTAAAGTAAGCTGAACAGCTACCCGGCAGCAAGAAAGGTATTTTATGGTTTAAGAAAGGAGTTGCAGCACTTTAAATTTCTCAATAAAGCTTTAAAAGTTCTCATGCAATGGAACATTAGTTTACCCCATCCTCATTCTGAACCTCATCTCTATCTTGTCTTGGCCTTTATGAGAGTTCACGCAGAGAACTTGGACATTTAACTGTGGCAATCTGCACCAAAGATCTGCACCAAACACCACTGATCCATGACCTAACTGGTCACACTGGGTGTCAAGAGTCATTTAGGTCTTAATGTGCTAAAACCACTGGCACAGCTTAACCTTCTCGTCATATATGATTTTGTTTTTGTTTCAGAAAAGCACACATTCAGAACGAAAAATGCATCAAAGGCTGGATCTTTTCCGACTAGAGACACAAACTAAACCAATGACATTGACATGAGCAATTGATGAATTCAGCTGTCGTGAAGCCATATGGCTGCCAACAAAATAAAGACAAACTGACAAATCACCAAGATTTCTCTCTGCAGGAAAAAAATAGCATAAGCTGTTTGTTCCCAGTAATCTGCAAGGAATTTTAATGGGCTTTGGATATAAAAAGCACAGCAGAATCCCCCACTGTTTCAAAGTACAATTTAAACAGCTTTTTATCTGCCAAGAAAATAGACAATGTTTCATGAACAACAAAGTGGTAAGGTTTTAGTGAATAGCAAGAAGGAGAGGGAAATGAGCTATTATGCAAAAGTATGGTGATGGTGTGTTTTTATCTTCTTTTTTCTACTTTCAGTCGAAGAAATAAGGGAAATAAATATTGGAAAATATCTCCTCCAACTGTACTGTATGTATTGAGCACATAATGGGGTTTAGTGCATGGTAGAATAATGTGGGCAGGTTTTGAAGTATCATGTTCTTTTCAACAAAGACGCTCCCAGAGTACAAAGTACTCTAAATTCATAGTGAAAGCAAAAAAAATATGGACAGACTACATTGTGAAAGTACAAACATAAAGAGAATAACACATACAAAGCCACAATAAACACATTGTTGAAGGGGTTTTTTATGTTCAGAAAATACATTTCTAAGATAAAATTTCTGGATAAAACTGAACTAACTTGAGGAATATTTTTTGGTTTGGAACTTTATGCTTCTCCTTTAGCATTCGCTATGTCTAAACAGTGCAAATAAAGTGTTTTTTTTTAAATATTTTTTTTATAAAATACTGTTAATGTAAAGAACTGGGTCAGCGAAAATATTTACAGCCCATTAAGCAGATGAATTCAGTATTGACTTGCTAGAGGGCCATATTTTTTGTCTCTAACGCTCCCTGTCAAAACACTTCAGTTTTTCAAATATAGTCTATGTTTCCTTTTCACAAGTCAATAGTTCACCGACTCACAAGAATTTTCATCACAAATAGTGCCTTGGGGGTTAATAAACTGCTGCTAAAACTGCAACAAATGGCTTATTGTTGAGGTGCGGAGTCTAATCAAATATAGCCGCGGGGGATTACCGGCTGATTCATACAAATGTTAATTTAAGCTTAAAAAATGTAATTTTCTTTATGCAAAGGGCAGGGTTTTCTCTTTTTTGATACTTTGTAGGTCCGTGCGTACTTTTAGACAAGCTTTTAAAAAATGCTTTTTAATCATTTCACCCATGTGTTCTTATAGAAACATTTTAGGAGCTCCAAACTAGCATAAAATAGTTTCTAAGTGTAATGAAAATCTTGAACTGCCAGTCTTGTGTTTTCCTGTAGACAACCAAAATGCCATTTTTTGAAAACAACAATTGCCTCACCTCTACAACCTAAACGTGTCAGACAAAACAACAATATTGGCAGTTTATGTTCACATTTATGCTGCAGAACTTAGTTGTTCCACTACAGCAAAGCTTTTGAATACTGTAATACAGTAGTCCTTTGTTTATTGCGGGGATTTCTGTTCTCAGCCGCCCCATGATAAGTGAAAAAACGCGAAGTAGGAAAAGTAGTACAAGAACTAAGTAATAGTTTATTTTAGTATTCTATATAAGGCATTTTAAACTTTTCCCGCACTCTTGCAATATACTAAATAATGTTTCTAAACTCTAAATGCTCTAATAGAGCACAGCATGTCATGATCTCAGCTCTCTGCCACCTGCCAGCCCTCTCGGCCACGCCCACTTCTTCGCTGCAGAGCAGAGATCATGACATGCTGCAGGAGGGAGCTTCTCCCTGCACATGTGGGCTGAACACAGGTGCAGCAGGTGCTAAATAATTTTAAATAATTTATTTTCAAAAAACGAACCGCAAAGTAACGAGTGACTATTGTATTTCAATTAACAGATAAGGCTAATGAAAATTAAGATACTCCACATACTTGACTCACAGGCAGGAAATGGGAGAAACTTTGAGCTTGGTGTTTACAAATGGTTGACTGGTTTAACTGGTTGATCCACTATGAGAAGGTGCTATTTATAAGACTATTTATAAGAGTTTGTTGAAGTTCCTTAGACTGAAGAAGTCTTTTGGGTAAAAGATGAAAAGTTTCAACAAAGAAAAAGCCGTCCAGAGGAGGTGACTCAAACTTGTTAGACTTGTTGTTTACAGTTTTAAATGTAAGTTTTTGAAAAGAATAAAACTTAAAGAGAACATTTTTCCATCAGTTTAATGTTTGGTCACCTGAGCTTGTTTTGTGATGAGTTTGCCTTTTTTGTAATTCAATACGCTTTCAGTTATTGAGTGTGGCCATGCTAATAGTTTAAGTTTACATGGTTGGACAAAGCAACCAAAGGGCAAACGTTGCAGAAGAGTGAACCACTTTACTCAGGTTGAATAAACTAACTGCTATGTCAGCAATTCTTCCAACTTTGCTAATGAAAAGTGGACCATATTTGATGAATGCACGGTGCAGCAAAACATAAAATTTCCATTATGTCAAGAGGGTAAAATGACAAACACCACTTTGGGGCCACTGAAATTCAGTGTAACTACTACTTGAGTAATTGTGCTGCCTTTAAATGAAATTTGTCTTCATTTTCCTTCACAGAGTTCTTGTAATCGTTTTACTACACGTCTCTACATCACCTCTGATCCCAATTACCTCTCAACAGCAGTAACAACTTTGTTTATGCCTTTATGTTCTGGCACTGCTTGCAACACTGAATGGATTTGGCCCCGTTCCAGGAGTCATGAGCAGTTTTCTTTTTTTTTTTTTCCATCAAGCGTCCAAATACACTGAGGAGTTGATATTAATGCAGCGACCTGTGCAGATGTGGTTGAAAAGATAAGAGGTTTCAATTTCCCAACACATCTCTAAGAAACAGTTTATCTCCAAGAAATCGGGTCCAGAAATGCATATTTATGCTAATTTGTCAATTAGCAAGACACATGCTGATAAAACACACTTACATGCTAATTATTACGTAGAAAGCTTCTATTTTGTATGAATCCATGTGTTTTAAAGTATTATTCATATAATATAACCCAGCTTAGTCTCTGGAGACTGACTGCTCTTCTACAGCTTCAGGTTCTGAAAGTCAAAAACAAATGTTCTACTTTCGTTGAAGAATGTTAGATTTGTCGGTGACCTCTTTTGTGGCATGTCCTGACAGCTCTCAAACGTGTTACCAATTAGGTTGGCCCTAGTGGGAGAGAAATTTCACAGGACTGTTCTATTTATGTACATAAATGTGTGGGCATGTCTACAAATATGTTGATGTATTTTCTGTTGGAGTTTATTTAAATATCAGAGGATATAGGTTCAGACTCAAAGGGGAGAAACTCATGTTTGGACTCATGAACTGTGATCATCAAGAACAGGCTTTGTTCGGCACACATGCTTCCACAGGATGTCATTTGGTTTTAACTAAGTTTATCTGATCTTTTTTTTAGGATACATAAAACAGCAGATAAAATAATATATTATAAGTCAAATATACGGTTTTCCAATGTTATCAAATGGACTAGATGTTTATAATAAGTATGTACGATATTGGCTTTTTGGCCAATATCCGATATGCCGATATGTTAAAACTTATTTGTCCGATAACCAATACCAATACAATTTTTTTTAGACTTACTTACAGCGACTACATTGCTTTCTCTGCTGTGGAATTAAAATACTATATTATCCTGCATGGTCTTTGTCAATTTGGCCTGCTACCAAATGCAGATGCCAAAAAGGGGGCTGAAAATGATGTAACACTTCAACTTGGATTATGTTTAATGTCAAATTTATTCATGACATTTACTCTCTCTAACACAATGACAACACTCGAACAGTGCAAATTTGTGAATCTTCACAAATCTAAAAACCTGTTCACAAGCGGCAAGTGAAAAGTGCATAAGTAGTAGTGCATTAATAGATATACTTGACAGCTTAAATTAATAATTAACTTAAAACAGAAACCTTTTGTATTGGTGAGTTTTTTTGGTGGAATGGCTAATATCCGATATTTAAGTTTATCGCTAATATCGGCCGATACTGATACCATGCCGATAATATCGTGCATCCCTAGTATGTACCATGAGGTTCTTTGGACCTCCCACAATTTAGTATTATCATAAATGCAATGTTGAGCAAATATATACGGTTAGAGCTTTAGGATAGTTTATTATCTGTAGATTCAGTGATAATGTTATTTTAACTTAAACAGATTGCAGCATAGTGTTTTCACAGTATGCTGCAATAAGCAATAATAAACAATACAAGAAAGCATTAAAATATAATAACAAGTTACACTCTTGCCTATATTCAGGTCTGCAGGAAGGCTGTAGCACAAATTTAGGTCATAATAATAAAAGGATATATCACTGAGGGCCTTTGTGTCCACAGAGTATCATCAAATGTCCTACACAAATACTGATGTTCTAGCAAACTCATAGGATGAAGTTAATTGAAATAATGGACACAAGATTTATACGGGTTTTGCTTGAGAAAGTTGTCATTCCCTCACAGAAGTTTAAAAATGTTTACCTTTTCTATTTTTTTTTTACTTACCATTGAGGTTAGGAATCAGTGTCCACAGAGGCTGAGGGATGTGCCTTTGCCCTCTCATCCGGCACTTGGCCTAAGCTTCAGAGATCTTTTGATGGTTTGATGTCTACTGTTCAAAAAAAGCTTTGGTGAAAAAATGATAAATCTCTTGGGGCGATGGAGTCTTAGAATCACAACCTCAGGGAACAGGACCTTGAACTTGACTGGCATTATATCAGGACTTGCAACATAACTGTCATTTTCTGCACAATTTTTTTTTTTTTATTATTATTATTTTTATTCTTCACAATGAAGTTCAACTAATGAAGTCTGCACTACATGTAGCTAGAATGCTGTATGTTCGACAATGGAAGAATATAGATGCGTACTTTGTAGTTTGTCAAATAAAAGCTTTTATCAAAGTGATTTAGGCTTAACTCAAAGAAACTCCATTTCATGATCTTTTTATTTTTTATTTTAACCGTTTTGTTGGTACTATTGTTAGTAGGTCAGACAAATCATTTTGCTTCTGCTCTCCAGTGAGTGACTGAACCTCCAACTCTTATCTGCACGCAGTCTTGACAGAACATCTTCAGCCTTATCACAAGTAGCTGTTGTGAGACCTGTTACCATGGTAACCAAAAAGGCTGCCGTGACTAACAAATGTACAAAAACTTGCAGCTTTCTGTGGTACCTGTGTCTTATTTTATTCCCACTAAGATATAAAGCAAAATTAACAAGTGATTATTTTTAAAATTCTTTGAGATTTTATAATTGATGTGATTGCCAACATAAAGCTAATATCCCATGTGAGGAGGCTGAATTTCAATGAAAAAAAGGACTGAAAGTAGCAGTCCAGTCAGTTCAGCGCCAGAGATTTCACCCACAAGATCAAATTAGTCTGCTGAATAATCACCCTTTCAGACAGGTCTGCTACCAACAAGAACTTAATACAATAAGAATTTTCTCCTGGGGCTCCAGCAATAGCAAAAATGACTTCAGGAATATTACCCTCATTTTTTTGCCTATTCACAAAAGCTATTCACTTTTAAGCGACACTTCTGTTGGTTCTGCTGTAACAATAAAAATGTCTTTTGAACCTTTTGCATTTGTTATCTAGCATACCATGAAGTTGCTCACAAAACTGGACAAAAAAAAGCTTGGAAATTGTTTGATAAGGGTGACAAATCAAATGAAAGGAGACAGTTCCATCTAATGTTGTTTAGCAGTAAAAATCAAAACAAGCTCCTTCAGCGTGCAGAATATTTTTAGGACGCTGAGAAAGTTTTATGATGAAAACTTTCTTCCGTTGAGTTAATTTGTAACTTTCTGATGTGAAATGTTCTCTTTAAACACAATCTATAAAATGACACTGAATGTACTTGCAGACATAAAATGCATGATCATTATGACGATCATTATGGTTTTTCTAATGGTCTGAAAAGTTTTAAATTTGATGATTTTTCATACTGTGCTCTGCGTGACCCAAACTTCTGGATGTCTCGATCACTCAAACGATCCTTCAGTCAAATGTCCGCAAGGCCCTCTGACTGCGTTTCAGTACCATCACTATAAACAGTTTGGTCTCACTTAAAGAATTTGCATAAACCTTTTCTCTGGACAGCCTGTTTACATTCCTTAAATGACAATATTTTACTGTTTCATATAAAATAATATTACAGCATATTTTACTATTTTAAAGTCAGACGCCAGAGTTAGGCTATTACTTTGTAAAATATTAACTTTACAGGAAACAAAATTGTTTTTCAACCTTTTAAATATATATATACTGTATATATATATA
>NC_056512.1:32232866-32244771 GCF_014905685.2 Nematolebias whitei
CCCGGGAAAATAAGAACAAGATGAAAATAAATCGGAGCTGTTTGCTACAATCACTAAAAGCACCATATGTTTGTATAAACATGAAAATGAAATATCCAGATGTTTTTTTTTTGAGGGATTCAAAATAAACAGTTAAAAACATACAACCTGACTAAACTAGCAAAAATCTCCCCAGTTTGATGTATGAAATATAAAAGCCTCAAAAAAGTTAAAGCCGCTGCCAGTGGCCTGTTAGGGTCACCATGGTAACCACACTGCGTTGTCTTTCACTCCCTGACTGCCAAGTTAATGAGGCAGAAAATGTTTCACAATTTATCAACCGATTTTAAAAATCGAAGCCAAACAAGATGGTAAAACTGACTGAAGGTTGAAAAGAAGAGAAAACTCACTCCATTCTGTAAAACAAGCTCAAGTTCACAAAATAGTTGAGTCATTCTCCAAGGATAAAACCGATCAAACATTCTCATTTCATTTGGAGGTTTTAATGATCATTAAAGAGCTGAAACTTTGCTTTTAAAAAGTTCTGTAATATTAAGCATTTTGCCTGCCAAGGCCAGTAAAACCATCTTTTATGTACAGTTATTTACAATACAGCTTTTATATTAAATACAGAAAGCCATTAATAAAAATAGATGGTCAGTGTTCTGTTAGTTGAATTAATATATAAGCAGCTCTTGCTAGTTTTTTTTTTTAAATACAATAATTATGTACTTATAAGATTGAGTATAAGAAAATAAATGCAAGAATCAATAAGTCTTCCATTTTCTGTGACAATGTTAAAAAAAAAGTTGCCAAATGAAGGGAAAGAAAAGTTAAAGATAACGACACAAAGTTGGTAAGTGATAAATTGTTACATTTCCCTTTTCTCTTGTATCAACATTTAAAAAACAGAGCTACAGTCAGAGGCAGTTTGTCTTACTTTAGACTTTAAACAAGCTAAAATAAATCCTGGGAACTTCAGTCGAGGGATTAGAAGTACACAACCATGACGATCCAAAGAGTGTGCCAAAAAGCAACAAAACAGAGGAAGTGAGTGAATAGAAGGAAAAGACCAAAGGACATGGATGAGTGACAAACCTTTACTGACAGACAGACAGCTGTTGGCAGCTGCACTTTACAGCACCGAGACAAGTTGTCACCTGCTACAGGATGAAGACGCCGCTCTGATGCTGCTTGAGTAGATTTTCTTTTGCCATTATGGAAAAACAGATTCACGAAAGATTAATTTAGTTCTCAGTTTCCATCTTTAAAATCCCCGTTTCAGATCAATTGAAACAGTTGGATGTGACAGGAATCTTAAAACCTAAATTTTCCCGCATATATTAAAAAACAGTTTTGACCATGTGTTACGGCCCAACTCAGCCAGGAAAATGGGAGACAATATTAAAACCAGGTGGAAATGGGTTTTGATTAATAAAAGTGATTTATTATTTGACCAGTTACGTTTTAACAAATGAACTAACGAGGGTACTTTTAAAGTGCTAATTACCAATAGTTGTTGTTTACAAATAGAACTTCTAATAAAAGCAATATACTGTACCAACTTAAATAAAATCTATCAGTTATGTTAAGTAGTATTTTGCAAAAACCTCAAAACAAAATGACAACCTTGATTAACAACTAAAGTAGGATGAAAAGTAACTGATAAAACCCTTTAACCAAATAAGTGATCAAAAGCCAAGCTGTTACCAGGTAGGGCTGAACAATTAATTGCATTTGCAATAATATTGCAATATGATAAAATGAGATTTTCTAATTGCAAAGGCTGTGATTTGACTGGTCATGTGATCCGATTATGTGACTTGCAAGTGAGTGAAGTGGAGCAAAGCAGAGCAGGGAGCGGGAGAAGTCAACACTGCGTTTTAACCGGTTGCACAATGGCGTCAGGCTCGACAAAAGCGGATACATCTGAAAGTTTGGTACCAAAGAGGGGCAGCACGTTTGGAATTATTTTGGCTATAACAAAAGAAGACGCTGCGCAACATGTATTGTGCAGAACCTGCCTTGCTGCTGTTGCTACCTCTCGAGGTAACACCACAAATATTTAACATTTAAAAAAAAAAACACCACAAAGCCATTTACGACAGTTACATGGCTAGAATTCCAACGACCAGTACTTCAGCTTTAAGTAAGCAAAGTACCAGCCAACAGGGATCACTGACTGAACTGTTCGAAGGTATTACTCCATATAAAAATAGTTCGAAACGTCACGCAGAAATAACTCGAGCAATAATGGAGTTCATAGCGAAAGCCACAATGCCCATTAATATAGTGACCGAGCCTGGGTTTATGACTTTTGGTAAAGGATAAGCGGTACAGAACGCCCTCGCGCACACATTTGAGCCAAGTTACTGTCCCAGAGCTACACAAAAAAAATGCAGAAACAGAGTTGCAGCAGAGCTGAAAACAGTGGAGTTTATTACAACTGAAACAGATTTATTACTTGTATTAATTGAAAAATACATAAGACGACATTGAAAAATAATCACATATTAAATCGTAATAGCAATATGGAGGTAAAAAAAAATTGCACTTAGAATATTTTCCTAAATTGTTCAGCCCTATTAGTAGTAGTAGTGGTAGTCTTAAACCAAAATGGCACCAAATCAAAGATTTCTACAAGTAAGACTTCTGCACTTTCTTTCAGAAGCTTAATCTGTTTAACAATGAACACCTAAAGACAGACCTCACAACCAAACTCTTGGACAAAATACTTTACAGAACTTGGTATAAGCTAGCTTATATTTCAAAACGATGCCAACAAAGCCAAGGTCAAACATTCTGAAACACCAAACAACATAGCGAGCTATTTGCCACCCTGATTAGTAGGAGAGCTGGGCTTAAATAGACAAGCCTCTTCTGTGGTTGGAGGAGCAGGAGGCAAAGAATCCAACTGGGATACAGAGGGATTTCCACTGGGAGGCGTCCAGACAATCTCTGATGAGTTACATCACAGCTGTTTCACCAACTGAGGCCATAACACCACGAGACCCAGTCCTACAGAAATGCAAGTCATTTGTTTTTGCAGTTAGACGTGCACTTTGACTCATTATCCTGATGTAGTGGACTAAGCCTACGTCGAAACCCAGTCTAAGGTCAAAACTCTTGACCTTTAGAACCTTGTGGGATAGAAGCTGTCATTTCATGTATTTGAATACATAGATACAGGTTCACCCATCCTGAGACTTTCTTTCTTGAAGATTCAAGTGAAAAGAACACTCTCTTTTTATTATCATTACTATCTTACAAATGTTGATAATCAAAGTGTCTTAGTTCAAACCATTTTAGATGTTGCAGTGAACTAATCAATTTTATTAACTGAGTAATGATTTTATTCTCATGTTAAAAGCTGTGCAGAGTTTATGCATTTTTCTGATTTCTGCTTTTGAATGAGCAAGTGTGTGCGTTTACAAGGTTACAGTCAAACGAAAAACAAGTTGTTATGTTAAAACTGTCATGTTTTAGAATCCTCTCAGACGTAAATAGAGATGTTTTGCACCTGTGTCTTAGGCACGCCAAAACAGAACCCTCTCGGTCTGTGAGAACATTTCTGAGCTGTCTCATAACAATTCTCGCTGTCTCTAACCCCTTACGTCACAAAAAACACACCCCTTCTGGTCGTTTCTGACCAATAAAAAATCCCAAAAAGTGAACCGGGAAAGAGCCTTTAAAAAAATGTCAGTACTTCCTGGTCTACACAGACCCCAGACTCACGGAGTTACAGAGTTGGAGAGTTGTCAGACTTCAAGAGTTCTGTGGGAGTTCTGTAAACTACACGAGAGCTAAAGTTCTGATGGAGTGCTGTTGGAGTTCCTGACATGACAACGAAGCTCTTCCGAGTTCCATGGGATTATAACATTTTCCACTGAGGTGAATGTGTGTCGAACAGAGCCTCGCCACTACTTCTGACGGGCAACAGCCATTCTAAGGAGACGCTGGACCGGTAGCGTTAACGGAACACCATATCTGCTGATTATCATCAGAGAGGTAATGGGTCAAGTTTCCTACCAAGCGTACCGAGGCGAGCTGGGCTTCTGATGGAGAGTGTCGGTTCTGGTAACATTCAATTTCCCTCAAACCCCATCCTTTACTCCCTCTAAACTTCTTTCCATCTTTAAACTTTCCTATGAAGTAGAAATTCTCCCAGATATTTAGAAATGTCTGTGTAAAGTGCTTACCCACATTCATGTGGGTAAAAGATCATAGTTGTACAGTTATAAATGTCTGTTGGTGCAGCAACGGAGAAATCATGGCCGTATGATTTTTCCTGATTGATTGCTTTGTTGTTATTTTCATAATTTGCCAAATTAATGTAAATGTTTGATGTTAAATTTGATTCTGTAAATAAATGACCGCATTCATTTTGATGGGTCAAATTTAAATGACGTCTCCCGTTTGCATTTCCTTAAATTCAGTGCACGTTTTATTCAGTCCAGAAAAATGAGGAACTCGCGTTAAATGATGAATACATCCCAGCATCTGTTCATCTACACTGATGAAAACAAACAAAAAAAAAACTGTCCTTTTTAGTAAACGTAATATTTTCTAAGCTTTACTGATTTGTTTCTTCATAAATCTCAATTCAAACCACATGGTGTTGCAAACAAACAATCCAAAATATGAAGAATTTGTCTTTTCATTCACAACAAGCAGCAGCCTAATGCTGTGAACAGAATCTCTCTCCATGCCGGGTCACACTTTGACATTATTACTACACAAAACTAAATATCCTCGAGGAGCCTTGGAGTTTCTCTCTCACGTCTCAACTTTTTTCCTTTTGTTGCAACTTTTGTCTAAGCAGATTTGCCATGGTTGCTATTCCTGCCAAGCTTTGATCAACGTTTTACACGGAGTGAGACAGAATGGAAGTTTGCTTCCAACAACAAGCAAAGTCAGACTGAATGAACCCAGAGGAGTGCAGGGAGAAAGTAGGACTTATCCCGTGAGAGGTTGTTCAGGCAGCTGAGCTAGACGCAGAGTCCGACGCACAAGGAAGACAGAAAGGTTGCCATATATGCAAGGAAAAATACAACTACATTAAATAGCTACAGCTATAAACTGAATCTGATACAATGCTTCATAATGTAAAAATGACAAACAACACACGACCAGAGTTGTTTGCGGCCTGACAGGGAAAATAAAGACTTTTGTGTTTGTATAAGAGCAGCTGGTGTGCTTGCACAGACTCAAACATGAGTGTGAGGTTTGTTCTGATGACTGGCGTCCTTTGAAAAGCTGCATTCAGGTGAAATATGAGCTCGAATTAGAGCCAAGCTTTTCACCGAGTGGTTTTCAAACTGCAGAGGCTGAACATGAGCACCGACCTTAAACTTGTCTCTTTATTACAGCTTTATGTAATTCTGTCTGTTTTTATTGACTTGATGAAAGGGCGTGCATGTGCATTTCTGCACACACTGGTGTCTGATGAATCTGAATCTTCAATTAAGCGAAGCTCTAATAAACTTCAATTTGGAATGCTTTTTGTGATTTCAGATCGACCGCTGCCATGAAAAGCTATTAATACAGCAACTGCCTGTCTTTGTGTTGATTAGTTCTTCCGTTAACAAAATAACTCATCAACCACTGGAAACTATCCAAAAGTAAATAATATTAATCTGCAACAGAGTCATTTTTTGGACTTTAATCAATTCAAGATGATTGTCATTACTAATCAAACACAAAATGATTATAAATCAGCCAATTTTGCAACTACTGAGCTAAAAATTGGTGTGGTAGTAGCCGAGACACACCCTACACACAATCCAAGCTTGAAACGATTGCTGAGGTTTTGTTTTAAAGTGTTACGCAAGTGCCATAATGCACTTCATTTGGCTGCACACCTTGGGTGTTCAGCTTCAAGTCCACACCCACATTACAATATTACCACCTAATAATGTGCTGAATTAAAAAGGAAAAAAAAAAAGTTATTTAAACTGTTCCACTAACCTTTTCACTTCCCATCATAATACATATGTAAATCTGGACTTCGCTAGATAAATAATGCATGAATATAGAAATGAATATTTCAAGATTTTCAATATATAATGAAGGGTATGATGAATGGTGCGAAACGTCAAGTGGCAGTGAAGTGCAGACTAATTGTGAGGCCCAAAGGTCTCAAAGCTGCACGGGAATTAAAAAACAAGTAGCCTATTGGTGGATTTTTGATTCAGGTATTGTATCAAACTATAATCAACCCTTATATTTGCCTGAATTCAGGATTTATTTTAAGCAAAGAGTTATGCACTCATTTTAAGAATATACTCCATTAGAAGAAGGATTGAGCCAATCATTTCAAATTGCACTGGCAATTATAAAAGACTCTGGAAAAACTGAAACTGGGGAGCAAGAACAATACTTAGGAGTCACTTGGCTTTAGTTTGGTCTTTGCACGGGGTTTGAAATGTTAAATGCTGAGACCCTAACAATATAAAAGGGGAAAAATCCATAAAACTTGCCATATTTTAGGCTGTGAATTTGTTTGCGTTCTTTTAGAAGTTTGCCTCCGCAGGGTGTCTGGGCTCTCCCTTAGAGACAGGGTGAGAAGCTCGATCATCCGGGAGGGACTCTGAGTAGAGCCGCTGCTTCTCCATGTCGAGAGGAGCCAGTTGAGGTGGCTTGGGCATCTGTTTAGGATGCCTTCTGGACGCCTCCCTGGTGAGGTGTTCCGGACACGTCCCACCGGAAGGAGGCCCAGAGGAAGACCCAGAACACGCTGGAGGGACTATGTTTCTCGGCTGGCCTGGGAACGCCTCGGGATTCCCCCGGAAGAGCTGGCCCAAGTGGCTGGGGAGAGGGAAGTCTGGGCCTCCCTACTTAGGCTGCTACCCCCGCGACCCGACCCCGGATAAGCGGAGGAAAATGGATGGATGGATGGATGGATAGAAGTTTGCCTGTTTTATGTGCACAAACTAGATCAACAAAAACAAAGCAAATAGAAACAAATCGATCAACAGAGGATACCATCTCCTCTGTGGTCCACACTGCTCTCAACCACCTGGAGCAGAAGGACTCCTAAGTCCGTATGCTCTTTGTTGACTTCACATCTGCTTCAACACCATGATTCCTGAAACCCTGATGGACAAACTACTCACACTAGGACTAAGCCTTTGCATTTGCAACTGGGTCCTGGACTTCTTAAACAGACCGCAGTCTGAGGATCCACAACTTCTCCTCCACCATAAACCTCAGCACTGGTTCCCCTCAGGGCTGTGTGTTGAGCATCCTCCTGTTCACTCTGCTCACGTATGACTGCTCACCTATCCATCCAGGATGTCATATTGCAAGGTTTGCATATGATACAGTGATGGTTGGGTGCATCACAAACAAGGAGTCCAGCTACAGGCAGGAGGTGGAACACCTGGAGAGCTGGTGCAGGAAGAACAGCCTTCACATCAATGTGAAGAAGACACTTTTGGTTTTGAACCAATTTGACATGAATGTCGACGAGGTAAAGGGCCGGCTCCAGAGGGCCAAAAACACCATCTTAGCACCAACATAACTGGTTTGTTCCACTTTGGAGTAAGCTGTTTGGGGGAAGAATCAGTTTTGTGTTGCGTTTCCTTGACTGATGAAGCCTTCCAGATGGAAGGTGAAACGTTTCAGCAAAAAAACAAACTGTCCAGATGACCCGACTGAAAATTGTTGGATTCTATCAATTGTCTTTTTTATGTACAGACCCTTTCCAAAAAATTAGAATGTCATGGAAAAGTTGTTAAACTTCCATAATTCCATTCAAAAAGTTAATCTTTAATAGAAGATAGATTCAGGGTCCACAATTTAAACTATTTCAAGTATTTATTAGTTTATTTTTACATAAATTGGGCTTCCAGCTCATGAAACCCACAAAAACAGGATTTCAAAACATTAGAATACTGTGAAGAAATCAGTCCATGCTACTCAATTTTTACAGAAAAAAAAAAAAAAGAAAAAAATTAGGCTCACAACAAAAATCAATCAAAATATGGTACTTTCAAAACAATATGTCAGTCTTCAATACTTGGTTGGGAATCCCTTTGCCTTAATCACTGCCTGGATGTGACGTGGCATTGCGGCAATCAGCCTGTGGCATTGCCTGGGAGGTATAGAAGCCCAGATTTCCTTGATGCTTGCTGTCAGCTCTTCTTTGTTCTTGGGTCTGATGCACCTCAATTTCCTCTTGAGAATACTCCATAGATTCTCAATGGGCTTTAGGTCCGGCGAGTTGGCTGGCCAGTCAAGCACTGTGGCATGGGCATCAAACCAGGTTTTGGTGCTTCTGGAGGCATGGGCAGGGGCCAGGGTCTGGAAGATGAAATCTGCATCCCCATACAGATCCTCAGCAGAAGGAATCATGAAGTCCACTTAAACATTCTGGTAGACCATTGCGGTGACCTTGGATTTAAAAAAGCTGAGTTTACCAACACCTGCACCGGACATTGCACCCCAAATCATGACTGACTGTGGAAATTTCACTCTGGACCTCAAGCAGTATGGGCTCTATTCCTCACCCTTCTTCCTCCAAACCCTTGGACCTTGATTTCTGAATGAAAGGCACACTTTACTTTCATCGGAAAAGAAGACCTTGAACCACTGGCCAACAGTCCAGCCCTTATTCTCCTTGGCCCAGTTGAGACGCTTCCTACGTTGGCTCAGGTTCAGAAGTGGCTTGACCCGAGGAACCCAACAGTTGTAGCCCATCTCCCGGATGTGTCTGAATCTTCTCTGTTTGATAATCCGCTGAAGCCCACGGTCATCTCTTTTGCTGGTGCATCTTCTCCTGACACATTTTGCCCTTCCACTAGACTTTCCATTGATGTGCTTGGACACAGCGCTCTGTGAACAGCCAGCCTTCTTAGCTATGAACTTTTGTGGCTTACCCATCCTATGGAGGGTATCAATGATAGTCTTCTGGCCAGTTGTTATGTCTGCAGTCTTCCCCATATCGAACTAAACTGAGACAATTGAATCAAACTGAAGCAATTTAATGACACCTGGGGAAACATGTGCAGGTGCTTTGAGTTTAGTAGATGATTAGTGTCACACTCAGTTTAAAACATTCATGCCCTGCAAAATTTGGGCTGATTTCTATACAGTATTCTAATTTTTTGAATTCCTGTTTTCATGAGTTTCATGAGCTGGAAGCCCAAATTATGTAAAAATAAACAAATACTTGAAATCATTTAAATTGTAAGCCCTGAATCTATCATCTATTAAAGATTTACTTTTTGAATGGAATTATGGCCGTTAAACAACTTTTCCATGATGTTCAAATTTTTTCGAAAAGGTGCATGTTTTTGTACAGTGCCCTTCTGTTGTGAATTGGTGATCTATAAAAAACTGAATTAAGAAATACACCCACTGAGGAAATACAGTTTTCTTTATGTTTTTGTTGAAATTGACTTCACTACAGCAAACGGCGAGCAACTGCAAAACTACCTTGCACCAGTTTCTGTGCACTTACAGTAAATGCCCCATATGTTATATCACTTTGCAGCCCATGTTCAAGTAATGGAAATGTTCACAGAGAGCTTCAGTGAATCGTTTTACCTTTGACACTTTGCAAGTGCAGAGCCACTCCTCCCCTCGCTGCATCCTCTACAACAACATTCATCTACTGACGCAATAGAGCCAACATACTAATGATGTTCGATGCAGCAAAACAATTCACATGCAATGCCTGTATGTCAATAGGAATAAATGCATTTCATGCCCATGTGAAGATGAACAAAACCTGATGTTGCAGAAAACATTTCCAAAGTCTTTTTCCAGATCATTTGCAAACGTGAAATGAGCCATTTCTCAAATGCCAGCATGTCCTATGATTCTAAATTATTGGTATCTGACTTTATATCGCTGCATTATTTACAGACAGTTTCTCTCATCACCATCTGGTGTGGCAGTGCCTTGACATTTAACTAACGGCTGTGTGGTAGGCAGGCGGCCATTTCATGTGAAGCCAATACAAGCCCGGGGGACAGACAGGGAGATGAATGAAAACAAGCAGCTGAAGTTTGCATCTCCCGCAAGGCTTTCGTTGTATTTCTACGACACAGACAAAAGCACACGCAACCTCACAAAAAGGTGGTAAATGGACTGTACTTATATACTGTACTGTACTTTAATTCTATCTTATTTCAAGATACTCAAAGCGCTTTACACTACAATCTGCATCCTCATTTACCTGTTCATACAGCACTCTACTAGATCTCTACAAAGCTAATTGAACAAATCATTCTAATGAGACTAATCAGTGCTTTAGATCACATTCATACACCGATGGGACACACAGTGGAGGCAATGAGGGGTTCAGTGTCTTGCCCATGGACACTTCGGCATGTGACTGCTGGTGGATTCAAACCCCCAACTCTCGCATTGGAGGACGACTGCTCTAACCACTCAGCCACAGCTGCCCCCGTGGGATGTGGGAGAAACTACAGCAGCATAGTTGAACATTTAACAATCAATGCAACCACAAAGCTGTTCATTATGGATGCTAAGAATAAATCATTTGTTTATTACTGATGCAACCAGATTGATAGAGCAGTTGTGATCTGATTTATAAGAAAACATTAATAATAAATATACTTCTTCCATATACTTCTTCCATATATATATATATAACATTAAACACAGAGAGTAAAAAGCTTAGCCTTGAACGGTTAGCAAAAATCTCTCTGCTTCTAAAAGCTGAATTGGATGAACGGTCGGAACGCCTTGACTGGATGTCTAAAACACATGAGAGGGATCTCTCAGAAATGCAGGCGTCACTAGAAGCAAAATCTTATGAAAAGATTAAAAAATTAGACCGTCAGTACCAAGTCACGTGTGAAGATAACGATGTGCTACAACAACAGTTGCAGCTTGCAAAAACTGAACTGGAACAATGCAAAATAGATAAACAAAATCTACAAAAGCTACATATGCGCTTAGAAGGTGACTACTGTACATCCCAGGAACATTTAAAAAAATGTGAGGCGAAACTAATAGCAGCAATAGAAAAAGGTCAGAATGTTGGGCAAGGTGACCTGGAATCCAAACCAGACCTTGAACAAAGTCGGACTAATACACCAATTACTCAACGACCTCTTTACTCACACAGTGCTTTTAGACCCATCCAATCACCTACACAAACGGGCAGAGTAACACCCCCACAACTGATCACGCATGTGAGACCATTGATATCTTCTCCATCAATGGATGACTTGCAAAAAATCTCAAAATATGTACAACGTTTTGTCCCTGGACCTATGGGGTCAGCAGGAACAAAAGCGTACCTCAGAGATCTGGATTTCAGATTGAGATCTTATCCTAACGCTACGGTAGAAGATAAAATCAGTCTGATACGACTCACTTCGGACAGAGAGGTGTATACCTTCATCGAGCGTCTACCAGATGCAACGAGAAGAGATTACAAACTTCTGTGTGAAGCTCTGATTAAAGAGTATGATACCTGCACAGGACCTGCTGGTTACCCAGCCGCAGAAAAGGTCACGCAGGGTAAAGCTGAACATCCAAAAGTTTATTACAAAAGAATCTTCCAAGCTTATTTTGGTAACAGAAATGAAACCGGGATGGAGGAAGATGAAGGTTTTAAATTTGTTTTCAGCAAAAATCTCCACCCTGACATACAAACGTCAGTGCAAATGATGGCAAATTACAGAGAAAAATCCATCAGTGAGATTAAACAGTGCGCTGTGAACGTGTTTGAGGCACGTTGTCATGCCAAGACGCCCATAGAAGTGTTTCCTGGTGTAAAGGTTAAACCCCACTCCCTAGAATTAGAAGGAAGGCGTTCATCGCCACCCCCTCCTAAAAAAGGAGAAAAAAGGCAGTATTTTCAGACTAACAAACCGCATCATGAAGGTGCACGCTGGGACAAAAAGGCTCCTCCTTCAGAGGACGAACGTGATTATCGTAAATGGGA
>NC_056512.1:32244871-32249401 GCF_014905685.2 Nematolebias whitei
CACATAGAGACAAACAAACATTCACTCTCTCACTCACACCTAGGGACAATTTAGAGTTACCAGTCAGCCTAACGTGCATGTTTTTGGTCTGTGGGAGGAAACCGGAGTACCTGAAGAAAACCCATGCTGGTAGAGTTGCTGCCCCTCAGCGTGCAGGTCCCCGGTTCAAATCCTGGTCTGCAGGCCTTTCTGGATGGAGTTTACATGTTCTCTCCGTGCATGCGTGGGTTTTCTCCGGGTTCTTCGGTTTCCTCCCACAGACCAAAAACATGCATGTTAGCCTGATTGTTAACTCTAAATTGTCCCTAGGTGTGAGTGAGAGAGTGAATGGTTGTTTGTCTCTATGTGTCCCTGTGATGGACTGGAGACCTGTCCAGGGTGTACCCCACCACTCGCACAGTGATTGCTGGACATGGGCACCGGCGACCCCCGGGACCCAAAATGGAAGAAGCTGGTAAAAGATAATGGATGGATGAAATAATTTATGGGGGAGTGGTGGAGCAGAGGTTAGAGAAGGCGGGCCTGTGATCATAAGATCGCTGGTTCAACTCCCAGTACCAACAACATCAAAATGTGCAGGAAAGGTGAAGCAGCCGCACCTGCCTCCACCCTCATTTACCCAACTCTGGGCCCTTGAGCAAAGCCCTTGACCCTAACCATCTGCTCCTCCGGGTGTCCTAGATAGCAGCTCTCTGCTCCACACAGAGGGCTGCGGTAGCTTGGTGGTCTGTGGTTGTATCAGGAAGGTCATTGGATGTAAAAATAATCACCAAGTCTTCATGAGATTTAGTTCAATGTAGTGACTCCTGATGAAGGGAGCAGTCGAAAGAAGGAAAAAAAAATGTTATTAATTATTACTTACTTTTTTCTTTCTCTCTCTCCTTTTTTTATTGATTAATAAGTGATGGGAATGAGGTCACAGGAGAAGAGGTAGATAGAAGTGTATCTTTCTTCCCACTCCTTTGAGTCTAAGATTATTGTATATTAGTAAATGTTTCTGTTAAACAGCATCTAAAGAAATAAAGAAAAAAAAGGGAAAAAGAGAGCAAGAAAGAAAAATAAATAAATAAAACCTACTGTGATTATATTGTCATAAAAACAGTGCAGACTTTTCTCATTTGTTTCTGTTATAAGATAAATACAATTTTTAACTAATTTAAATTATTTTCTTTAGTAAATTGCAAACTATTAGCTTTAAATTTGCAAAGTCGTCATTTTTCTCTCAAATTCAGAGATGACATCTGCCTTTGTGCCGTGTAAAAAAAACATTGATAAAGTCTGTTTTCTTTTATGTTTGGCGTAAAGAGGGGCCATGTTGTGTTTGCATGGCGTGTGTTTCCAAGTTGTTGCGTGTGAGGCCGGGCCATGTTGCAGAAAAACTGTTGAATGAAGCAGTGGACTGTGATTTCCAATACAAAAGGCCTCACAGGTCAGAGCCAACCAGAGTCCTGATGGTAGTCTGGGTTTAGTTTGCCCACCACCTGAATGTTTTCATAATCTCACAATCTGTCATCTGTGTCATTGATAGCATGGAGGTTGATTTCAGGTACACTGTATGACACGCAACATGATGTTGAAAATTTGTGAAACAAAACAACCTGCAGAAGCTTTTATGCTTTGGCCTTATTAGAGAATATTATGGCAAAGTTGTACAGCAGAACAAAATTAATTGTCAGAACAATCAGACTTCCAGCCCATATGTACAGTCAGTAATAATTTTCCAAAGGCTAATTAACTAAAAAAAAAAAAACACTGAGTAAATGGTGGTTCACAGAGGTTGCCTTCATTGACCTTTCTGACTAAAAATCCTTCTTGCCAGGTGGTTATTTTTATAATGGACTTACAAGCAGTCATTGCACAGATACATGTCATTATGTCTCTGCAGAAGCTATGCTGGAAAGATTTCAGTTGCATCAATATTCATGATCTCTTTTCAAAAACAGTAATAGACAATAAACAAAAAGGACTTACAGACCAGTGGCTTGCAGCCACGGAGAATATTGGCATCCAGAAATAAAACTGAACTAATTTTCAATCTATGTTTAGATGTGATAATACATTAAATGGTTCTATTTAGGAGACTGCGTGTAAATAATTAAAAAATGTCATTGCCCTTCAGGTCTGCAAGCTTTTGTTTTTGGATCACTGTGCCATAACTTTTACCAATCTGCAAGGATATTAATTTGTTTTTCAACTATCAACTCTTATTGTTTCTTACTTTCCTTCACTCTCAGACGGGAGGTTTACTTGTGGTTCCTAGAGTTTCCAAAAGTAGAATGGGAGGCAGAGCTTTCAGTTATCAGGCTCCTCTCTTGTGGAACCAACTTCCTGTTTTTGTCCATGAGGCTGACACATTGTCTAATTTTATTAGGTTCAAGTCTTTCCTTTTTTGATAAATCCTATAGTTAGAATCAGCGTGGGTTTCCTGAGCTATCCCTGCTATAGGCTTAGACTGCTGGAGGACAAATTGACCACATTTCCTCACTCTGCTGCTGTCTTTACTTGCTCTAACTGTTTGTACTTGTAAATATTTATATCCTTAACATGTAATTTTTTGTCTCTTTTTCAATAGAAAGTACACCTGGATCTGTCATTCTGTTTTTGTTTCTCCTTCCTGTCCTCTCAAACCCCAGCTGGTCAAAGCAAATGGTCACTCGTCCTAAGCCTGGTTCTGATGGAGGTTTCTTCCTGTTAAATGGGAGTTTTTCCTTTCCACTGTTGCCTTTGTGCTTGCTCAGGATGGGAGACTGTGACGAAGTGAAGATTCAATGAGTCTGCTGGCTTCCTTAGATAGAAACCTGTTTCTAATTGGCTGTTTTTATATGTATGGGAATGTTTCTGTACAGTGCCCTGAGACAACTTCTGTTGTGACTTGGCACTATTTAAGTAAATAAACGGTAGTGAACTGAATTGAACTTAAGAAACCCAGTAAACCTATTGACTACACATCTATGATCAGCAATAAACAACACAAACGGTAAGGCCTAAGATCAATTCAAAATCACCAATTGTCTCCAGTATCAGACTGGATTATCTCAACTGGACAAACGATATTTGTTTTCTTGGGTCTGTCCAAACATAGATTGCATTGTTGTGATGATTTGTGGAGAAAACAAAGCTGCAACTTTAGCAGTACCAAGAAAAATGGATTTAAATTAGACACATTTGTAACTGAAAAAAAAAAGAACAGCTAACATTAAACAAGGTAATGTTTTTACATTAATGCTGTTTGTGTGTTTAGCTCCACAATATAATTCAAACATATAAAACAGATGGATATAAGACTGCAGGCAAAGGCCCTCTGTAAAATGTTTTTGGAAAATTGGCCTCCCTTTTTCCATGAGGCATTCAGCAATCTGAGTTAACGGTCAACTCCAAATCTGTGTACTTCACTGAGCAGTGCAGAGTCAGTAAATATGGCCACTATTGAGTGGTCTTATAAATGCTTAACTGTGCACGCCGATGAGCTGCTGCCCTTTGCAGCTCTGTTTACGTAACTTTAACGGCTTTGACAAAAAAAATCTAAAAGGTGAGAATGCAGCAAAAATGTAGTCCGTTTTTGTCAAAGATAGTTTCATGTATTTGCACATGTGCACATCTTTTATGCAAGGTAGCACTAGCAATCACAAACCACTTTGTATGCAGTTGTGTCATCATTAAACTTGGAGTTTTAAGCTCATCATCATCCACCTAGAAAGATATGCACAAACAAGAAGCATTACAACAAATCCCATGGAGGTGCCTGGACATGCCCGAGACCAGAGAAGTGTGGAAAAGAATGAATTTTGAAGTGACTGACTCAGAAACTTTTATCAAGAATGATAAGTTGATTTATTATATCTCATAAAAGCTGCTGGCTCTTTCGCATACAATATTATTTGAACAAGTTTGTAAATCCTTCACATCCATCTGAAAAATACAAGAATAATACTTCATTTTTTAAAAACAATTATTGACATTTTACTAAATGTTGGCCAATCTCTGATGTTAGTTTGTTGAAATTTTGAATATTGTAAAGTCCACTCTTAAGTTATGTAGGGTTTAAAGGTTTTAATGCATAAACTTCCTCCCAACAACATTTACAGTAATTTTTACCTATGCTCTGTCATCTCTCGACCGATGATCAAACGTTTCCCATTTCATTCTGACTGTGCTGCACACTTTGAAACTTGTTGATCTCACAGCACATTCAAAACTGATCCATAGATCTAATTTTAGCATATTTAAATGAGCTAAAAAAAAAAAAGGCATGTAGCTGCTTTGTGTTTTTGCAGACACCAAACCTTACTACTGCTGATATCAGAGTCACTTTTCTTTTCAAAATGAGTCCCATCTACTGCTGATTCAGCAGTTTGGAGGTCACTACGTTTTGTGCATCATGGTTTAAGGATTCAATGATTTTTTTTAATTGTCAGTTCACATTTACATGTTTATGGTACGAAATTCGGACTCAGGTCCCAGATCAGGAAGACTAACAATTAACAAATAAATTAACAATTAACAAATAAAGAAATACAAAAGAGTATATAT
>NC_056512.1:32249501-32256049 GCF_014905685.2 Nematolebias whitei
GGTATTCAGACTGTGAGAAGGCTCTATTGACCACTGTGTGGGCAGTGAAACATTTCTCCTGCTATATTGGTGGACAGAGGATTATTGTTGAGACACAACACCAGCCAGTAACGTTTCTGAACAGCCAACGCATCAGAGATGGTGTGGTGACAAACTCACGTGTTGCAACATGGCTGATGGCACTTCAAAGTTTTAACCTAGACATCCGCTACGGTCAAAATAAGAAGTCGCACTTGGGCACTGATTTGGCAATCTGCCAAGAATGTACACAGGATGTACCAGCCACCCAACAGCCGGTTGTGAGCAAACCCTCAGCTGCTGAGGACCCAAATCACCACTTCTTTGATAGCAATATCTGCAAAGATATGGCAACAATGTACGTGGATGGATGCTCATTCCACCACGAGACAATCTGCAAAGCAGGTGTTGGAGGAGTTCTCCTCCAGGACCAAGAACAGGTCACATTTGGCTATAAATTAGGCTCTCAGTCTTCTCAGTACGCTGAGATAGCTGCAATCCTAATAGGCCTAAAGATGGCAGTAGAACGCTCCATCCAGACGCTAGTCATCTGCACTGACTCTAACTATGCTCGACTCAGTTTCTTGTGTCATCTCGCTCTGTGGAAACAGAACGGTTTTCTCACAAGCAACAAAAAGGTGGTAAAACACAAAGAGCTCTTCATGACATGTGATCACTTAGTGACGTCACATGATCTACAGATCTTCTGGAAGAAAGTTCCAGGACACTCCAGAGTCCCAGGCGATGACAAGCACTACAATGACCTTGCAGACTCCCTAGCCAAAGAAGGTGCCGTTGACGGACCCACGTGGTCCTTTGACCCCTCCTGGCTACTCAACACTCAGTCGTCACAAGCTACAACTGAGGTAATGGCAGTCACACGTGCACAAGCTGCAGCTAAACCTGCTGATAACACAGTTTCTGTGCGCCCAATGCTGACTGACCCAGACATCATCCAACTTCAGAAGTTGGATCCTGCAATTAACTCGATGATGCTGTATCTGACTGACCCAGACAAATACACTCCATCGAAAGACGAGCTGGATTCCAATCCAGACCTCAAAGTCCTCTTTCAGCTGCGAAAACAGCTAAAACTACTTAAAGGCATCCTAACTTTCGCTCATGGACGGACGTCCTCACCTGTGTTCGTGGTCCCCCATGACCACAGGGGGGTGATGTTAGTCCATGCACATGACCTTCCGTCCGCAGGACATAAGGGTGACAATGCCACGCTGAAAGCATTAAAACAGATTGCTTATTGGCCTGGAATGAAAAAGGATGTCAAGGACTACATAAAAGGGTGCCTGATCTGTGGCCAGTTTCAACCATCCAGACCACTTCACAGAGCACCACTGCATAGTAGAGGCATTGCATTTCCATGGTCGGACCTCCAGATTGACTGGGTCGGACCACTCACTAAGACCTCTAGAGGAAATAAATATTTTCTCACGGTAACCTGCGCGTTTACCAAATGGGTAGAATGTCTACCAGCCCCTAATGACACAGCACAAACCACTGCTATGTTGTTAATGAATCATGTATTTTCAAGGTTTGGACTTCCCCTTAGGGTGAACTCAGACCAAGGTACACACTTCACAGGTGAAGTAATGAAGGAACTGTGGAAGACGCTAGGCGTCAAAGCCAACTTCCATATTGGCTACCACCCACAGGCTTCAGGCCAGGTTGAGAGAGCAAACAGGACTGTGGTGAGTATTTTGAAAAAATACGTAGCCGCAAACCACAAGGACTGGGACGTGAAACTCCCTCTGGTCCTCATGGCCATAAGGGCCACTCCACACACGTCGACTGGCATCGCTCCTTTCGAGATCATGACGGGTCGACAAATGACTCTCCCTCTGCACCTGTTGTACCAACCAGGCGATGCTGCCATGGCAACAGCCTACACCACACAACAATACATGAAAGACTTGGAAAGACACCTTAAGAACACTTTTGCTTTCGCACAGAAAAACCTGGAAAAATCAGCTGAAGGACGCAAAGCGTACTACGACCAAAAGGCCTCTTACGAGGAACTCCAAGTGGGAGACAGGGTCTGGTACTACACGTTTGCACCCAAAACTGGGAGAGTAGAGTCCGGGACCGGAACTCTCGCCCGTAAGCTGATGCCCAGATGGACTGGACCCCATCTGATAACCGACAAAGTGTCTCCAATTATCTACCAGATAAAAATCAGTAAAGGCCAAAAAGAGCCAACTGTTAAATGGGTACATCGTAACCAGATTAAACAACACAAGGCGTGCAATAACTCCTTAGGAGACAAAGATCTCACAAAATCTGACCTCGTGGGAACAAGGGTCATCCAAGTAGAAGATAACTAATGGATAATAAACCTAACCATAGTTTAAACCCACAGGACCTACCCTTGACCATTACGAAGCTAAGACCTATCTCTTTGTGTTTCCATAGGACAATGATGGTACCACTCCTGGTAATCTTCACCCTTTTGTGTGCCATCCAAGAAGGGCAAGCTGAGATCGTAACCCTTGGGCCCACCTCAGGCATCGCTCTGAGGGACCAACCAGGATTGCTCATCACAGACTGCCGCCTATACACTCGAAAGGTCTTCGTCCGCTTCGACCCCCAAACTGTGATCAGACAACACATCGACCTTAAAAACGAGTGGCTAAACAAACCATGGTATAAGGTATCCCTAGAAAGTGCAAAAGGAGAGATCCGGCACGTCCTAAGGCAATTACATAAATTCACTTACACCCAACAAGAGTTGGGCGGAATAAGTACAAGACAAAAGCGCAGCATCGGCGGGCTTCTGCTTGCTGCATCGTCACTAGGATCACTGTTTAGCTTAGGTTTGTCCGCATACAACACTGTCAGTATAACGTCTCTAAAACAACACGTGTCTGAAGTAGAGAATGAAGTCCCAAAAATCCGAGCATTAATGGACCTTCAACAAACTCACCTGAGACAAGTGACTGAAACAGCGAAAGATACTGTTCTAGTGCTTAATACTCACACCCAAGAAATCAGAGCCCTCGTACATGCGATAAATGAATTAACTCTTAAGGTTGAAATGGATTACACTGTCGCACACCTGATGGATAGAATCTTCGCCGACATGCTTAGAGATATCAGTTCATCGGTAGACACACTAGCCACCGGTAGGATCCCACCGTATCTAGTCTCGCTACAGATGGTGAACGACATCCTCAGCTCCGCTACACGCGAAAGAGTTACGCAAACACAGGCACACCTGGCTTACACTCTCGGTAGCGCGATCCCAATCTACGTCGATCACAAGAAGTTTGAAATGGCATTCATTATCAACCTACCGATAATTCCCTCAAACGGCATATACAGACTCAGGGACGTCGTAAATGTTGGCAATTGGCACGGCGAAAACCATGTTCAAATTGACACGCCAAAGATGGTTGCGTACCACGACGACAACCCCTCAGTATACCTAGTTCCAAACCTGCAGATGTGTGTTCTCACTCGGGAGATACACTATCTGTGCCCGAGCAAACCGTTTATGTGGAATAAAACCGCGGGCATATGCGGATTAACACCTATTCCGGAAAATTCTAAGTGCTCAACGACCATAACGCCGCGACACCTGGCTAAGACCGCAAAGGCCGAAATCGTTGGATCACGTTGGCTAGTGAACGCCCCCCAAAGAGATGCGATCATGGCCTACGAACAGCCTGGAGCAAATAGACCCCTGACCTTACCGGACAAGACAATGTGGATCAGTGTTCCCCAGGGAACAACCATACACATTGATGATTTGACGCTCTATCACCTTGATCCGGGACAATGGGAAACAACTCTGGACGACACAGAGTACCTAAAAAACATGACTATAGACATAGATCCCGGAACCTTGGGAAAGATCCGGTTCGAGGGTACTAAGGTCGTCGACGTGGAACCGTTAAACGGAGTTCTCAAGTCTCTCAGGTCCGAGAATAATAACCCAATCCAACCGATTGCCTATGCGTGGTCAAGTGCAGACACATTGATCGTAGCCCTGCAAATGATGATACTCCTCGTGTTATGCGGGATACTCATATCCCTGTTCCGAGGCCTCCGGTCACTCCGAGTCCAACAAGATCTCCATGCAGTGCACCTCAATGTGATTATGTCTCGCGCACGCGGGTCTAAAAAGAAACAAACAAATAAACGGGACAGCGTGACTGAATCTGGCAACCAGGGTGAGGAGAAGCTGTGAAACGATGTTTCTAGATGCTTAGTCACTACTCTTGTCGGTGTTGAAACGTTGTTTAGTTGATTTTGATATTGTTTCTGAAGGAAGAATGAATTCTGTTGTGTAGTTAAGTTAGAGACTAAGAGGCCTTTAACCATGCCAACATGCAGTTCATTCACTAAATTGCAATCTTTGCGGAGTCAATGTATATTATTGCTACCTTGAGTACCATAATCTACATTGATCTCACAACGCTTAAGCCGAACCTACTCGAACAATTCTATTCGGGGGGATAGCTAATTCTTTTTGATAAGTCTCGCCATAGACTTCCAAAACATTTATGGGAAAACCAAACACCCAATCTCAAGTCGTTCGTCTAAAAAGACAACAGACAATTGCACCAAACTATATTTTACCATGTAAAGCTAACTTAAACAAAGTTAGAAATGGAAAAATAGTTTGGAACCCTTTTCTATAGGCATAAACCCCTGTAGTACCCCTTTTCAGCATTCTCCACCCCTTAACTGGTAGTTGTAGCTGTTCCCAACCATAATAGCTTACACACCTATACATATAGTTTAAGGCCTTATGTAAAATCCCCTTCATAAGCCCACCTTAAACCACATAATTGCATGACACATTGAACCAGAACGGCACAGGCTGGACGTCGCTGGAGACAACCTTCGCTGGAGGCGACCTGCAATCCTGACGTTGGTCTCCACTCTTCATCCAGTGGCCGCTTCTTCAGTCCAACCCAAGGGTACCCCTCTGTATGCTGATTAATCAACACTTCCAATCGCTGTGGATTTACCATTGTGGATTATATGACTTTTGCCAATGGATTACAGACTCTGTTTCCAAGGGGTTAAAGCATTGCTACAATGGAATTATCGAGACGATATGGGATTATAATCAACACAATGGAATACCAAGAACATTGTGGAATTACCTTGACTTTGTTTCCTTGCTGGATTACTTCTGACTTTGGTCTTCCTTGCTGGATTACTTTTGACTTTGGTCTTCCTTGCTGGATTACATCAAGCTCAAGGACATTTGAAGGTCTAAGTTCACGGTTGGAATTCATCCCCATGAACAGGTGATGATTTCCAAAGGGGGGACTGTAGTGAACCTGATCTGACCCTGATGACCTCAAATCTATCAGATGGACAGAGACTGTTATTTTCATTGATCTGAATAAGTCTGAGCCATCTGATGACTTTCTTTCTTGAATTAATCAAGCAGAAAAGACAATCCTCTATAATCATTACTGTTTTACAAATGTTTGATAATCAAATTGTGTTAGTTCCATTCAATGCTTACAGGTTGAAAAAGAACTACTCATTTTATTTTACATAAACAGTAAGTAATGATTTTTATTCCTCATTCAAAGAAGAAATCAGGTTAATATGTATTTCTTGATTTTCTGTCTTCAATGAGCAAGCTGTCGTAAGTATGTGAAAGTTGAAGCTTCGGTCAACTAAATGTTTACTGAAAATGGGATGTCATGTTTTACTATTTGGAAAGATACAACAGAGTGAGGCTCCAAAAAGTCTGGTATTCTGCAATAATCTTTTCTGTATGTTGAAAACAAATTCATTCCCTGACCTCGACTTTTGATAATACCTTACGTCAAAAAACACACCTCTTTCTGGTACATCCACGAATCAGAAAGCTCTAAATTGAACCGGAAGTCGACCCATTTAAAATGTGGCAACTTCCCAGTTCAGGTTAGAATTTGTTAGAATTCATGGAGAATTCATGGAGAATGGTGAAGTGAATGGAAGAGAATTCGAGAATTCAGGAGAGTCAGAGACGTTTGGAATTATAACTTCTGTTTGAACAACCCACGCACGACTATCTAAGGATTTCAGCAGCTCTCAACGGAGACGCTGAAAGGTCTGGAGGATTCTCTATCGAGCTGATCTATCATCAACCAGGTAACGGTCTCTTCTTCGACTAAAGTGTACCGGAGGCGAGCTGAGATCTGATGAAGCGTGCACGTTCTGGTCTACAGATATTAATTCCCTCACATAGTTCTCTGTAAGATAAATCTCCATTTCATCTTAAACTCTTCTCTCTCTCACAAAACCAGTACAGATATTTTAGAAATATCTGAAGCAAAGTCCTCGTTCACCGCCGAGTGATCGATGCTCATTTTCTGTGAAACTTGTCTGTTATTATTTTCATATTTTGCCAAATTAATGTAAATGTTTGATGTTAAACTTTGATTCTGAAAATAAATGACCACATTCATTTGATGGGTCAAAGATAATAACGTCTCTCGTTCGCATTTCTTTAAATTCAATGCACGGCATTACACAGTCAGAAAGATGAAGAACTCGTGAATATT
>NC_056512.1:32256149-32302466 GCF_014905685.2 Nematolebias whitei
TATATATATATATATATATATATATATATATAAATATAAATAAAGGTACAATATAGAATGCACATTCTCATTTGATGCAATGTTGTGTGTAATATGAAGGACATTCACAAATTAAAAATAAAAACTAAACAAAATGCTAAGTGGAGTACATTTTCTATTTAAAACTTTCATAAAACTTAGCCTCTGTGTGCTCGTCATCAGGCAGGATTTAGCAAAAATCTCTGCAGCATTTTAAACTCAGGAACAGACAGAAAAATGTGAAAAATTATGACATTTAACGCACATCACTGTTTGCTTGTGAACTATAGGTAAACTGTTAAATATTTAGTCCTGTATTTTATGTTCAACTCTAAAATAACATGGAATATCCATACAGCATTGTTCTTCCTGTCTTAACACAACAATGGTTATGTATTTAGTAATTTCAGAAGAAAGTCTGAAGTAAAAGCTTGTCCAACATCGTTATTCGGATAATATACATTATTGTTCCGTTTTCTAATCTGTTTTCTAATCTGCTGTAACATGTAACTAAAGGCATTTTTCCACTTCTCTTTTGAAGAGTTTGTGTTTAAAATATCCCCCTAAAAATTATGGCCTCTCTTCACAATGACAATATGTTATCAGTTACAGCTAATCCAAGAACTGGTGTCTCACTTTCATTCTGGAACAGAACTGCAACTTCAGAACCACAACATGTGAGCTATTGGTGCTTAGTGTATTTTTGGTTGATGTTTTTCTTGGTTCATATCTTAGATGTTATCATTGTTTTTATTTTACATCTTATTTTTGGATGTAACAGGGACCCTGTGTACATAATTTCGTTCCACCACATGTACCACATGTGGTGCGGACGACAACAAAGAATCTCTGACTCTCTGACTCTGATGTTCGTGCTCAACTCCCCAGGCAGAGCGGCAGAGTTCTGAGGCGCCTTAAGAGTTCACAACCCCACAATTTCAACCTATCTTTCACCCCATGGATGCCCTTTAGAAATAGTTGTGCAAAACAAAGTTGTCTACAGGCTTCGTTTAGGGTATACAACAGTCCCATTTATCATTGGGGGATCTGTACCTTGAAGCCCCGCGATAAGTGAAAAACCGCAAAGTAGGAATAGTATTACAACTAGTAAGTAGTAGTTATTTAAATATTTATAAGGTGTTTTAAACCCTTTTCACACTACTGCAATATTCTATACAATGTTTCTAAACTCTAAATGCTCTTAAAAAAAGAGCACAGTGATCATGATTTCAGCTCTCTGCCTATGCTGCACTCTCGGCCACGCCCACTTTTCCATTCTGCACAGAGATCAGCTGATCAGCTGCAGGAGGAAGCTTATCCTGCTGTGTGGGCTGCACAAAGGTGCAGCAGGTGCTAAGTAATTCATTTTACATAGAAAATTCCATGCCCATTGTGCAGCGCATCCATCATTCATCCAATTGCGTGTCGTGGCCAATCTTATTTTGAAAAACTGCGATAGAGCGAGTCCGCGAAAAACAAACTGCGAAGTAGCGAGGGACTACTGTATCCACAAAAATACCTGTACTTCAGAGTACAAAATTGCCTTCATTAGGTATGAAAGTACCAATACCAGTTTCCGTTCTTGATAGAAAATCCCTTTTTATCACAAAAATGTTTTATTTTGTGAACTGCATGTGAAGATGAAACGAACTGTGGATCAGATAATTTTTCTGATTTTCATAAACGGCAACTGATGTGACTTTTAAAGTGATGACACCACAGAAACAAGACAGCTCTTTGGAGGAAAACTATTTGCAGCAGAAGCCTGCAAGGATGTTTGTAGTGTTCTTATTGCAGCTTTTCAAAAAGAAAATCATCCTCCTGTTGAGAAGGCCCCAGTATTCCTGCTACAATAACATCTGAGACTAAGAGAACAAGTCATTGAATTATATGCCAATGTGATTAAAAGCATCAACATTGTTCCCTTCTGCAGCTGAAAGAAAAACAAGAAAAGGTGACAAATAAAATTAAAAGCCTTTCTCTAAGAAATGCATCTCATCTGATGTTATTTATGTCAGAATGTTAACATAAAATAACTTTATATCATGCAGACAAGGATCGAAGTTTTAAAATAACATTATGCACAATCTCATTTAATATTGTAATATTTTTTGAGATATGTTAGACACTAAAAGTAAGTGCTGAGGATAACTCTCAGCTACGGACACTTCAAATATTAGCTCAATATCTGTAAATCTGACAGGTCCATGAAATATTTTGCTAACACAACACAAATGCACGTAAGAAAAGCTTTTGTTGCCTCTTTGCCTTTGGCAGCAGGTGATAAATATTTTTGAGTTTTAAGAGTTTGACTTAAATAATTAGATTCTTAGCTAGGTGATCCAGATGCAGAACATCAAGAAATTCTAGGAAATTGTCTCAACCGAGTTTATTATGCTTTAAATGTCAAACGTTTCTCCTCATGATGATGGACAGCTACAATGGTGCGATTATGTTCTCCTAGTTAGGTCTTTGGTGAAAAGACAGTGATTTACTGCAGGGAGAAAGAGGAATGAGGTACAAAAGAAAAATGTATTTGCTCATCTAATTTAGCCCGTTCCCTGAGAGCGGCATTCATCACCATTAGTGTTCATTAACCTGAGTTAATGCTCGTTAGGCAGCGGAGTGCCGGCAGCAATCTGCAGCTCGCAGCAAACATTTCTTTTTCCATTTGCAGACACTGAGTGAGCGGGAGAGCAGTGGATGAAGGCGGGGGTGCTGAAGAAAGTGGGGACGAACTTGTCAAGCTGTGCCTCCTAAGAATACCTCTACTCTGCAGGAGATGAAACAGTTTCAAATAATTATGTGCAACAGTCTCAGCAAGGAATCTGAGCACCACAGCATCTGTCATTTAGCATGCATTACTAGAAAAAAACAAACTGAGCAACTTTCATTGAGATGACGTGACAATATTTTAAGATGGTTTTTACATGAAGAAATCATAGATGAAGCACAACTGCTCAAACTTGTGTTAAACTGGCAGTTTGATCAGCAGTCAAACACACGGATGGCTTCAAAGCTGCTGTCTTTTAAGAGTCCTGAAAATGTTCCAGGCTTCAACCACTGCTTGGATAGTAGTTTAATAAAAGAGTCAGCAGGGGAAAAAATTGTTGGGTGAAATGCCAGACGGAGCAGCAGCAAATTAAAGTCCAGGAGACAAGATGAGGAGGTCACAAGAGAAGGAGCTCCAGAAGAAAAAAAAAAAAAAGTATAAAGAAACACACAGCAAGGGATCTGCAGAGTGATGAGGGTTTAAGGGCGTAAAATCATAACAGATTTAGAAAGAAACTTTTTTTTACAAGCTGAACAAAACACATACGTAATATCCAATGAGCTGATCATCTGTTAAGAAAATCTTGGTGTTTTTCATGGGAGATACACTGCCTGGTCAAAAGAAAATCGCCACCTGGATTTAACTTAGCAAATAGATACAAGCCTCCTACTGGATAATTACTGCATGGGTGATTATCTTTCAGCTGGCAACAAGTTATTTAACCCCAACTGGTGCAATGAGTTGCTTCTCATTTCTTAACCAACCATGTTGAAAGACACATCGCGTGGTTGTGGAAAAGATGTCAGTCTGTTGGAGAAGGGTCAAATCATTGGCATTCATCAAGCAGAGAAAACATCTAAGGAGATTGTAGAAACGACTAAAATTGGGTTAAGAACTGTCCAACACATTATTAAAAACTGGAAGGATCGTGGGGACCAATCGTCTTTGAGGAAGAAATGTGGCAGAAAAAAAATCCTGAATGATTGTGATCGGCGATCACTTTAACGTTTGGTGAAATCAAATAAAAGAAAAACAACAGTAGCACTCAGGGCTATGTTTAATAGTGAAAGTAAGAGCATTTCCAGACACATAATGTGAAAGAAACTCAAGGGATTGGAACTGAACAGTTGTGTAGCCTTAAGAAAACCACTAATCAATGAGGCTAACTGGAAAAAAAAAAGGCTTCAGTTTGCTAGGGAGCATAAAGATTGGACTCTGGAGCAATGGAAAAAAGGTCATGTGGTCTGATGAGTCCAGACTGACCCTGTTCCAGAGTGATGGGCGCATCAGGGTAAGAAGAGCGGCAGGTGAAGTGATGCACCCATCATGCCTAGTGTCTACTGTACAAGCCTGTGGGGGCAGTGCTATGATCTGGGGTTGCTGCAGTTGGTCTGGTCTAGGTTCAGAAACAGTACGTGTTCAAAGAATGAAGTCAGCTGACTACCTGAATATTATGAATGACCAAGTTATTCCATCAATGGATTTTTTTCTTCCCTGATGTCACGGGCTTATTCCAAGATGACAATGCCAGGATTCATTTGGCTTGAATTGTGAAAGAGTGATTCTGGGAGCATGAAGCATCATTTTCACACATGTACTGGTCACCACAGTGTCCAGACCTTAACCCCTTTGAGAATCTTTCGGATGTGTTGGAGAAGGCTTTGCGCAGTGGTCAGAATCTGCCATCATCAATGCAAGAGCTTGGTGAAAAATTAATGCAACACTGGAGGGAAATAGATCTTGTGACATTGCAGAAGCTTATCAAAACAATGCCACAGCGAATACATGACGTAATCAAAGCTAAAGGCGGTCCAACAAAATATTAGTGTGCAACCTTTTTTTTTTTTTTTGGTGGCAAATTTTTTTTGGCCAAGCAGTGTATTTTAAAAATGTCCCACAAGGGGGAGAGTCTTAGGCTGAACAAAACATTTACTGGAGGAATTCTATTTTTTAGCTGATAGAAAAAGCCATCACACATCCCTTTGAAGAGCTGAAAACAGCAGCTGGAGAGAGGAAAGTTACGGGATCTCAGTTCGGACCATTACTCATGTGATCCAGTTCTGGACAAACAGAAGAAAATGGATGTGTGGTGCAGTCAAGTTTCAGTCTCTTTATATTTTGTTCTCTTGCTTCTTAAAAAGTTAAATCGTTTTTATTCCACATATTCCCTGTAAAAAAAAAAAAAAAAAAAACTTTGTATTTTACATAAAATTTATTTTTTAACTAATTTGATCAATTTGTGCAATACAGTTTTTAAATCTTTTTGTTTTTATTTATTATTTTCTTCTTTCAGCTGCTCATGGTAGTTGATTTTACGCCGGAAGCCCTTCCTGACGCAACCGAGCTACCACAGCCCTCTGTGTGGAGCAGAGAACTGCAGACTAGGGAACCCGGAGGTTCAGATGGTGGGGGCTAAGGACCTTGCTCAAGGGTTCAGAGTGGGGAAAATGTGGGTGCTTCACCTTTCCCACCCACATTTTGATGTTACTGGTCCGTTGGATCAAACCACCAATCACAGGCTCACATTCTCTAACCTCTGCGCCACTACTCCCCTACTTGGTGCCCTTACAGTATACTGTTACTAAATAGGAAAATATAATTGACAATTGTTTGCACAAGTACATTCAAATGAGAGCTTTTATGGATAATATTAATGTTTTCTGGGATTTTTGAACTGAACAAAAAAGATGTTTTTGTATCAGACGAACATAAACTGTGTCAAGATGTTTTGACGAAGAGACGTTTAGGACAAACCGTCAGAATTTTATACTTAAAAAAATATTCTTCCCCTTGAGGGCAGGATCTGGGTGTGTATGTGGACACTTTGTGGAGAAACCCATCATTGACAAAATACTCGCTTTGCTTTCAAGTCAAATATAAAACTGAAGGCACATGCCAAACTTTGCTTGGAAGCCAGGTCCATCGTATTCAAACAAGACTGTCCTGATCTTGGTTTGCAAGCAGAGAAACGTTAAAAGTATGAAACATAAAATGAACAAGAGGAGCTTTACTGGGAGTTTAACCATATTTCAACAATTTCATGCAGGATCAATAAAATTCTATCTTATCTTATCTTAAGAGACGGGGGTACTAACAATAACAGAGAAGCAATTAAATCTGAAGTACATGAACTAAAGCACTGTGTGAACTTGAGCATTGGTTATTAAAATAACTAGTTTGAGATTGAAATAAATAAAGAGCATTAATCCCTTTTAATATATTAGACAGAGTGTCCTTGGAGTTGAGACTGGGATTAGACCAAAAGCAGATTTTCAGACAGAAGAAACTTGTTTGTGAAAGAATGTTCGAAGCGCTGCGTGTTGGATCTTGAAGATGCTAGAGACCCTGCTCAACACGTGAAGGTAAACCGTGTGTCAGATTGCTGACAGTTTGTTTCTCATATTCCCCTGTGGCTCCTTCCAACATGTTTGTGTTCTTATTCTCTCTTTCCGCTTTCGGTTTGGATTCTTGCTCACATCTGAACTTGAGCAGAATCTTTCCTGCTTCAGTGATCAGAGCTCTAGACATGTCACATTTTTCTGACATGGACTGGTAACAAACAACCTTTTTCCTCCATTAGAGCGAGCATGTGGAGTGTTTTCTTAAAAAAAAAAAAAAAAAAAAAAAAAGAAGAAGCAATTTAGTGCCCAATGTCAAATAAAGCAGCTGAAAAATGGCCTCTCTTTGAACAGTATGGTTCACTTCGTTCACAGACAGAAACAGCAGAGAGACGACTGGAACGACTTTAACCTCTCTGACAAACATTACAGTGATGTGAAGGGCAGTAAAGAGAAAATGGAAGCTTGTGAAAGGTTCAGTTTTACAGCCATACCTGCTTATTATCTGATGTTTACAAGTGCTGAACTGTGACATAATTTATTTATTTTTAAATGGTAAAGTGCTCCAGACATTTTTTTAACCTGTAATATTTCTATTGTGGGCGTAAAAACTCTGAAAACTTCCATTTCTTGTCAAACTAATGTGTCCTTCACAGTCTTTGCTCATTACAAAGTCATAGAGTGAAGGTCACAATTTATTGTTATTATTGTTTTAATTATTATTATCATTTTTATTATGATTATTAACTAAATCCAATTTACACTTCTCATTATATATGCATGTGTGTGTGTGTGTGTTCAAGGTTAAAGGTTCTTTATTGACATTTTTATCACATGTGGTACATGAGGTGGAACAAAATGGTTTACACAAGCTCCCATATACACCCGAACATAGACAAAATATAAAATATAAATATAAACTGTATACAAGGATCTAAGACACAGTATATGCCAAACACTAATAATGTACAATAATACAGTATATTAAACAGCAACTCAAACATGAGTTTGTATGAACAGATGGTTATGAATACAGGCAATAAATCAGCAGCATGGATAAGCAGCAGCATGGATAAGCAGCAGCATGGATAAGCAGCAGCGCAGATAAGTCACATATCACCAGTTAAAGTGGCATTACAGTGATGGTGTGTGTGTGTTAAAATGTATCTTCTTTTTCTGCTTCAAAGTTGTAAACATTTATAGATCATGTCTTGATATAAGTATCGCTTATGCACAATACATTTTAGATTCGTTTAAAATATTGAACAGGAAATGGGGAAGTATTTGTAAAATGTTCTTTTATTTTCATTATATACCGTCTAAATCCCAGCAAATAACCATGTCTCTTATTTTAAAACAAGATTACTTTTATCAAACTCTATTTATTTATGCACAATTTGAAAGATTATTTGTAAAATATTTGTTAATTTTTTCATATCTTCAGAATATTAAAAGAAAATTGCCATGTTAACTTTGTCTAATAGTTTTCTTGGAAAAAATGTCAGGAATGCAAAATTCTGATTACAGTGCCTTAAAAATAATTAAACGGATAATTTAGTAGACTTTCAGGACTGATTCCACCACAATGAATTAAACAAAGACTTTTGTGCCGTTTCCCTGTGTGATTTTAAATTAAGACCATGTATAATTTAGATAATAGAAAACTGGTCTTCAAAACATGGGGTTACAGATAAAAAAAAAAAAAGAAAAAGTAATTTTATGGCATTCTGTTGTGTGCTGCTAAATAATCTCTGTGGTCTTGTCTCCTCCAAAGCTTAATTATACACTTATCAGCAAAATGTAACTGCAGAATGTGCGCAACATTCTGTATGCTGTCATAGTGGTGATTTTATTTAATAAATTACTTATTTAAATAAAATACACAATAAATAAAATCAAACAAAAGTTTATTAGGGCAGATTTCTTTTAAATTGTCTTTTTTTTGTTAGTTGAATCTATAAGATAAATATGAATATTTAGCCAATTTTAAACTGTTATTTAAATTGCGTCAAAATCTCTAATCAAAGCTATGATCTAAATAGGAACTCTGGACTGAACTGGTCTGCTTATGGGATTTTTTATCAGTCTCATCTTTAATAATTTAATCTGTTTTATAAGAGCTTTTGTTGACATTGTGCATAAAGCGTGAACATTTAACATTTTCCCTGCACCAGACAGACCGGGCACCACAACGCAAAAATGCTTTCACTTTATCTCAGTAACACAAAGACTCAGCTGGGAGCTCTTTGCAACAGTTTATCCATTCTCACCTTAATTGTTCCTGCCACACTGAAACATTTAGACATATTCATATCGACAACATGCTGGTATCTGAACTGAAGCTGGTCCCAGAGTTCTTCATTGAGTCTTCTCACAGCATCATAATTGTTTATCTTAATCACTTAAAGAAGACAAATCTCTCCTCGGAGACTCGTAAAACAGATTCTAACTAAATTGCTAAAAAGCAATCACCCCTTCAGGAAACAGGAGCTGCAGTAAAATGTATAAACAAGAGGTCAGAGGTCATATTTACAGTATTTTTCTTTGTATAAGTCATAGGTTTTTGCATAATTTACATGCCCTGCGACTTATAGACCGAAGCGACATTTATGGATTTTTCCTCATATTTATAAACCATTTTTTGGCTATGACTGTTTTTATTCATTCTAACTGGAAAAAAAAAAGAAAAAAGAGCAGTACCACTTTCAGCCACTTGATGGTAGCAGAGTAGTAATAGAAGTATGGCATGCTGTTGTAGCATGTAATAGGGAAACCTGGCTATAATGACAAATTCAAAAAAGTTCAAGACAAAAACAAGTGGACTTTATTTATTATACTTTATACTTTTTTCTTGAACTTTTTTGAATTTACCATGTCCTGGTTGACTGAGAATCTTCACCAGCTTTTAATGATACAGTCGGCTTGCCATAGACTTCCCACCTTGGTTCTGCTTGCTGCTTGGACCGACCGTCAATCCAGCTGCACCGCACCGGCGAAATGCAGCTAATTTTAACATTAAAGTGCATTTATTAAGCAAATGTTAGATTGATACACACCAATATAATTTAGAGCAATGTTAAAGACTTGTTAAATTCCTCCCGTGCACGCTCCCACGGCTGCCATTTGGCAGCCCATCAGATTTTGGCACAACACCAACCCACATTTCTGGGTTTGGCCCACATTTCCGGATTGTCAGCAGTGATGCGTAACAAACGCAATGTCAGCGGTGATGCATAATAGATGCGACTTATAAGGCGAAGCGACATATTTATGGATTTTCCACTTTATTAGACAAATATGGACTGATGCGACTTATATGGCGGTGCGACTGGTACGGCAGAAAGTACAGTAACACCCCAATACTCTTTGGACTTCATATTCTGCTTGTTTGAACTAAAAATTAACAGATTTACTTTGTGACATGCTTCACAATGAGACTGTAAATATCTTATTGTGAGAATGAGAACACTTTACTAAATCCCATTCTGATGGCTTTTCCTCCTATTTGAGGCAATAAAGTCAAATTGGTCCAAATCTTTAAAAGCTTATTTCTTCCAAATTCATCAACTTCCATTTCCCCCTGTAGCGGTATGGGGTGTAAATATATGTTTATTAATTATGAGCTATAACCTTGTTTTTGGGCACCACCTCTCTATAGAGGAAATAAGTCTAATCAGTCTCTTGCCCCAAATTAGCAAAGTAACGTGGATTATTTTCCTAAAGGGATTGAATCAATTGATACACACAGATAAGCCAAAAATAATCACATTCAGTTATGTTTTCATGTTTTTTTTTATTATAAAAATAATAACGTGGGATAAGGATAGTGAAATATATGCATAACAACAGTACTTATTATCAAATTACTGAATCAAAGATCTAATTATAATTAAAGTTAATTTGAAACTTTAAAGGCAGACTTAGGACTGGTTTCTGTTTGCGAAGTGGTTAAAATATATCTAAGGTGAGCTGCTTCTAAGTGTGGACACCTTGACCTTAATCAGGTCTCTCTTGTTAATGAGTCCTCGAGGCTCAATGGGATTTACCTGTCTAAATAAAGGTTGAATGAATGATCACTAGCAAAGCATTAGAAAAGCTTTCTTCTACCAGGATGTAGATAGGTATTGAGTGGTTTCCTACAGCTGCTAAGATACCAGCAAAGTCTCAGATGTTCTGGTGACTGAGAGGTTGAAGTTTCCTCAAAGTTCACCTGTTATTGGTTGGAGGAACAAAGGTCCATGGTTACTGGTTCTGGCAGTCAGCTGGGATTTACCACTTCTCTACAGTGGGATTCTAGTTGCATGGTAAACAACTGGAGCCCTGGGTTATGGTGACGGTTAAATGCTGGGTTCTTTGAATGCCATATTTTTCTTTTTGTCTGACTTTCTCTCTTGCAGGTACTTCTTTCAATTCTCCGAAGTCAAGGATTCTTCTCACAAGACAAAACTCAAGTCTGTGTTCAAACAGACTGAGGATTGGTTAAGCCACAAGAAAGGGCATAGTTTTTTTTTTTTTTTACTTTCTCAACCAGTCAGGTCGGAATTACAGGTAGATTTTGAGGCGGTTTAGAAGCTTAGTCTTTGGTTTTTTTTTTTTAACAAGACTTATTAAATAAATATAAAATCATTGCGTTCTGCCTCAAAAGTTTCATTCTCAAGAGAAAACAAGACAAATGTATTATCTTGAGAGGATTACTTAAACACAAATTTCTCGTGAATATACATTCAAAATATGACAGCTTTTGAATTAAACTTAAAACATGCAATGTTTTAACAGAGGTGTTACCGTTGACAATAAATCTCTTGAAAAAGCAACGTCATTAGACGACAAAGGCTTTTTCTTTTTGTTCCATCTTCCCATGAGAACGAGACTGAGAAAAGTACTTCTTTTTGATAAGGGAAAATATCAAATGTAGCGAGTTCGGATGTTTAGAAACTCCAAGGTTAAATTGAACAAAGCCTCTTTAAAAACGAACTCTCAGTTTCATGGGAAATGAGTTCATATTGTGTTTGTGAGGTTAACACAATAAGTTTTATTTTTTAATTACAGTAGTGTCAACTTGGGAAGTTTGTGAACTGAGACGAATATTTGTAAAATGATGTCTGTTCGTTCCCAAGAGAAAATATTTGTCGTATCGTAACAGTTTCAAACACAAGGAATGATGTTTGTCTGAGGGGTGTGTCCCCTTACACTCCCCTAAAAAATCCTCTAGATTTTCTGCATTTCACCATAAAAAAAAAATCAGAATCGTACATGTTTATTTCCCCATTTAAGTCACGAGAGACTTTTGTCTCATTTGAGCATTTTGTGTGAAAAGAACAAAATGTTCTCATCTATAGATGTAACTTTTGGAGCACGAGTTGATGGAAGAACAACAACGTCTGTTCATGCAACAAGTGAGAGAAAGGAGCTGGACCTAACCCAGAATGAGTCAAGAGACAAAAACGGTGACCAACCTGTATGTTGTCGAAGGACGATTTGTTAGTGACGTCGTACAGCAAAAGGAGAGCTGAAAAAAATAAAATATTATAAGTACATAAAGCAGCAGCAAGAGTAAAATGTTAAACACTTTGATGCAAAACATTTCAATTTATGCTCCAACCTCAATTGCTTAAACCCATTGAAAATAAAAAGCAGCTATTTTGTACTTTCACTGTCGGCAGAGGGCTTGTTAACTGGTTTTTGTTCTGCAGAAAACCAGCGGGGAGGAAAAATAAATGAGACCACAATGATAACATGGCTCAGCCAGACGTGTTACAAGTCTCTCCTGTAATTTGTCATCACTCAATGGTTCATGGCAAAGATTGTGAGAAAAATGGAACAAATTTTCTCTCTGAGTAAAAATACAATATATATTTTGAGAAGCCAATTTTTTTATAGATGGAGTCAAATGAGAAAAGATTAGTGCACTAAAGAAAGACTGTAAACAGATAAACTAAAAAAGCAAAGCAAATATGAATAAAGCAAGCTAAACTGTTAGAAACCTGAAGGAGGAAGGAAAATAATAAGAAAAATGTGACGTGCAGTTTATGATTCATTTTGCCCCTTCAGTACCATTTCACCTCATGCACTCAATAAAAATCTTCATATATTCCCATTACAAATTTAGCTTTCCAATAAAATATGCATCACATTATAAATCCTAAAGTCACAAATCAGATTCTGAAAATGCAATCAGAGCAGCATCAAATAACCCTGAAGTACTTCCTTCTACAGCCTAGCAGAGAAAAGGAAACACACTTTAACTGTGAGTTGCAAAAACAGTTAAATTTTTGTTATTTGTAGAAAGTCATTTATTTAAAATATGCATGCCTCACTAAATTCACTAAATCAGATCTCAGATGTTAGTTTCTGAACTATTCCTTTTTCTTTACATGCTCACTTTTACAAATTAGACAATTCAAAATACCATACCAAGCTCAGATAAAAACAAAAACATTAGCCTAGCATGCCACTTCTAAAGCAGGACTGATCGACTAAATTGCTCAGGGGTCCAAAGTTCCTGAAAGCCAAGAGCTCAGGGGCCAGACATCCAGCAGTTAATGCCATTAAGTAAGTTTGTTTTATGATTTAAAATCTAGTTTTATTAAAAAAGGAACTCATTGGTGGGCTGAACAGAGTTCACCTATTGGTCTATTAATCTGCAGCAGCAAAGAGGAATTATTGTAATAAATATGAAAGGGAATATGGGGCAAACAGAGGGAACTTATCTAATCTCTGCTGATATTTATTCATCCAGGACACAAAAGAAGTGTTCTGGTCATCATGTACTCTCTATAAAACAACACATTAATAAATGTTAAAATGCGTTTTAAACAATTGTCGCAATAAATATTTGACTTTTGAAGAATCAACTTTGTACGCTTTAGTTGAATCAGAAGATTTGAAGGGATTAACTTTCATGAATCCAATTCAAGATGCTCAAGATTAGAGTCTTCAATGAAATTAAACTCAAAGCAGTCCGCGCCTCAAATAATTAACGTCAACTTACTTTTATGTATATGAATGTTTTTGTTCAGTGCCCTGACACGATTTCGGTTGTGACGGCACTACATACAGCAAATAAACTGAATTGAACTGAACTGAATTCATTTTAAACAAACTTTAAACTTTCAAATTAATTTCATTTTGATAATTTATTTGAGTCATTCAACTAAATCAGTATAAGTATAGCACTTTTCAAGCTCAAGATAACTCAAAATGCTTTACAAAGGCAACAAAACAAAAGATACAAAACTGGACAAAAATATGAAGAAGTTAAAAAAATTACAAAAACAGTTTTGATAAAATACAAAAAAAAAAAAAAAAGTTCCTTTTGTACATTGCCTAAGCAGTTAATAGAATCTAAAATTGTTGCATGAACAATGGAGCTACCAGTAACCTCAACAAAAATTACTTACTACCTACTGGTAATTTGGTTAATTAAACAAGTAAAAGAAAATTAGATCAACTAACCCAGTTAATCTACTTTAGTATGATTTAAGTTTATAAAAGTCTGCAGAGGCTAATTTAAGATGAACCTAAACTTAAACCTAAAACTTTTTAAGAGACTACAGAGAATAATTGAATTTTGCAAACTGATAAAAACACTGGATGACTCTTCACACTTTCTCCTTCACAGCTGACAAAGTGTACCCCCACATAAATCAAGTTGGAGGGGATTTTAATTCTCCCATCACTCCAGCTCGTATAACAGACAGGAAGGAAAGTGATCAGCATTTTAAAGGGCTCTGTGCAGGAGGAGTGGACTTCCTGTGATATGTCTCTTACCACAAGAGGAAAAGTAATTAAAAGTCCTGCCAAAGACTTACAAGGTTAGACTCTGAGAAGAAGTGATGAACTATCAAACACATAACAACTCCACAGGCATCATGATGCACTAAAATAAATCCTGCTGCACATATTCATTCTGATTCCCAAAACAATGGAACCATTAATGAGCATCATACACAAACCAAAAATATGTGGTTTAAAAAAAAAAAAAAAAAAAAATGAAAGACGCATGTAATCAGTGGAATACACTTTCACTTTGTGCCTACTTTAAATTCAACACACAGATTCAGACAAAGGTTTATTTTATTCCAAAAATATCATTCACCTAAGACCAAATGATTCCTTTCCATAAAACTGCAAACTTGTATTATAACACTGTTTATGAAGTAAAAAATAAAAAATAGTCACAATTTAAAGCTTGAGATAATGCTCCGATATGAGTTATAGTCATAAAATTATCCAGTTTTTGGTAATAAATGTGGCGTGAAGAAACGGTCTACTGACATGAACTCTGAATCTGAGGGTGTCCATTCAGTTCACCTCAAACTGCTTTCTTTAAACGTTACTTCTGACCTGGATGATGTCTGGTTGTTTCTTCAAGTTGATTGTCTTTGTATGGCCAGTCAACTATACTAATTTAAAATATTTTCTTTTATTCTTTTAAGAAATAAAAACATATTCACAAATGAAGTTTGTTTTATTTGATTTTGACGTGTGAACGTGAATAATGTTGAATATTTGAAATCATCATGAAATCATGTGAAATGCTCATTGGTGGGCACAGCTAACCATAAAGTTAGCTTCGCAAACCACTACAAATTTTAGCTTTGCTAACACTAAACCGCTAAACAGATAAAAAATTAGCAGAAGCTAATGCTACAGTGCTAACTTTTGTCATACACTGCTTTCATTGACAATGTAAGACCGTCTGTAATGTGACAACATTGTAAGTGAACACAACTCAAATAATTTACATCAACAACTCACACATTGATGCATTCAATGTGTGTCGGACGTTTCCCTCATGTCATTCATTATAATGAATTAACTCAATTTAGTAATCCTCTTTATGGTTATAAAACTAACTACAAAGTTGCTGTGCATCATCATCATTATTCTGTCAATAATAAATTTGGTTGTACTCAAGTGTGAAGAAATGTGTGAGAGAGTCACATCCCAGAGACAGTGTGAGTGCTGCAAAGCATGCTGGGTAGGAATTATGTGCGCAATGTTTCTGGCTATGATGTTGCTGAATGTGAAAATGGGGTTTTCGTGTTATTTTCATGTTCTGGTTGGATTTGGAATAAATGTTAAAGTGTCTGTTATTGGTTGTAAACTGACAACATGAGTCAGAGACTGTTTGAGGTATGTATGAGAAATAAAAAAGCACTGCTAGGTTGGTGACATCACTGGGAGGAACCCAACGTTGCTTATCTGCATGGCATAGGATGGATCTATTTAAATCACTATTCTCCTGTACAGAAGCTATTAGCTTTTATTTAAATCCTGCATAAAGTATTATCCACTAAACAAAAAGTTAGTTTTGCCATTAGTGGGTTAGTGGAACCATGCCCACCACTGGAAGCGGCATAATATGTTGTAACAAACTTTCTCTGTTCAGTTTTTCAGAAAATAAGAACTCTTTAAAAGACACCTGTGTAAGTATTTTTGAGCCAGAATCTGCTTATGTCAGAGGGGAGTCATAAAAGCTCAAAGATTGCCAAAACATTTCTGAGAGCTGATAGTTCAAACAAAGTCTCTTTGTGTGACACTTGCAGTTTGCTTTAGCCATCCTGATGTCTGTCTCGTTTATTAAGTTTAAATGTCTCAATTGTAAGTTTCTTGGCCACCTTGGAGTCCAGGTGGACACCATGCACAATGCTTTGTGGTCTTTAATCACTTGACCCAAGAACCATCTTGTGCCTGATCACCTTCAATTAGGACAGATGATACTTGGCATGTATCAAGCAGCCACCACAGCACGTACCTGCATGAAGCCGAGATGTGCCATAAAAGATCCACGTGCAGGCCAAAGCCTTGATCTCTCACAAGCTTTCTTTCAAGCAACTCCTTTGTCCTTGGACTTTCTCTAGAGGCTATGCCCCTCTTAGAAAGTTTATCACAGGTTTCTCAGGTTTTACCTTTGACACAAACCCAATAGGTCACATCGATTTCACTGACAAAGACCAAACGCTTCTCCAAATTGTTGATGTCACTTTTTTTTTTTCATTTACCCTTTATTTATACAGGTAGTCTCATTGAGCCACGAGAACTCATTTTCAAGAGAGACCTGTTTTGGGAGCAGATGGGTGTTAAGGGCCTTGCTCATGGGCCCAGAGTGGGGCGAATGAGGGTGGGGGCACATGTGTGTGCTTCACCTACCCCACCCACATTTTTGATGTTGTCGGTACCAGGGCGTGAGCCGGCGAACTTCCGATCACAGGCCCACCTTCTCTAGCCTCTGAGCCACCACTCCCCCTATTTTCATCACTCCCTAAATTATTTATCTCTCCAGCCAAAATGTCAGAGCCTCAAATAGTCTCCACCTGATCCTTGTTCTACCATTTTGGAATGGATGGATCAGGTGGTGAAACATGCCGACGCTCTCAAAAATGACGAAGAATGCAAACAATTGAGCAAGACTCTTCTTAAGTATAAATATAATCTTTTGTTGACTGGCTGTCGTCTGACCACAATTCATGCAGTGCAAATAGCATCACCCAACTTTGTATGACAGTACAAGATCCCACTGGCATCCTACAAACCAGTACAGGAAACAATTGAGAATCAGTTGGAAAAAAGGACATAATCCATTCTTGAAGCTGTACTTACTCTGCCCCCTTGTGGCCAGTTTTAAAACCCAATGGTGAATGGTGGCTCACCATTGACTATCGCAGGTTGAACCAACAGGTTTCCTTGTCAACATGACCTGTGACATGTTTAGAACAAGCACTACCCAAATTGAACAAAGCCAAATATTTTTCAACTCTTGACATTGCATCTAGATTCTGGACAATCCCAAAATATGAGGATGACCAACAAACTGGCTTTCACTTTCGCAAACCATCAGTACTGTACACCTTCTTTTGAGTAAGATAATCTGGTCACATTAAATAATATCTCTCAACCAAATTCCTAAGGAAACTATTTATCAAAAAGTTGAACATTGTTTAAATCAGTGTGCGTATAGAAGCCAAAAAGATTCCTGCTCAAAGAATCAATTTTTGCCTTTGATAAAATTATTAATAGATCACTGACTAATTATTGTATTTTTTTTAATTCAACCTTTATTTAGACAGATAAGTCACATTGAACCTAGAAGACTCATTTACAAGTGAGATCCGTTTAAACAGACAAAAAATAATGTTAATTAATGCTTAAGTACGTAATTATGGTACTTGACTACTTTTTCAAACTAGTTATTCTCCAAATTATTATATTTTATCATTTGTGTTATTCAGTTTTGTTTATTGTTAGTGGATTATTCTTCTTTTGAAATAAAATTTAAAAAGGCAAATTCAGTTTTCTCCTCATTCGATATGATATTGTGAAAATAATTCTCTGTAATTTCTAATTCATCTTCAGCTGCTGAGTCCCTCCCTTCCTCCCTGCCTCCCTGCGTGCCTGCAAATAAAAGTATACTGAGTGCAGAAAATCATCACCCTTGTTTGTGTGTGTGTCACTGGTGCCAATGTCCAGCTATCACTGTGTGAGAGGCGGGGTACACCCTGCACAGGTCGTAAGTCCATCACAAGGATCATCAATCCTTTTGTCTGATAAACCGAATTTTCCGGACAAATAAAATTCAAAGGACATAATAGCTATCTACAACAGGTTAGATGTTAATTGTTCATTATCATTCCACAGAACCTTATTTCAAAAGAACTGAGCTTGTGAAACCTCAAACTCTGAATGAAGACATCCCTCAATACACTTTTGCTTTGATCACCAAAACCACGAGAAACAAAATATTGATCAATTAAAGGTTTGTACATTGACTTGAACAGACAATGACAGCAAAATGAATAAACGTGAACACACATACAGACTGGTACTCGGGTAGAAACTCAGTCTGATTTGTGATGACTGATCACATTATCGAGGACTCTCAGAATCTTCAATGTCCTTCCTTCTTTGAAATGAGCTATAAAACGTCAGCACTTAATAAAACACAGCAAGTGGAGAAAAAAACAACAACATTCATCTAAACCCGGCATGAACATACATTCAAACAGTGACCTTTAAAATCTCATCAAAACTCCATTTCACTGCACAGATAAATTGAAAAAAGCTGCAAAACAAACCCACAAAATCAAGTATACTTGATTTATTTTGTGTACAAAGTTCCAGTTTATATCACAACTGATTTCAGGGATTTGCACAGAAAGTCAGAGGTTTAATACAAATCCAGTTAGTTCTGATATAAAAATAAAAAAATCATGTATAGGCATTTCTATAAAGACAATCCCCTTCAATCCAGTTTAATTTAGAGCGCATATTTCATTTAGTAGCAACTTTAAAACACCAGTATGTCAAAAGCAAATTGCATCAAATAACTGAATTAAAAATCTACCATCATAAGCATACATAGGGTAAAGTAAAACGTCTCCATTTAAATACAAAGAAATCTCTAGATCAGACTCAGAAAGGGAAACCATCTGCATCGACTAGCTCAGGTAAAAAAAAAATCAGATCTGCACATCAAAAACATTATGTTCTAACAAATATGCAACATATGGCAAATAAGACCAAGTTGCTGCAAGAGGACCAAAACCTCTACAAAAGAACCTGCACCTATAGTTGCAGATTAATGGTCTAGCTAAGTGTCTCAGCACTCCTTTAAGGAAATCATACCACCCACTGCCTTTCATGTCAGTTTTCATCTAAAATCAACTCATACTGAGATGAACCATTGTTGTCTACAGTTACAGCTAAAGTTTCAAGCTAAAACATGGTGCAATGTGCAGTCCTTGAAGGACATGTTGGAGGTAATGCTCAGATACCACTGCACTAATTACTATTATTTCATTTATGTAAAAATATCCGTTATTGCAAAATTTGGGATTCCTAAGGTCAGCTGATTGTTGCGGCCATCTTGAAATGGGTTGACTCTTAAACTTGATCAGTTTGGGAAGCTCATCTGATGCTTACTTTTTGAGGCTTTCATTAAAACAACATTTTGATAAAGCTGCAGACAAACGAATACATGCATGGTTCACATGGAGGCACACATGCACACACAGATGCAGGAAAGCATCTCTTGCTTTTGGCAGCGGGCTATATTTATAGTTTTCTGTAATATAAAGTACCATTATTACAAAATATATAGGAGAGTCTCACCATTGGCATCCCGATAGTAGGCATGAGTGACACTTCGGAAGCGTTCCTGTCCAGCTGTGTCCCAGATCTGCAGATACGAAGAAAATAATCACCTAATAAAGAAACACGTTTCTATTTTTGAAACAAGTCTCATGTTTGCTGGAGATTAATGAGAAAAAAAAAATAAACAGTCAATACTGATGAATGTTGCAAAAGCCTAAAAATACCAGTCTGCTGTCTTAAGCATTAAAAATGAGTTTCACTCTGAAATATATTAAAGCATAATATAGTCATTGTCTTAATGGATTCCCATAAATGCATCCAGCAGAGAGACAGAGAGAGTGCAGCATTGAAACTGTAATCATGCTTCAGGCAAATAAAGAATGGCAAAAAATAATTGACTTTTTTTTAGCTCCGTTTTGATCCATAACTCCTAAAACAAACCAACAAATAATTAAAAACAAAACTCCAGTCTCTTATTTTTACAGCTAATTGCCAGTATGATCCATCTGCTGATTGTTGCTTTGGCTGCAGCTTCCAGACGAGGTTGGAAACATCATTGGTATGCAGGTGCTTTTGTGTCCATCACACAAACAAGACATTAATCTTAATGTTTCATTTTTTTCTTTTCTCTTTTTTTTTTTAGCTCTCAAATCTGCTTATAACTTTTATTTTGTTGCCTTTACCTGGAGCTTCACCTTGACTCCATCAATGTTCAGGACTTTATTCTGAAAAATAAAGAAAAAAAAGGACAAAATAAATGAGATTAAATGACTTGCAGCAAACATAAACTTATGGTCAAGGAAAAATCAATTAAGGGTTGTTTTGGTTTGTGGTCAGGCACTTGTCTGAACAGCCTCTTCCCCTCAGCCTCTCATCCACCTGTCACACTGTTCTCTGCTGCCCTCTCCATCAGTATTGAATATCTTGCTTCTTTTCCCGTTTCGGCAAATGAACCCCCTCTCTGCTCTCCTTGTTTCCAGTCGCTTTCCTCTGCGTCGGTCTATTCCAACATCACACGTCAAAAAATCAAATTCAGATAAATTTAAGAGAATTTCCAGCACAGTTTGCCATCGAATTGTCAGAAATCTTAGACCATCATTACTCCTGCAGAAAGAAGCATCAATCTTTAACAGACCAGTGCTGCAAAGTCATTTTTAAAAACAGGCCAAATCATTACAAGCGCAAAACAAAAACGTATCAAAGATAGTCCTTGCAAATAGTGGCAGCTAAAAAAAACACAATAAAAAACAAACAACATACAGGCTGTATTGGATTTGAACCAGTTTGACATGACTGTCGGTGAGGAAGAGGGCCGGCATCGGAGGAGGGGGCGTGCCAAAGAAATCATCTTAGCACCAACATAACTGGTTTGTTCCACTTTGGAGTAAGCTGTTTGGGGAATAATCAGTTGTGTTGTGCGTTTCCTTGACTGATGAAGCCTTCTGGATGGAAGGTGAAATGTTTCAGTAAAAAAAGAAACTGTCCAGATGACCTGACTGAAAATTGTTGGATACAGGCTGTATTTTAACCGACTGGGCTTAAAACTTGAACCAAACCAAAAACAATGCACATACAGTTCTGAATAAGTATCAAAAAAGTATTACTGTAAAAAAAAAAAATATAATAATGGGTGTGCTCTGTTTGCATGTGTTAAAAAGCCTGCTTCGGCGATTTCAACAGGAGGTTGGCTTGAAACACAGTGAAGGCTACCTATGGGACAGATCTGGTTGGCAGGCCACAGACTGACAAAGTCCTCTGGACGGGGGACAAAATGTTTCTTCACTTAAAGAAACAGGTCCAGATGACATGATTTAACCATTTTTTGTTGTCATTTACCTGGAGGATTACGCTTACAAACATTTTTCTTCCCCTCTTTTTTTAAATTTTACTTCTCAGCATCAACTTTGCTTTTCTGTTCACCTGAGGAGCAGAGAAGCAAACTATCTTCAAAGCGTCCCGTTCTCTTTGTTTTGTATCAATCAGATGCTGCCGTGTTGTAGTGTTAGCAAGAAATGGCTCTCTGCTTCATGTGAAACCCACTTTGACTGACGTCATCATCAGTCTCTGTGCACAGGATGCGTCTCCACCATGATGGAAGACAAACAAAGCACATTAACAAAATAATTACTTGACTCAACGACAACTCATCTGCAATCATTTTACTGAGTCTGATGGTCCAGAATTTGGAGGAAAAGGTGATGCAACTCAAAATTTAAAATATGTGGAGATGTTCGAGCCAGCTAACAAGCAATGATAATGGCATGCAGTTGGTGAACAACTTGGATCCCTACAAAAGATGTGCACATACGGAAATGGACAAACAATTCAAATCAACAGCTGCTAATTTCCTATCACAACATAGTAAATGATCTGGTTTTACCAGAGCCTGTTTGTTCACTGGTGACAACTTCAAGGATAAAAGTTTACAGGCCTATAATTATTGTTTCACTGGCTGGATGCAGAAATCGGTCACACTGAGGAATGGTTACCACACCATAATAGGAAGGGCAAGCACCAAGTAAACAGACAAACTTCTAAAAAAGCAAGTTTTAAAAAACATTTTTACAAGAAACTTTTTTTTTCCCTAAAAATGTGCATATGAGTAATCAAAATGATTCAATTTCTGTACAGAATGAGACTTGTAGTAGAAGTTCCCTCAACCTCTTCATTTCCCATCCCATTCCTGGGATCTTCCTGAGACCAGCTGCTGACCTTCTAATTCCCCGGTTCCTGAGGAGAGAGACGATATTTAACCTCGACAAAAAGCTGCTGGTCTTCCAGCTGAGAACACCGACACAGATAGTCTCTGTTGACGTCTTCGGCTCATTTAAATCCCGGAGAATCACAAAGGGGGAAATGCCATCCATATTCATGGGGGCGAATTTAAGCTGCAAGCTGAGGAGTCTGATAGGAATCAGTCTCAAAAGACTACTTCCTTGTTGTTGTTGCTAAAAACAACCTAAAATGTGCTCAGAGGCTTCATAAATATTTAGTGACCCAGAAAAAGAGTCTTATGATCACATCACAGGAAGGTTTTCTGAGTGGCTGGTGCTGTCTGATTGCTTTGATAATGCTGAATATGTTAGGAAAAAAAACACTTTAAATCAGGCAGAACCTAATATAGCTGCATGGACTGGGTGTGTATTGAAAGATTGAACTGAGTCAGACAAAATCCATGTTTCTCAAGTCAGTTTGCTGTGGTGGGATTAGGAATTATAATATTGCACATTAAAGGGTGCTTAAAAAAAAAAAAAGACTTTTACTTCCATTTTACATCTCAAACTTTTTCAGCTCAAACATTTTACAGGCTAACACACAACTCCTCTGCGCTGAGATTTCAGAAAACAGCTCCACTTTCAGCTCACTTTCGTTTCCTGAGCTGCAGCAAACACCTTCCACACAGAGGAACGGCTTCAAATACAAAGTGCTCTGCTTATCAGCAACACGCTGTACGTTAGCCGTTTAATGCCTCACGTTTCTCCTAAAGGCACACGACCGGCAAGCTCAGAAGAGAATCACTCAAACAGCACTTCACAGGGATCATAAATTACAGATGTATGAGGAGCTTTCAGAGGAGCCCGTGAAGTGTGAGCACATAAAACATTAATGGCCGCAGCACGAGGCAACTCAGGAACATCATGTCCACAAAGAGCTTATATATGTGACAAATTAACAGCACTGAGAAGAATTGGGAGAAAGTGGCCACAGGGTGATATTTTCTGAATGACTTTGCTGCTGTGATGACATCTCCCCTACACCCGACACACAAGTCAAATCTAACCACTGGGGCAACAAAGAACAGAAGACGGACATTTACAGCTCTCCTCTGCAGTAAATTCGTTTCCAGATGTCAAATCATGCACGGACTGACTCCGTTAGGTACACACAGAAACATATTGCTCTGAAAGAGCCAGTCCTGTCTGTATGTTTCTGTATTGTGTCCTTTACTTGCTGAGTTTCAGTGTTTGAGATGCATTATAACCTGTTGCTGTTTAAATGAATGACGTCTCAGCCCACGTGCATCTATTTCAAGTTAAAACTTAAATGGATGCACATTTATTTTATCTTGATGCTATTTTTATAGGCATGTCATTTTCTTCAATGCGATTATAACGGGTGTGTGACATGCCCGAAATTGCTTGGCAATGAAATTTTGTTTTTTTACCGATTTCAAAAGCTTAAAGTTTGTAGTTGTAGAGTAGCTGTCAGAATCTTACAACAAACAATATTTGTAAATTGTTGTTTATAACCAGTATTCCATTATTATTTTAGCAGGTAGATACAAGATAATAGTAATCAATAAAAAGGTCTAGAATTTCCTGAATGAATACATATCATCCATCACCTTTAATACCAGAACTTTAGACCAGGGGCGATTCTAGAATCTGACCTTTAGGGGTGCTTAGCCCCCAGTGCTGACAATGGTTCTTGGCTTGAACAACATGATGGCCATTGGCATCAGAAGCATTCATAATGTGTGTGTGTGTGTGTGTGTGTGTGTGTGTGTGTGTGTGTGTGTGTGTGTGTGTGTGTGTGTGTGTGTGTGTGTGTGGGGTGGGGGGGTAAGGGACGTAAGGGACACACTGGTGGTGGTGAGGGAATCTGGGGGTCCTCCCCCAGAAAACTTTTGAATAAAGTAGATGTCATTTCCTGCACTTTGGTGTATTTTAACAGATTGTTAAACATCTATGTTTACCTACATAAGTTAACACTTGAGTTGATAACTATTTTAGAGCTTGGCACAACAAGAAGTAGCGTTAAGCTAGCAGTGTGCAATACAGACGTGCTAACTAAGATCCTAAAGCATAGCGCTCTGCTTTACATTACACATGAGGGCTATGTTCTGACAAAGGAAAGTATTGTATATTAAAAATATTATCAGTATCGGTTATCGGCCAAATAACTTTTAACATATCAGCATATGGCCACAGGGCTTGATCAATCTTTTACATTTTTACAGACCCACTGCTTTAGACTAAGATCATCTTAAGGTGAGAAATGACAGTTATGGCCATTTTCATCAAACCTTAAAATGTCATTAGGTGCAGTTAGGGATGCACAATATTGGATTTTTGGCTGATATCCGATATGCTGATATGTTAAAACTTATTTGGCCGATAACCGATACTGATAATATTTTTAATATACAATACTTTCCTTTGTCAGAACATAGCCCTCTTATTTAGGCTTATTTGCTACAAAAATTGTGTAACAGCCGTAAGAGCTGGTGACATATATTCAGTAACAGCCACATGCATAGCACTTTAACTTATATTAAATGCAAAGTGTTAAATGTTGTTTATGGCTTGCTACTCAGGTAAGGCTACGTCGGACAAATATCTCTGACTTGAGGACGATGTAGCAAGGCTCAACCTAGACCAAAAATATTTGGAATACAATGTAATCCAATATCCTCAAAGAAAAAAAAAAACCTTCCACACCGCCGACATTTTGACTTCTTCCTCTGCCATGATGAAATCAGGTAAGCGCCTGTGACGTCATCACGTTGTGCTGGCGTTGCAGGCATCCTTGTCACTGGGTTGTCATAAAAAACAATGTCTTTTATATCAGTGAGTTATTTTGATGGAATGACCGATGTCTGATATTTAACTTTAATGCCACTATTGGCCGATACCGATACCATGCCGATAATATTGTGCATCCCTATAGGTGCAATCTCATGTGACACAAAGACATCTTGTGTGATGCATCATCCATTGTTCTTAGAATAAATGTTGTGAATGATTTACTACCACCACACTTAATTTTAAATCAATGTCTGCAGAACTGACCAAGTTATATAACCATGTAGGCTAAGGTTGGTTAGTTGTGGCAGACATCTTGAACTGGGTTGACTCCAAAATTTAGCTGGTTGGACATTTATAGCCAATGATTACTTTTTAAGAGTTTCATTAAAATCCATCCTCTGGTTTATGAAATTTTTTTTGCCAATGCTAAAGACAGAAAACGATCATCCTTTCACTTTTGGTGACAGTCAATGACAAAACTTTTCCCTCTTGGGGGTCGCCACATCGAGTCATCCTCCTCAATCTCACTCTGTCCTCACTCCAACTACATCCATGTCCTTTCTAACTACATTCATATATCTCCTCTGTCGTTTTCCTGGTATATAAATTGTTAAAACCAAATTCAGGAAGCAATTAAAAAAGTGTGGGGGAGGGGTTGGGACGGGGGTGTTTAAGGCAGCAAGCTATGAATCTTGTACTCTTTAGAATTGTTACTGTAGAAGCGAGGACAGAGTTCCTATTTGTTTGTCTGTTGTCTTTTGGAAAAGACAAACTATTAAATAGTGCTATGAAGGGTGGGAGCAGTCCTCTGAAGGGGGGGGGGGGGGGGGGTGCTCTTCTGATCACTGAGCGGTTGTACTATTCAGATAAAGGAGATGGGGGGGTGTCATTGTGCCAATTATTTTGCTGGAGCGATTTATGATGCAGGAGAGTCTTGTTTTGTGTTTAATGGTGAACAGGTTGTACCAGAAGGAGATGTTAAAGATGAGGACTCATCCAGTGAGGGAACTGTAGAACAAAAATCAGCATATCTTCCCCGATTTCATCAAGTGGAGACTTTAGGTTTTTCATGTATACAGTTCCTGTGTGTTGTTGGGAAGACAAGCAGGTGTCTATTTCGGTCTCCAGATATATGAAAGCCTTAAAACCCTTCACACTGCAGTCAGCTTCACATCATCCAGTTAGATCATCTAAAAAAATATATATATTGGAAGTGCTCCTGGCTGTATCCAAACTGCTACATTTTTCGGTGGCTGCTGCTATTCGCACCATTAAATTCTAAGTAAACAACTATGTAATGTCAAATTGATGGAAGTGAAACCGTTTTTAAATTATCTCATGAACCACCATGAGAGTTTTTTCTTGTAGATTGGACTTTCAAGATGGCAGCAATCCATTTTAGTCTTGGCTGTGCTTTAGCTTCACAGCGGGTGGTATATTACTTGTTCATAACCTTTCCACAAAATGCCACATTTAAAAAAAAAAAAAAAAATTAAAATGGAAAATTCAACTTTTGTTTTCTTAAACATTCAAGTTTAAAATTATGTTAATATTTGGAATGACTAAATGTACTTGTTCAACAATAAAATTAGTTTCAAAAGCACCAAGAGCCTAAAAGATGAAGACATTCTTGTCTGTGCTGTGAAACTTTGTTTTATGAAGAATAGTTTCACACATATTAGTTATTTTCTTTGATTTAACTATTCTTCGACATGCAGTTATTAAAACATAATTGAACATTTTTCTTCACCTCTCCTGGAGAAGTTAAAGCTTGCTCAGCGTATTTTAAACTTTGAATATGATATGTTATGAACGCCTGAACCAAAGCGGACCAAATATGTTACTGGAGACACTGATAGTGCCACAAATCAGAGCAGATTCGCATATTAACCTGCAACACTGTGGCATTTACTCCATAGATTGGCTAAACTTACTGACACAGCATAGAATGAAGGAGGCTATAGATGAGGCAAATACATATTTTGCCAGTGTGTTGTACAGTTCTTTTAGAAGCTGAAACTCTTTCAAATCATATAAATATATGTCAGGTTTTGCTGGGCAATACATAAAATTACTGCTTTATTTTCTTTTTAAATACAGACATTCAACTTTGGATAAATGCCTTTAACCGTGCAGTCAGTGTACCGGAGAAAGCTTTCTTTGTTATCGATTTTCTTTCACTTGGGTGACAAGCGAGGTTGAAAACAGGCTAATTAAAAGAGCTTTGAGGGCTTTGGATTCCCAGTAGCACTGCTGCAAAAAACAGACTATTTTATTATTGCAGAAAAATGCAAGAAAATAAAAATTTGCACAATAAAAAAAAAGACAAGTGCAAAATCTCACATGCTGGAGGCTGTTCTGAGTGGCAGGTATACAGATTTACCTAGACAACTTTGACTATTTTTATTTTTTTACATCTGTCCATTTATCAGATTTGAGCCTCCGCTTTGTGTTTGATCTTCCACCTGTACAACTTGCAGCAAGTTGCTCACACCAACGCAGAAACTCACCGCGACTCCCCCAGGCAGTTCAATTCGCTCAGAGATTTGTGACCGTCCGATCGTTTCTCAACTGAGTGAAGAGAAAAGAAGCCTCAACTCTTTGGCTTTACTACCTCAGGATTTTACAGATACTGGAATGATAAAAAGAAAAAGCCCTAACAGCAAAACATTCTGCATGTCACTGTGTGTGTGTGTGATGTTGAATAAGCTTCTGTTGTTGAATCACACGATAGAACAAACAGTTTTTTTCCTCGACATTTTGCACAAGAGTGATGGAAATATATATATTTTTTATTTAGAATACACCAAGGTCATCACAAATTCTGTTCAGGTTTGTTGCAGTTGGGAGCCACACATCATGTGGTTTATTGTGTTTTTAAATGAAGCCATACCCATAATTTTGTTTAGTGCATGTCTGACGCTGTGCCAAATGACAAACAAACCTTAACTCATAGGCGACACATTGTTCATCAGCTGTAACACCACAGTTTTAAACTATCTTATGTAAAAATAAAATAAATAAAAAACTGAGTTGTAGCTTTTTGCTCAAATATCTAGAAAAAAAAAAACATGCTTGATATAATGCAATATCATGAGATACTGCAATGTAATAGAGCGCAGAGTGGTAATTTTTGTTTTCCAAGATCAATAAGCTGCGGCTGTCCTTTCGAATTGAACAGAATAACCATTAAATTGTTTGTAGATGCGCTTCTAATGAGTACTTTCTGAGAGTTTTATTAAAATTTGTCAACTGATTTATGAGATATTTAAACTACAAAATAAAAATGCAAATGCGTCATCACCTGATTTGAGATTTTCTGGTGGTGAGCAACAATAAATTTGTACGCGTTTTTAAATTTGTTTCAAACAGAAAATGATAAATTAAAAAATATATTGTGAAAAACCTCAGACTCTACTTTTTTCATATTTTTTTTTTTTTATTTACCATCTCTGTTCTACATGTTTTTGTTTGTGATGCTTCAATATTTGCAACATTCAACACCTCATCATTTTCATTCCATCATTAAACATTCATGGAGCTCCTCAGGGCTCACCTCTGCAGATTCCAGTGACCTTAAAGCAGCAGGTGGCAAAGCTGCTTGTCATTAATAACCAACACTTCCCTTGGCAATGTCAGTGCCATCCTAATACTTTTAATTTAGTACAGACAGCTCCATAAAAGTAAGGTTAAATGGCTCCAAGGTATGATTACATAAATCCCTGATTTAATGCATCCAACAGGTGCCTCTCTTGAAGAGTCTAATTCATTTGAATGCAATTCATTGTTAAACAACAAAAACATTAATGCCTCTTGCAGGCATGGTTGTTCTCAGAGCTTTAATTGCACCCACTCAGAAGAGGTAGGCTGGCAAATAAACTGGCAGGCTGGAAAGTAGATAATTGAGAAATCAGTCAGCCATCCATTCGGTGAATACATACAAAAAGACAATCAGTGAGGAGGAGATGGATGCTCAGTGACACTGACAGTGACATCAATTTCCAAAAGGGAGAAAAATTTTTCAGAGGGTGTCATTTTGCTGATTTATTTTCCTCTCTCTTTTTTCCCCTTTGGTTTTTTGCTGCACGTCTCCTGCTCTCACTGTTATTTTCTTCATTTTAACGTGCATAACAAATATTCCAGCAGCCACTCTGCAGGCTTACTGTGGCAGTTTGAGATTTAGATTTTGGAAGATTTTACATTTTAACAGATTTTATGAAAACAAAACAAAACAAAACAAAACAAAAAAAACTTACACTTTTTATCTCCCCCACACACACACACAAAAAGGTTCAGAGAAGCTTTAAACTAAATTACAACAAAACATATGCAAATGCACTTAAACAAAAGTGAGTGTAGTTTCCATCAGAGTCGCAGTAATGGTGGAATGAGTAACATCCACTTGTTGCATGAGTCACTCTCTCAAACCATCTGAGGATGAGAACCTCATGATCTGCAGAACAAAGCAATTTTCACCAATCAGAGACACTTCAGTGTAATAATCAGTGCACACATGTCAGCTACGATGCTACAGCCCTAAAAACAAGTTAAAAGCAGCCTACAGGTAAAGTTTGGGTGTATAATACACAGTGGTGGAGAAAGTACTCAAACACTGTACTTAAGTAAAAGTACAAATAAACAGAGAAAAATGTACTCTAGTAAAAGTAGAAGTACCACATTAACATTTTTACTTAAGTAAAAGTAAATAAGTATTTGCTTTTAAAATACTTAAAGTATTAAAAGTAAAATTACTTCCTGAATGTATTACATAATGCAATGGTCTACATATCTTTGTCTGCATATCATATGCATATTTTCTGTAATACATTAATAGTGTTGTGTCATTTTAATGAACAATTCTGCAGAAAATACATGTTTTTATTGAGTTTACTCTGTGACACAGTTCAAACTTGGACTTGTGATTCTCTGCGTCATAATTTCAGGGATGACCTGCAGAGTTAAATGTCATTAATCAAAATAAGAAAGAGGAATGATTATACCTTTGAAAGTTTGTATTTAACACAAAGCAAAACCAACGTTTCATTTTAACTGCCGTAAACACATTTAAGTAAAAGTTGTCTGTCTGAACAAAAGGAGCATTAGACACAACTAACAAAGGAATACGCTCTGATCAGTTCCACTGATATTTCAACTCCAGTTTGTCATAGACTCTAGTTAAAATATGTCTAGTTGACCTTGTAATGGGTCAATATTGAACAATATTTTAACTTCCTGACACCGTTTTTAAAACTTGGACCTGAGTGTTGAGCCATTTGGAGACATCTCTTGTCTCCTTTCCTAACATCCCATGAACTGACACATTTCAATATTGCAGCAAGAATTTCTTGTTCAAGTTCAGAGGAAGTTGGTTTTCAAAGATTTTTGAGTCCAGTCTGGCTCTTTTGTGATAGAGAATCTGTCCTGTTGTACGGAGCAGTCTTTTAATAAGGCCATGGGTGGTGCGTATCTTCTGGGTGACTCTCTTGCGGTGGAATCCATTTTGGGTGTGTTAGCGGTGCTGCAGGTGCACCCAGCTCAGTGACATATATACTAGAATATACGTCATTGGCCCAGCTCTTCTTGAAGGTGGGCCTAACGTTACCTGCCCACTTTACAGTGATTCAATGGACCAACTCCCCTCTCACCATTGGTTACTTTCAAAGTAACAAACAAATCAAAAAGCCGCAACATGAATGTAACTTGTAACGCAACGCATTATAGAAATGTAGTGTAGTAGAAAGTACAGATACTTGATGTAAAATGTAGTGGAGTAAAAGTGTAAAGTACCCACATTTAACTCTACTTAAGTAAAGTACAGATACATGAAAAATGTACTTAAGTACAGTAACGAAGTATTTGTAATTAGTTACATCCCACCACTGATAATACACACACACATAACCCTGAACACACAATCAGAGATGATGAAAGTAGTGAATGATTTCATAACTGTCCTTGTTTGTTCAATTTTAGAGTATTATCAGTGGGGATGAACTGACTCATGAGGCAATGGTACAAAGAACGAAGGCTCAGTCTTTGGATTTGTGCTAATTCTCCCATTTCAGTCAAATGGAATTAACAAAAATCTGGGAAAGTCACATTTTTTGTTCCATCTTCAACCTGAGTTTCAGCTGAGAAATAGATGAACAGGTGGAAAACCTCAGTTTTAAATCTGCTGCAACTGAAGTAAAAAAACAACAAAAAAACAAGCAGAGTAAAAAATAATGCAAAACATGTAATGACATCATTAGACGCCTAGCATGCTTTGAAGGAATGCATATCGCCCACCAGTGGTGGGCACAGATCTGCTAACCCACTAATAGTAGAGCTAACTTTCCATGTTGCGGATTAGCATTTTTGCAAACTTTGAATACTTTTTTGCGGAATTAGCTACGGCTAAATTTAAATCCAGTAAATTCAAGTCAACTATTCTTTTTAGTGAATTACACAGAGCTATGCTATGAGGAGCAAGACAAATCTGAGCACCACCTGTTGATGTCATCAATTTAGCAGTACTCTCCATCCCCTCATATCTACCACAAAAAGTCTCTGACTCATGCTGTCAGTTTACAGCCAATAACATACTTTAACATTAATGCCAAACCTAAAAAGGTTAAGTCATCTGGATGAATGGCCTGACTTCACCTCGTTAGTTTTTTTTTTAACCTGGATTATTGAACATGCATCAGGACATTAATGCCAAACCAGAACAGGAAAATAACATGAAAAAACAATTTTCACACTTAGAAACATCATAAACCGTCAGAAAGATTGCACAAATAATTCATACCCAGCATGCTTTGCAACACTCACACCGTCTCTGGGATGTCACTCTCACATTTTGTCCCACATCTTTACTTTAATACAAACAGATTTATTATTGAGAGAATATTGATGATAATGCACAGCAGCTTTGTAATTAGTTTATAAAAATCATAAGAAGGATTGCCAAAGTGAGTGAATTTGTTATAATAAACGACACAAGGGAGACATCTGGCACACGTTGAATGCAACCCTCTGCTTCAGCACAGCGGAGTTCTGCTCTGCCTCTTTGATTCCAGTGGAACAGATTAATTTCTGAAAGTTCACCTCTGAATGGGACATGGATGCTTTACTTGTGATTTATGAACCATTTTGAGTTGTGCTCACTTACAACGTTGTCACATTACAGACAGTCTTACAGCAGTGTATGGTAATTAGTGCTTTAGCATTAGTTTCTGATAATTCTTTTTAAAATCTGTTTAACAGTTTAGTGCTAGCAAAGCAAATTTTTAGTTAGCAAATTAGTGGTTAGAAAAGCAAACTTTTTGATTAACCGTGCCCACCACTGTCACCCATCACCTTTCATGCACAAGTTTTAGACTAAAATCATCTTTTTTTGGTTGAGAAATTATAAAGTTGTAGCGGTTTAGTCAAACCTTAAATATAACAATTACCTGCAGGCTCATGCAACATTGCAATGTTCAAGGATTCAATTAACAAAACTAGTTACTTCTAATCTACATCTACTACAACCAAACCAGATTTAAGCACAATATTTGTAACAATGTAACAAACCATTACAAGTTTTGGCTTAATCTGTAAAATTAGCTGTGTTTTAGCTGGTTTTGTGTTTTTCAGGTCAATTGTTTGTGGTGACCATCTGAAATTGGGCTGAGTACCCGAAACTTTAATTATGATACACAAATGAAATGCAACAATATCTTGATGATAATAATAAAAAGAAAATGTGTATGTGTTGTCATCATTGTTTGTTCCCTTACAATGGTGAAACTGGCTCTCTGCATTAACCAATACACCCCCATGTGGAGCGGTGGGCAGCAACTGGGGGCGCCCGGGGGGCAATTTGGGGATGGGGTGTCCTGCTCAGAGGCACCATGAGATGTGCAAAGACTGGGGATCGAGCCTGGGACTTTTGGGTCCCGAGTCGGCTGCCCTGCCTCTACACCATCTCGGCCCCGGAGATAAAAACTCTACCAAGAATCTGAAGCACCTGACAGGAGCACTTTCAAACTAGGAATCAATTTATCCGTTCGCAGAAAAGGCGCAAAATGACAAGTATTTTTCTAGGCTTTTACACAAGGAAAAAATTTGTTGGATGTGACACTAATCATAACTGATTGTGGTGAAACTCAACACATCAATATTTAGTTCATTTTAATTAAAACTAATAAAAGGTTTGATATTAAAAAGTTTGACAACAGAAACACAAAGCTTCATTTTAAGGGTCTAACAAAAAGCCTTTGTTTTGAAAACTAACAAGTTTGTGTTTTCTTCCCCATTTCGAAACAAAGCAATACTTCTCCCTGACATTTTGTAAAGAGCCTCTCAGTAAGTGGACACACCGCCTCCATCCTGAAACACACTGACTGGTAAACAGACGTTGTCAGCTCTCACAAACCTCTTGTGCCAGCAATGATGTAAGAGAGGTTGTTAACAGTGTCGCGCTACAGAGACGCATCACAAAAGCTGCCACCCTGAACCTGCAATGCTTCATTAACAGCTTCCACATCTGCTAAGCTTCGTTATCAATCTGTGTGCTTTCATTTTCTGGATGTGGACATGTCCGCTGCTTCGTGTGCTGCACAATGTGTGTGAATGATAAGAAAAGAATGGAAAATCAACACCACTAATTCACTTCAATACTTAACGCGGGTCAGAAAAAAAAAAGCCATCCCCATCACTTAGGTTAGGTAAAGCTTAATTTGTTTTCTACTTAACACATACTGTAAAGCGCTTCTAAAAATAAACTGACCGTTTAATATATTTGCAGTGGATTTCTCCTCTAAACTATAAACAGGGCTACTGACCACATATTGACAATTCAGTGTAACGATGTGACCTTCAAGCCTTTTTATTGGACACTGACCAAAACAGTAAAAAGCACTTGTGATGAATAACACAACACAGATTACTGGCTGAAGATTATGGAGGTCAGAGGTCAGACATAAAATCGATACCCACAGTTCTAGTTTCATATACAGTAGTCCCTCATTTATCACGGGGTTTAGGGGGTTTAGGGGACCAAAAACCATGAAGTAGGGATACAGTAGTCCAAGTCTCACTCCCAATCAACCTCCTTTGGTGTAAATAAACAATTGAAATTTAAATATAATATTTTACCTTCACCAAGCTGCTTCTGCTTATAGCAGAAATGTGTGGGTGGCAGAGAGCCACAGGTGGCAGAGAGGAGATCATGACAGGCTGCAGAGGGAGCTTCTCCCTGCACCTGTGGGCTGCACACAGGTGCAGCAGGTGCTAAATATTTTAAAATAATTTATTTTGAAAAAACAATCCATGCCGCTCAGGTGGCTCATCCATCAATCAGCCAACTGTGCATCATGCCCACTCTTACTTTGAAAAACTGCAAAAGAGCGAGTCCGCGAAAGTCGAACCGCGAGGTAATGAGGGACTACAGTCGTATCCATGAACAATTTCAAACACACAGATTCTTGCTTTAGTAAACATTAAAAATGTTTAAATAATTAAGAAAAAAAAGTTATATTTCAAAACATTAGTGCACGTTCTAGCTAGGGTGATGCTCAACTACTATCATACCAAGTTTTAGCTAAAAAAAAAAAAACTGTCAAATCTGCTGTTTGAGCTGTTTTTGTGTCAAGTCCTAAGGCTTGTGAGTTGTAGATGTCCACTCAGTGAATATTTCCTGTAAGTTTGCTTAAAATCTGCTCAGGGATTCATGAGATATTTTGGAGTACAAACAAACACATTCAGTGTAACAGTCTAAAACATTATTATTGTGGCTTTGCCTTCAGCACCGGGTGATAAAAACCGTCAAAGTGTTTTAAATGCATTTGTTTTAGAAAAGCATGTTCAAGAAAGGTTTAGTTTTTTTGTTAGTTGACAGAAAGACAAATCATCTGTCCTTCTTGACCTAATTATATTCCTAAAGACAAATAGCTTGTGTTGAGGTTTTCCACCTGTGTGTTTCTCCTGGGGCAAGCAGACCAAACAATTTCGCTACAGCCCCCTCAGTTACTCATACATTCTCGTTTCTTTCTCATCTCTTTGCTTTCTGAAGTGGCAAACAAATTCATTATTGCAGTCTTCGACTCTGTCTGCATAAAGAGACTAGACTTTTTTAAATCATTTTAAGAATTGCACAGTGATGGCCTCAGCCACACACTGGTAAAATCAGTCCACACACTAACCTCATTGGTTTATTTAGTTAGTTGAACATGTGTTACGGTGAAGTAATTGAATTGCTTTTGTTTGAGCCTAGCAGTGGTGTTGGGAACCACTCACATAAATGTATTAGCACTGTGTGGTTTTTAAAAATGTATCTTGTTATATTAATTATATGGGTTTTTTTTTGTTATAGTTGCCTGGTTTGGGGATTTGGCTGCTTCCTGGCTGGGAAAGGGGTGTGACCAAAGGCTGAGGACTTTGAAACACAATGCCAGAGCTCAGCAGAACCAACCAGGTGCTTATACCATACCATACCATACCATACCATACCATACCAATTTATTTATAAAGCACTTTAAACAGTGACAAAGCACACCAAAGTGCTGTACAGGGACAAACAGAACAAGCACACAGCAACAGATTACATAACAGGACACCAAAAACGTAGAAACCAACAAAAACGGTAATGGATAACAACAACAACCGCAACATGACCAACACAGTGTGATGCACACAGACTCAGCACAGATCACACAGTGCAGAAAGCCAGGGAATAAAAGTGTGTTTTTAAGCGAGATTTAAAAACTGTGAGGGAGGGGGCCTGTCTAACGAGCAGAGGTAACTCATTCCAAAGTCTTGGGCCTGCTACAGAGAAGGCCCTGTCACCCCTGCGCTTGAGACGGGTTCCTGGGACTGTTAGGAGCAACTGGTCTGCTGATCTGAGAGAACGTGGTGGGACATACGGCTGGAGCAGATCAGTAAGATAGGAGGGGGCAGAGCTGTTTAGTGATTTATAGACATACAAGAGTATTTTGAATTTGATTCGAAGGTGAACCGGAAGCCAGTGTAGGGAGGCCAAAACAGGAGTAATGTGCTCTCTTTTGCTTGTGCTGGTCAAAAACCGGGCTGCTGCATTTTGGACCAATTGGAGTCTAGCTATGGAGGTCTGACTGATACCAAAAAGGAGTAAGTTGCAATAGTCGAGCCTGGATGTAATGAATGCATGAATTACCGTCTCCAGGTTATTTTTGGACAATATGGGCTTCAGCTTAGACAGTCGCCTCAGCTGGAAAAAGCAGGATTTAACAATCATATTTACATGATTGTTGAGTTTCAGAGAAGGGTCAAGTATCACTCCTAGATTAGTGACTCTTTGTTTCACTAATGGTGACAGAACGGATAGGTTGATGCAGTGGTTGGTGATTGTGTCATTGGGAGGAAACAGCATAACTTCAGATTTCTTCTCGTTGAAACTCAAGAAATTTAAAGCCATCCAATCTCTGATGTCAGCCAGGCAGTCCAGTAACAGTTGAATAGAGCGAGTACCGTTGAGTCTGAGGGGGAAGTAGATTTGGCAGTCGTCGGCGTAGAAATGAAAAGGTATGTTATGTTTCCTGAAAATAGCACCTAGTGGCAGCAGGTATAAAGAAAATAAAAGAGGACCAAGGATGGAACCTTGCGGTACCCCCCATTTAAGCGCTGCCGAGGCTGAACTAAAATCTTTGATGGAGACACAAAAGGACCTGTCAGCGAGGTAAGATCTAAACCATTCGAGGGCTGACCCAGTGATGCCCACCCACTGCTCTAACCTCGCAATGAGGATCTCGTGGTCGATTGTATCAAAGGCAGATGTGAGGTCCAGTAAGAGAAGGAGCACAGAATCACCAGCGTCTGTGAATAGGAGAATGTCGTTAACAACCTTGAGAAGAGCAGTTTCAGTGCTGTGGAGAGGTTTAAAGCCAGACTGGAATAGCTCTAAGATGGCATTATCCTCTAGAAAGCATTTCAGCTGGGACTCCACTATTTTTTCCAGTAGTTTAGCGACAAAAGGGAGTCTGGAGACAGGCCGGAAGTTGGACATGACTGAGGGGTCAAGGCTAGGTTTTTTCAGGAGAGGTTGGACAGCAGCATGTTTAAAAGTTATTGGCACCACACCTGAGGCTAAGCTGCTGTTCACAATGCCAAGAACAGGAGGGCCCAGAACAGGAAGAAGCTCCTTGAGGAGTCGAGGGGGGACAACGTCAAAAGGGGAGCCAGATGGCTTCATGCCACACATGACCTGCTCCAGGGAAGACAGAGAGATGGGCTCGAAGTGGTCAAGAACAGCAACACAATGAGATGGGATGGACGGATCATGAGCAGGTGGAGAAATGAGTGCCCGGGTGTTTGCAACTTTTTCAGAAAAGAAATTGAGGAAGTTTTCACACAGCTCAGTTGAGGCTTCTAGAGGTGAAGGTTCACTGAGGTGTAGAACTGAGTTCAGGGTGGAAAAAAGGGCTCCGGGGTTGTGGGAGTTTGAGGCAATTATTGCAGAAAAGAACTTCGATTTGGCGGCTTTAACTGCCTTCTGATAATGACGCCAACTCTCCTTTAGGATGTGAAAAGAAACCTGCAGCCTGTCTTTCCTCCACCTGCGTTCTGCTCTCCTACACTGCTGTCTGACGGCTTGAGTGACGTCATTGTAGTGGTCACGTAGGTACGTGCCACTAGTTGTAGTATGACAATATATGAGATATATGCATACAATATTCATGAGTTCCTCATCTTTCTGACTGTGTAATGTCGTGCATTGAATTTAACAGAAATGTAACGAGAGACGTCATTTATCTTTGACCCATCAAAATGAATGCGGTCATTTATTTTCAGAATCAAAGTTTAACATCAAACATTTACATTAATTTGGCAAAATATGAAAATAATAACAGACAAGTTTCACAGAAAAGGGACATCGATCACTCGGCGGTGAACGAGGACTTTGCTTCAGATATTCCTAAGATATCTGTATTGATTTTATAAGAGAGAGGAGAGTTTTAAGATGAAATGGAGATTTATCTTACAGAGAAATATGCGAGGGAATTAATCTGTTTGACCAGAAATTGCACGCTCCATCAGATATCAGCTTGCCCACGGTACACTTGGTCGAAAATAGAACCATCTACCTTGATGATGAACTCAGCGTCGGCGTAGGTTCCTTTCTGACTCTTTTCAGCGTCTCCGTGAGAACTACCAAACCCTCAGAGAGTCGTACGTGGTTTTCAAACAGAAATTATAATCCCAAAACGTCTCTGGATCATCCTGAATGCGTTTGCACCCAAGAATTCTGAACTCCTTTCATTCTTCAGAACTTCTCAGACTCTTAATTGTCAGCAACTCTGTAGTTCTTCATCTCCTCAGGCTCTCCAGCTTCTGGAATTCTCTGGAATTCTCCTGAATTCTCCTGAATTCTAACATGAACTGGGAAGTTGCCACATTTTAAATGGGTTGACTTCCGGGTTCACTTGAGAGCTTTCTGATTCGTGGATGGACCAGAAAGAGGTGTGTTTTTGTGACGTAAGATGTTATCTAAGCCAAGGTCAGAGAATGAGATTGTTCAACAACTGACAGAGAGATTATTGCAGAAAAGCAGACTTCGTGGAGTCAACTCTTCTGTATCTTCTGTGGTGATTAAACATGACATTTTCTTCTCAGTAAACATTTTAGTTGACCAAGACTCGACCTTTCACATACTTACACAACTTGGCTCATTTCAGACAGAAAATCAAGAAATGCATATTAACCTGATTTCTTCTTTGAATGAGGAATAAAAGTCATTACTTACTGTTTATGTAAAATAAAAATGAGTAGTTCTCTTCAACCTGTAAACATTGAGTGAACTAACACAATTTGATTATCAAACATTTGTAAACAGTGATGATCATAGAGAATTGTCTTTTCTGCTTGATTAATTCAAGAAAGAAAGTCACCAGATGGCTCAGACTGTATTCAGATCAATGAAATAACAGTCCCTGTCCATCTGATAGATTTGGGGTCATCAGGGTCAGATCAGGGTCAGATCAGGTTCACTACATCATTAAGCCATGGTTCTGATAAAAGTTTTGTTTTCCTGGTTTTAACAGGGGCAACACGGTCCAGAATATTTAAGCAAACAGAGTTAAGCTGAGAGGTTAGCTCCTCGGTGGAGAGGAGCTAACCTCTTTTGCAAACACCCTCTTTTGCTTATCAGCAAAGTGGGTGTTTTAGGTTTAGTTAGATCATTGGGTCCTCAGTTAGTATTGGTGTTTAGTTCCGTCTACCCTGTTAGGTGTAAATTGTCTGACCAAGTCAAAGTTACCCAACAATGTTCAAGTCAGGTCATCTGGACGGTTTCTTTCGTTTGTTGTGATGTTTGATGAAGTTCTTTGGCATCCAAAGGACTTCATCAATGACCTGACTGAACATTGTTGGATTTTTTTACCTGGATTATAGAGAATGAATTTTAAGTTAACCTTCTGTGTCTTTAGGGGAGGTCAGTTTTGGTTAGTTAAAGGCGTGTACATCTTGTTGCTCAGTTAATATTTTGTAAATCATTTTGTGAGTAGAGTAATGTTCAGTTGACTTCTTGTAGACCCATTAACTGCATTTTGAACTTTGTCACTTTTGAGTCTTTTTGTGGGATAATAACTCACTTGGAAGACATTTTTCCTGTTCTCTCAAAAGCTGGTTTAGAGTATTTAGATGGAAGAGCAGACATCATCTCTCTGCATCTCCAGAAATGTTGAGTGAATATTCAGCACATGCCTGATTCATATCTCCCACTCCTGCATACACAACAAGTGCACCCAAAAATAATAGCTGAACAAAGTAGATTAAGAATCAAATGTGAGGTCTGATTTATAAGAGGCTCTACTGCTATCATTAAAATGCAAACTAACGTTCATTTACATCATACAAAAGAAGAGTTAAAATAAAAAGACACAAAGTCAGCGTCATAATGTGTGAACAAGTTCCAAGACTTCAAGCAGAAGGAACAGTGATGGACTACATGACACTTCACATGAAGTTGATGATCTTACTGGTCACAACAAGATATTTTACTCACTTTCACCAGAATTCTGTGTGGATCCACTGTTTCTGCACGCAGAAGTGACTGAAACGTTTCTGTCCTGGTCTGAATTATTGTAGTCCCATCGTGTCTGTGCTTTAGTGTGGCCTTTGTGCATCTGGTTTGTTGTTGCATTGCTTTTGCCTGAATCTAATTTTGTGTGAGTTATAGTCGTCTGTGAGGATCCACAAATTCTCCTCCTCCACCATGACCCTCAACCACCCCCCTCCCCCCCATTAAACATTAAATATAATTAGAAACAATGAAATACTAAATCAAAATCACCCTGCATTAAATTTCAGGGAGTAAAAGCAAAATGGATGAACACAATCATCAACAACGAAATACCAAATTAAATCACCCTGTGTTAAATGCCAATGAGTACAGATGTGTTTTGAGGAGAGATTTAAAAATAGAGACTGAGGTGGCCTGTCGAATGTTGATGGGCAGATTATTCCAGAGTTTAGGGCCCATGACTGAAAACGCCCGATCTCCTCTGAGCTTCAGCCTGGTTTTAGGTATGGCCAAAAGCAGCTGGTCTGATGATCTCAAGGCCCGAGAAGGAGTATAAGGATGAAGGAGGTCGGAGAGGTATGAGGGTGCAAGGACATTAACACACTTAAATGTCAGCAGAAGAATCTGTTGAATCAGTGAAGGCTGCACAGAAGTCTGTTGGAGTCAGTCTCCCCAACATCACAGACATCTACACCTCCAGATACAGGAAAAGGGCCACCTGCATCATGAAGGACCCCACTCACCCAGCACACACACTTTTTGCCCCGCTCCCCTCAGGAAGGAGGTTGAGGAGCATTAAGTGTAGAAACAAAAAAGGTTGAATCATGTCATCTGGACTTCGTTTTTTTTGTTAAAAAGAAACGTTTCGCCCCTCATCCAAGAGGCTTCGTCAGTCTGAGGCCTAGCCATCTGAGGCAGGCTTGAAACACAAGAGTCAGGGTGGCTTCTGGGTAATACCAGATGGCTAGGCCTCAGACTGACGAAGCCTCTTGGATGAGGGGCGAAACGTTTCTTTTTAACAAAAAAAACGAAGTCCAGATGACATGATTCAACCTTTTTTGTTGTTATATACCTGGATGACTGAGAAAACAAACTTTGTGATTAAGTGTAGAACCATTAGACTGAGGAACAGCTTCTACCCTGAGGCTGTTAGACTCATGAATCTCTAACCAGAATAATCATTGTGAAAAATCACATCATGTTGCTGCTGATCTGTTTCACACTGCTGTGTTCATTTGTGTTCATTTGCTCACACAGATGTCCGTGCTGCTGTTTGGCGTATTGGTTTTATAGTACTAGTGCTTATTTTATTTTTAGTTTACATTTTTCTCAGTTCATATCTTAGAGCTTATTAATGTTTTTCTTTTACATTTTAATACTATTTTTGGATGTAACTGGGACCCTGTGTACAAAATGTCATTATACCACATGTACCACATGTGGTGGAATGACAAATAAAGAACCTTGAATCCTTGAAGTCATATGTCTGATATTTGAACATTGAGGAAATCTCTTCCCTCCAGTCATTCATTACTGGATTGTGTCCCAGTAATTGTTTACCTTGTGCATCCATTTGAACTAACAACTCCCAATCAATAGTAATTTAATATGACACAAAACTTTGTTGTCAGTCCACAAAAAGGATTTGACTTTTGTTTTTGTATTCAACATCCTCCTCTTTCCCTTCTTGTGTGTACAATTTGAAGAATCTACTCCACGCCTTGTTTCCTGTTTTGGGGCATTTTTGTGTCAGCGTTACAATGCTACACACAGCCCTGGAATAGTTATGGCAATATTTTTTGGTCATTTTCAGCCTTTGAGTGGATTAAAAAAAAAACAATTCTAGAACCAGTGCTAGGTTTAAGAAGATATTTTTAAGAATGGCAAATAAAACTCTGTTTTACAAAGACAACATTTTCATGTGAACAAGATCTTGTGACGAAAGATCATCTAGTGATGAGAAAAAACTAGCAAAACAACATTATACACAATCTCATACAAGATGCAATCTGACAATCTTTCATCAGATGTGAGTATGAATACTTTGAATGACTCAAAAAAATAAAAATTAAAAAAGATTTCCAGCCATGTTTTTGTTTCCAGCTTCAGTTGTCTGTAGCAGACACCTTAAATAAAGCCAATTCTATAAGTCCATTAGCCATCCAATGATTACTTTATAGTTTCATTAAAATTTGGCTATTGGTTCATCACATATTTTGCTAACACACTAAATGAGCATAAACCTTCTGTATTTAGAGAACAATAAAATAATATACTTTTGATTAATTTTTAAATATATGCATAGCATTACCATAAATTAATTGTGTAGCTGCATTTTTCATTTATAGTTTTACTTTCTTCTAAATAGTTTTTTTCCCCCAGTTAAAAACAATCTTGCAGGACTGAAACACTGATTTTTAGTGGTTTCAATCAACCCTTTCATATTCAACAGAGTGGTGTGGAGGTGGAGATATATTAAGATAACCTGATAACACGTTCTCTGGAGACCAATAATAATATCTGTAGTATCAGCTCCAATCTGAGTGTGATTCATTACGCTGCTGCAGAACAGGATTTGCACCAAATGCATTTTTAAACTCTGACTTTGCTGTAAATGTAGCACTTAAAGTAATCTCTGTTGCTTAAATAACTGCATCGGTCACAATTTGCAGAGTCCTAAGATCTACGTATGAATAATGCTGGGCATGGTCTGATTTGTCCATCTGCATAAATTAGAGGGTTATTTTTATATTTAAATGCAAATGCAAAGTCACAATTTGCAGGAGAACTTGCTGTGTTTCTGGGACTGGAGCAGCTCTGTGATCTCGAGGTACACTGAGATGAGATGACAGTAAAGAAGAGTGAAAAGGAAGCGTACAGTTTCACAGGAGCTTTTTGAAGTGAGAATCAGATCCAATCCCACACAGAGCAAATTGCCTCTCTATCTGACGGACAAAAACAATCAAAACCTTTGTTTTAAAACTGATGGTTCTAAAATAACATCCACTTCCTGTCACCCTGTGTACTCTTAAAAACACAAAGGAAATTAAAGGCCTGGCATTCCTTGAACTATGTCAAACTAAGATGAAGGTTTGTTGAAAATCATCAGCGTTTTAATCGTTTCAGTTAAAGCACAAACATAACGGTGTTACATCTGTGATTGGAGTGTGTGCTGAGAATTGAAGTAAACCTTTTTTTAGGACAAAATATGTCATGCAGAAAGCCAGGAGAGAAGAGCATTTCCATATTATGGTCGGTACCAAGCAGGAGGATCAAGAGAGGTGGGGTGATGCACACGGATCTGTGTACGTCTGTAGGATTTGGGTTTTTTTGGGTCTTGGTGCTTTTCAACTGATCACTATTGTTATGCTCTTCAATAAACCCCCATTTTTCACTGGCAGTCAGAGATTCAGTCAGTGTTGTGTTCAAGACCACCTAACCCGAGACCAAGACCAGAGTGTACCGAGACTGAGACAAGACCAAGACTTTTGGGATCCGAGACCAAGTCGAGACCAAGACCTCAAGTCTTGAAGCTCCATCTTTTCACAGATTATCTGTCTCATACAATACTGTCATGACATATTGACAGTTTTAACAAATGTGTAAAAAAAAAAAAAAAACATATGTAACTTCTATTTATTTATTTTTTATATAAAAGTTACATTCTGCAACTTTGTTTGCTTTTGAATCTATGTCTCAGCTTTTATACATTTTCAAAGCTACATAAAGAAATCAGACATTCAGTGGTTTTTGCACAATAATTTTCATGTCATGTGACCCACTGACAAAAAACTTCTGTTAAACTACTCTACTAGACCTGACAGACGAGGCACCTGCATTTATTTATCATTTTAAAGCATTTTATTTGAGTTAAAAAAAATCATGGTTTTTGCTCAATAACTCATTAGAAAGTGCTTTAAAATGAGAAATTGATGGTGTCTTGTGTGTCAGGTCTATTAGACTAGTTTAACATTAGTTTTGTGTCAGTTGGTCAAATGATGTAAAATATATTATTTTTTGTTTCTGAAGAGTGTTTGGTTCAGTAATTTGTTGACGGTCCCTAAGCAAACCATTACGTCTCGGAGGAGGGGCAGACTGAACGCAGCTGACCGACATCAGACTGCCTGCATCGGATCAAACGAGAGGAACACACCGCTGAAGCTACGAAGCTCGAATTTCCAACGTAAAACTAACTTCACCTCGGTAGAGAATTGAGGCTCCAGCGTAGCACGAACAGTTCACAAACTATTTGAAATAAGAAAAAAATATATTTTTTTAACTGATTAAGTCGTGTTTTAAACTGCTTATTGTTAGTGAATCTATTCTGACTCAAAGTGCAGCTGTGACCGGTTCTGAATGAGGCTTTACAGCAGACAGTCCCTCTCTTCCAGGCACTGCGTACTGGCACAGAATCTTTTACTGGTATGCAGTACTGGACTGTAACGGCTCACTTTCACCCCTGGTTGCTACGTTACGTTCTGTATTGTTCTGTTGGTACAGAATGGCATGCGAGTGAAAGGGGGTGGGCGTGACAGCGGTAACAAAAACATGTATTTAGTAATGAGTCACGTTATCGCTTGGATTTGAATCAGAATTCAGTTTTGCATTCGATAAAAACAAAGATGTTGACGAATAAACTGGACAATATTCGGGCAATTTTGTGACATTTCCACAGCTGTGCTCTTGAAATAAAATCCCGAGTCCTCAATATCCGAGACAAGACTGAGATCAAATGTAGTCGAGTCCGAGACAAGAGCAAGACCATTAAAAAGTGGTCTCAAGACCAAGACCGGTCTCGAGTACTACAACACTAGATTCAGTGTCATCTTTTTTTTTTTTTTTTTTAACTTAAAGATAATGTTGATCCACAAAAGAATGACCGTCAGCTCTTACACACCAGATTTCACCAATTTAAAAAAAAATCAGTTTTCAGTATATTATTAGTTATAAGTATGTGTGTAGACAAAAGTTAATTGGCTGTGGCAGCCATCTTGAACTAAGATGGCCCCAAAAGGTAATGATGAGTGTTAGATCTACAGCCAATGATTACAGTCTGAACATTTTATTAAAATTTGTCCAGTAGTTCATGACACATTTTGCTAACAGGCAAACAGCATCAACTCCAACAGAAACACCAAGTATTTATTGTGAATACTGCTCAACTATAACCATACTAAATTATATCTCGAAATCTGTAAAATTGAGTTAATGCCCCATCCCCCTCATCTGCTGGATGTGGAAGTCATTTTGAAGTAGGCTGACTCCAAAGTTTAAAAGGTTGTAGATGTACCAACTACAATTGTTGTCTGTGAGTTTCATTAAAACCCATCAACTGTTTCATGAGATATTTTGCTAAGAGACAAACAGAGTTGACTCGTAGTTGATGGTAAAACATTTTAAAATAAATCTTTCTTTATCAGTGAGTGCTTCAGTGTTTGTTGGGGTTCAGCCTCAGCAGCTACCACACCAAACTTGAGCTCAGTTCCTGTGAAGTTGGCAAAGTTTCAGTCAATTTTGGGTTTGATGAAGTTGCTCAGGTGTGGCAATCATTTTGAAATATGTTGACTCCAAAGCTTAATCAGTTGTAGATGTTCATCCATTGATTACTTTGTGGGAGTTTTATTCATATTCGTCAACTGGTTTATCAGATAATTTGATAACAGACAGTCAAACGAACACACTCACACACAAACGGATTAAAACAATATTGCGCCGCCTTTGCCGGTAAGTGATATATATAAAAAAAAAAAAAAAAAAAAACATACCATCTCCTTATTTTTCTCAACCAGGTCTCTAAACGCCTCACACTTGCTGAAAAAGGCAGCCACGCTGCATGAATGCAATGATGGAGTTCACGTTGTGTCTGCGTATAAATCTAATCAGTACGTACAGAAAACACTGAGCTGACAGAGGACGAGACGATTCTCACGAGTTCAGGGAGTTCTTGAGCAGAAAAACTGAACCATTCAACAGAAGCAGCAGAGAACCAGAGCCTTAGCTTAATAATAAAATCTGTCATCTCCCCCACCGTCCAATTAAATACAGAGTCAATGTGACGAAGGAGCAGTCCGAGCACTAAACACTAGGAGTTGTGTACTTTTCCCTCCTTTACTAGTAAGTTTTACTGGCAGAGAGTCTCTTTCTTTGATGATGAAGGGCCTAAATGTGTTGGCACTACAGAGTGTCAGAGTTATAGAAATAAAAAATAAAAATCCACTCTGCTCATCTACCCACAAACTCTTTCAACCCACACACACATACATACACACACACACACACACACACACACAACACAGTGCCTGGATACTTTTAACACAAACACCGGCAGCGTATGTGTCCTAAAAATCAGATTTTGTCGTTTAACATTTAATACAAATGTACCCAAAATTTTAAATACAGCAACCTTTTGCAAAAATAAATAAATAAAATAATAACAACACCAACAACAACAACAACAACAACAACAACAACAACAACAACAACAACAATAATAATAATAATAATAATAATAATAATAATAATAATAATAATAATAATAATAAT
>NC_056512.1:32302476-32306722 GCF_014905685.2 Nematolebias whitei
ATAATAATAATAATAATAATAATAATAATAATAATAATAATAATAATGATGATGATAATAAAGTAGATAAGGTTTTAGTGTTGTGTGGATGAAAAGTCAATCCCACTATAAGAATAAACTTCTGGGGAAAATGAGGGAGGAGAACAGATGTGGGGCAGCACGGTGGCGCAATGGGTAGAGCTGCTGCCTCTCAGTTAGAAGGATGTCGGTTCAAATCCCGGTCCAGGGGCCTCCCTGGGTGGAGTTTGCATGTTCTCTCCGTGCATGCGTGGGTTTTCTCCAGGTACTCTGGTTTCCTCCCACAGACCAGAAACATGCATGTTAGGCTGATTGGCAACTACAAATTGTCCCTAGGTGTGAGTGAGAGTGAATGGTTGTTTGTCTCGTTTGTCTCTACGTGTCCCTGTGGTGAACTTGTGACCTGTCCGGGGTGTACCCGCCCCTCGCACAGTGACTGCTGGACATGGGCACCAGCGACCCCTGTGACCCAAAATGGAAGACGTGACTAAAAAAAAGATGTATGAATGGATGCATAGAGGGTGCTTCACTTTTCCCACCCACATTTTCAGAGTCAGAGATTCTTTATTGTCAAAATTATGTACACAGGGTCCCAGTTACATCCAAAAATAAAATGCAAAAGAAAAACAACAACAAACATCCAATGTTGATGTTGTAGTCAGGGGATTCGACCCAGCGACCTTCCAATCACTGGCTCTCTTTCTCTAACCTCTGCTCCACCACGTGTCATAATCATTTGTTTACTGTTATTACAGTAATTCCCATGTTTCTGTTAAGTTCCAAACAAGCAGTTTATCCCACAAGCTTGAAGGTTATGAATAAAATTGTGACATTTTGGTTGCAGTTCATATTCTTGCCACTAGATGTCAGCAAACCCTGAACGGTTTAAAACTAATTAGCTTGAGCCACACCTGTCAGAACGAGAACAGACTACAAATCAAATAAATTCCCTGAAGTGAGGATTTACTCTGGATTGTTGTATTGAAATCAGCGATGTGTTGCACAGCAATGAGATGGAGGTTAAAGGTTAAATTGACCAGCCAAGTTTTAATGGCGGCCTCCCTGTGTCTCACAGACAAACACCTGCCTAAAACCCATTTGATGAATCAAGAAGGTTTTTATGGCTGCTCCTGAGGGACCACAAAATCTGGCACATGAGATCATTATCCCCCATTGAGGCTACAAATGTAAAACATGTCAAACTAATTTAAGGAATTGATACATGTTCTAGACACTGGATCTGTTTCATTTTAGGAACTAAACCTGGAAGTATAAAAGTATGGAATCCTTGTGGGGAATTTGTCACGTTTTCTTTTTTCTTTAATAATTTTGTGGATTGATTTGAGCTCACCCTAAAGTCGATCCCCACAGTGGAGATAAAGCTGCCGGCAAGAAAAGCCCCGTCTTTAAATCGAACCAGGAGGCAGGTTTTCCCCACACCAGAGTCTCCAACGAGCATTACCTGCATAATAAAGAGCCAGAAGTCAATTAGGAATGACAAGGTGCCAGCACACAAAATGCAATTATAAAACCACTAAATACAACACTTAAAAACAAAACAAGGAGAAAAAAAACAAAACACAAAGCAGCAGCACTGAGATCCTTCCTGTAAAGTGTATTTATACACAGAACATGCATTGCTTATTTCCAAATACAGCGGTGCATGTTCTTATTCAGAGCTGTGATTAGGTTAAAGGTTTGATGAGATTACCGTTATCAGGTTAGCAAAGAGACCGTCAGGTCTAGATATGGAAATCGAAAGCGGCTCCTGGTTTAGAGGAGGGAGCAGACAGGAGATGAAAGACAGGAGGAGAACATAAGGAGACGCAGGTCAGAAAACACAGGCGCAATGTTCCGAGTAGGTCCGAGGAGCTCACCCTGATTTCACTGAGCAGATTTTATTTTTATATACCACTAATTAACTTTTGGGAACAATCCAATTTAAGATGGCCACCAGGGCTGATATATGCCAGCACACAGACAAAAAATAAAACTGGCTGTAACTTAGTCAGATTTACAGATGTGGATCTAAAAGTTGATGTGGTAGTAGCTAAGAGTCATACTTCAAGCTAAACAAATTGTGCACAACGTAAAAAGGATTTGAGTCTAAAACTCAGACAAAGTCCTTTCTGAGCACAACTGTTGCTTCACGAACACGGAGCAGGTGGCACAAATCACTCCGAGCCGAGAACACAAAGAGAATCTGTGGGTGTGAGTCTGTTCTGTCACTGTGAAGTGCTCTCCATCCATCCATCCGTCCATCCATCCATCCATCCATCCTTCCATCCATCCATCCATCCGTCCATCCTGACGCTCAGAGATGCAGCCCAGCAGTCTGAACCAGGAAGATAAAATGGCTGTATGGGTCGTTTGTTCTACCTTTCCTTATTGAGACTTGCACAGATTCCAAGTTTGGACAAACATAAAGCTAAACATTAAAAACAATGGAGCAAAAAATAGAAAGTAACCAAGCTCAAAGAAAACAAAAGTGTCCATGTGGTGTTGCACACTGACATGTTGTGCAATTTCACTCCGTAAAACGTGTGCACGTAAGCAAAGGGTGTTTGTTTGAGGAGCACCTCACCTTGAAGGCGATGTCATAAAACTCGCTGCTGCTGCTGATGGAGGGTCTGCTCGGATGGACCACCCCGGCCCCCGGGCTGCTCCTGGCTGCCCTCCCGGAGCTTCTCCCCGCGGGGCTGCCGGCCGACGGGCTGCTGCTCGCCGCTTTGCCTCTGGCTGCCTTCTTACGAGACATTTGCTCAGAAATATTCGAAAATATCGCGTCGCAGAACCAAATCCTCACTCGAATCTGCACGATATGAGCACCCCCCCCCAACAAAACAAGGAAAATGGGGTGGGAAAAGTTGTAGCCCACAGGGGGAGAAGTTGGGCTGAGCTGATTGTTCACCTGTGCGTCGAGCGCATGTTCTCCGCTCTTAAAGCAGCAGCTTCTTCCTGCTCGTGGACAGCAGCTGCAACGATCCCGTGACGCGACATAAACTCCACCTCAACAACAAACCGACACTTTTCACAGAGACGCGTGACACCTGAACCCCGCCCGCGCTCAGAAACCATCCGCGCCGACCACAGAGGCGACTTCTGCTTGAAAAATGTTATTGTCACGTGACTTAGCTCAAGACAAACAGTAAAGCACATCACCGTGAGTGATGATGATGATGATGATGTGTGTGCGTGTTTTGTTGTTTGTTGCGGGCGTGGGGGCGGTGGCTGAGCGCTGTCCGTGGTGCTGAAATACATTGTAGGCAGGAAATTGTAATTTATCGGAATTTAGGCTTTTTTTTTCTCATACTTTTATTGAGTGAAATGCCGTTTATTATGTCTTTTAAGTAATTTCATTAACACGCAACAACAAACAAACAAACAAACAAAAAGGGCAGAATTACAGACTTTTAGCTTTATTTATGGAAGTCTGCGTTTTTAAATTTGAATTTGCCGACTGAACAGTGAGACAGATTAAAGTAAGTTTCGCATTAACTATGAGCTTTATTTTAATAATGAAACGATTTATTCACGTGTGATTTCATTAAACAGCCGCAAGAGGGCGCTAAAGGAGCACGGAATGAAAATTCAGGGATTAAATGGAAAACGGTAGATTCATGTTGTAAAAAAAACAACAACCTTGACATTATTTTACGTTGAAAATAAATCTTAAATGATAAAATACAATGATACTATATAGTTGAGGTTGAATTAATTTAAATACAAAAACAGTTTCGTTAGTAGTCTGTGGTTGTTCCAATGGATCAACTTCTGTCCACTTCTCTAAGCAAACTTGATTACTGAAGCTTCAATAACACGTTTAATACTCCCTCCTCCTCCTTCTCCCTCAACCATTCCCTTCATTATATCAAGAAATGTGAGATTTGTGCTAACTCCCCCATCTCATTACTGTGTGCTAACAAATCACAGACCCCATTTGTTCCACCAAACAACTGAAGCAAGTTATTAGCTGTGACCTTTACGATGCATTTCCCATTAAAGTCCAGACTTTTGAGGAGAACTGTACAAAAGTCCAGAGACATTGTTTTAATCCTTTGCTCTTTAATTTTCTTTTGCTCATTATTAGAGGAATGTTTTTGTTTGTTTGTTACGTCCCTAAACTCTGACCTTTGTATCTTTTTTTACAGTTCAACTGATAATTTAACATTTTGTCAACTTTGCAACAAATCACATTTTTTATTTGAATTAGTTTTTCTTTAATTTA
>NC_056512.1:32307122-32320047 GCF_014905685.2 Nematolebias whitei
GATGAAATGTCTCAGCAATAAAAGGAACCATCCAGATGACCTGATTGAACATTGTTGTATCTCATGAACCACTTGGCTGATTTTAAATACACTGTGAGGTCAAATTTGATGTACATCTACAACTAATTAACCTTTAGAGCCAATCCAAGACAAGATGGCTGCCACAGCCAGATGAAATTAGAAAACACAAAAATGGCTATAATTCAGTCAGTTTTACAAATAATACTCTAAAGTTCTGTGTTGATGCAAATGAGCATAATTTAGATTTTTTACTCCAAGGGCTTCTCATTGCACAACATTATTGCTTATAACCTTGAAGTTAACTGTTAGAGTCAGCCCAGTTTTTCTGTTAACAAAATACCTCATAGCTCATTGGACAGATTTGAACAAAATTCTGAAAAAGTAACCAGTTAAAGCTAATTAACCTTTTGAGATAATCCAGTTTAAAATGGAAACACCAGTTAATCATTAGCACCAGTGAGTGATTTGTAAACATGAAACTCTTTTACCTTAAATCTTTCACCTGAAAGGCTTTGCAAGAATGAAAGTTATTTAATTATCGTCTAATAATTATGTGTAACATCAAAAATCGACAGTAACTTTTTTTCCATTTTGAACCTAATTTGGCAACAATTTCATCATCACTCTTATTTGATTCATGTTGCAGCTTAAACCATATTTCCTTTAGGCTGTTTTGCACCAAAACGTGGTTGTCTGAAGCTTTTTCAGCTTCTCTCTCCTTTGACCCCCCCCAGTTCTGACGTCCTGAGCAGTTTGGCTGTAAACACCCAGACACTTGCAGCATCTGCTCCTAAATCTGCTGCACGTCAGCATTTCATCAAGCTCCACCTAGCTCCGAACAGAGCTGCAGAACGAAGTGTCATTGGGTTTGAGAGAATACAAAACTCAAAATCCACCAACCCCCGCACTCAGCTCCCCTCGACAGCTGAGATTTGTTCTGCCCCCAAAGCAGCTGTCTGCCGAAGCAACAGCTGGGTATTTTGGAGGGAACACGGGACGAGGACAGAGCAGGTCACAGGAATCCATTCCTGCTTCCAGAGAAATTAACAGCCTTGTCAAGATGAGTTAAACAACTCTGCTGTACACTGTGACATACAGTCAGTACACCACACATATATATATATATATATATATATATATTTTTTTTTGTGAGTATTTGTACCTAAATAAGTGGCAGTGTGAAGCCATAAACAGATTTATGAACAAAGGAGCTTGTTCAAAGAAACCCCATGAAGTCAGTGTTGCTAAAACTAATAAAGCAGGAATTAATTTAAAGCATTTTTATCCTACGTGAAAAAAAAAAAAAATCTTTGTGATTTACTTCCAAAGATGTAATGACTTCATCGTGGTCATTAGTCACAGAAGCATCCACAGAGATGTTTCATGGAGCCAACTCAAACACAAAAGTCTGGTTTAGTGTAAGTGCAATTAAACTGGAGTTACATGATGGGAGAACAGAGCAGAAAGATTGTGGTGTAAATGCATTCATGTGTGTGTGTGTGTGTGCGCGCCAAGTGCAGAGAGGTCACGACGGCCTCAGGGTCACATCACTCTGCAGGCACACCCACAGCCCAGGCATTTGTCAGTTTACCCAGGGTCAGGTGCCCTGAGTGTGTTCTGGCTGCGGTGCAGCAGCCTGGCCAGTCGCTCAACTAAAGTCGGAGCAACTGTCGATCTGTTGGCGGCTCCGACCCTCAGCTGCCCGTGCTCTCAGCGTAGCATGTTAGGGGGGGACAGCAGGGGGCATCCTGCCAGCCTCCCCCCCCCCCCCCCTCTGTTTGTCAGGCCTTGGCGAGCTCCACCAACAGTGGCCTGGCACCACCAGGCACAGATTCAGTCCCCGAAGAGGAAAACACAGAGCGTGTGTGGAAGGACAGAGAAGAGATGGCTGCTGGTTGTTTACAGTCAATTAAATCAAACTTGTTTTATGTAATGCAACATTTCAGGTTATGTGCTGTAGCTGCAAATGTAACTTGTTTTTATGTTATGCAATATCATAATATGATAGAATAAAATACTTTGTTTCCTTGAGGACGTATATTTTAGACAGTTTCTATAGTTGTCTTTACAACAGCAACAAAAACAAACCAAAAGGACTCTTTTATTTTTTTAAATTCTTTTTTGCTGTTGCATGTTTAATTTTCTTCTGGTTTTATGGTAAATTATTTCATTTCAAGCACATTGCATTGTTGGTTTTAAAGATGCTTTATTAACAACAGTTTACAATACAGAAACAAAGTTTAACCTCATTTAGCCATTTTTAAAATTTTAAGCACCACCTACTTTAAATTCAGTCATCTTTATTATAGAGAATCTCAAGTTTATTACACATTATTTGTTCCAATAAAAACAAAAAAAACAATAAAAAAAAACTTCAGTTTAGTAAATCTCAGCAAAAGGTGCAGGATTATGTCCCAACAATTGCCAGGGATTTTGTTGGTAGTTTTAAAACACATTAAAGTTTATTCTTGTTCACACATCTCCAAGATTGTGGCAACAGTTTAGATATCCAAAATGATGCCACAGTCTTCTAGATTCATTTAAAGCAAGTTATGGGATCTTACAAAAATAAATAAATTAATTAATGAAATAAAAATCCATAAGAATAGACTGCAGTTGTTATCATACAAAAACAATCTGATGTTTTTTTTATATCATTTTTTAAACAATAATGATTCAAATAAACTGTAAGATTCCTCCAAATAATCCAGACTTCAAAAGGTAAAAAACAAAAACAAAAAAGAATGGTGAAATGTTAATCAGAATCAGCTTTATTGTCATTGCTCCGAAGCGCAGCAAAATTACATTTCAGTACAGCCCGTCCGAGAGAAACGTAACAAACAGACATGGAGAGACGGAGGTGACTGAGGCCGCCGGCCTCGAGAGGCACAGTCCATTTTTTTCCAGATAAGGAAAAAGAAACACAAGGGGGAGCGTAGGTGTAAAAAAAAAAAAAAAATCTTGCACTGTGTCCTAGATAGGACAACCAAAAAAATGACCTCAGCACAGAAACAGCAACATACTGATGACATCATAATACATTTATGTCGACGAGGGCAGTGAGTTGTCCGACGACACTGCCAGAAAGTTCCATAGTCCTGATAAAGATGGCACAGTGTCTATCAGCCGTCTCAACGTTAACACAGATCCACAGATGTCCTCGGGAGAGGAGCGATGGGGTGGGGGGGGGGGGGGGGGGGCTTCTTGTTCATATAAACAACCAGGAGGAGTTTGAGATAGCTGGCCGATTCGAGGCCGAGAGGGGGAGCCAAATTCAGATAACAATTATTTTGAATCAGGCAGCTTCTGCTTGAATTTCCATGTCTGCCTTCATAGTTCTGCTGGTACGTCTCACTGGTGATTCCAAACAGACGAATTTTGTGGTCACAGCATCGGACCAAGCTTGTAGCCTTCTCCAAGGTTGAGGCCTTCCCACCAGTGAGTCCCAGGAGCTGCAAGTGGCCTGCGATTCTCAGAAATTGCATCCAGCTTACGGCTCAGCTCATGCAGCGTCTGAGTCTGAGAGCTTACCGCTCGATACATTCCTTCAGACAAGGCAGGCAGCCTCCCAATTGCCTGAACCGCTGCCGCCATGTTCCGAATTTGTCGATATGCCAGATACCCGCCAACACCAAAAAGCAGAAGTCCGGTTATCATAAGTCCAATTATGTATGTGTCTTCTACATCCTCAGTGGACAATATGGTCAGACACACCATCTTCCACTGGCCCCAGGAATCCATAGTGTATCCAGCTGTGAGTGTCTCTTCAGGGCATGGGGGCTCTCCTTCATCCTGTCTTCTCAACAAGAAAATTTTATCAACTGTGTTGAGAGACCAGCTGACCAGATTCATAATTTACAATTCAGATAATATGTAGTAAGAAGCTCCGATAGGAATCACAAGACAAAGAGCAAAGCAGGAGGGAGACAGGAGCAGAAGGGAAAAGTGTCCGTCCTCACCGAGAACAAGCAGGGAAAATTAAATTAAATAAGATTTTCTTTTTCCTGTCTGACATAATACATTGGATGTTCCTTTAGATCAGCTCAGTTGTGTTTAAAAGGCTGCTGTCCATTATAAAACTTTATTCGTCCAAACTCATACCTGCACAGGGAAAACATGCAAACTCCATGCAGGAAGGAGTTCAACCAAAGACCTTCTGCTGCAGATGCAACCGTATCAACCAGATGCTCCACCACACAGTTTTCAATCATTTATTTAGACATTCATATTTATTGTAGTTGGGATTATTTTGGTTCTGATGGAAATTTGCAAAATCTCGAAACCTTTATGGGCTTTAGGTAACACAACTTTCAGAGAAAAAGGAGGATAAATGGCATTAGTTTTTATGGCTGCTTGGAATTGCATTGGCATGGTCCTTAAAATCAGTCTTGCCATATTTTAATACTAAACTAATGATGCCAAGCACTGAATTCAAATCTATCACCACGCAAGGCTTTTTATTCCCTTTCCATTGCATCATATAAAGGTGACAACCTTTTTTTTTTATTACCTTTCCAAATTCATCCCAGTCAATTTGCTTATTTTTTTCACCTTGTTTAAACTGCAATTTTAACTGTTAATTTTCTATTTCGTTTCATTTCGGCATTTTACTGTAACTCAAAGACTTGGTTAGTCTTCAGGGAGTCGTAGCAAATTTTAATCTAATGTGTTGAATATTATATATACCTGAGTCTCCCCGGGCCCTTTAAAAGAGCAAGCCATAAAAGTGTAAGCCAAAGCACCAGAATGGAAAGAAAAAAAACATCTCCACACAGGCAATAATCAGAACCAGGAGCCCAGTTTCCCCCAGATATCTGCTCCTTACTTCAGTCCCCTTATTTATTTGGATATCAGCCTTGTAAATTCAATTTAATCAGAAAGTCGTCTGTATTTCTACTTGCACTTTTGGTTCCACTTGCAAACTTGCCAGTCTGTCTTTTTTTTTTTTTGTCAGAAGGCGGATAATGGGTGCATTCACAAGTGATGCTTGTGTTATGCACGGCCCTGACCATAAATCCTCGCTAATCCCGGGTGCTTCCTGCAGGCAACAGTGTCACTGGATTCTGTAGCTCTGGCGATCAGATTTATGACCTTGCATATGGTGTTGCTGTCAAGAAAAGAAGCACTTGCACCGACACTCTTGTACACACCCAAAACATGCAGGGTAAGCATCATAGCGATTTGGCACATCAATCCTCAAGTCGAGCACTAAGGTGGGTCAACTTAGAGCAGAAAGGAGCTGCATTTGTCAAAAATGCCACTTCTGCTCTCGGTTGCAGAACAGAGTTAGTTTTAGTTGGGCCCCCAAAATATCAGCTACCAGGGGCTAGAATAAACGAATAAACTTTTTTTTTCTGTCTTGCTCTGCAGAAGCAGTGGTGTGTGCTCCATGTCAGCTGGAACCACAACAACAACGCACGCGCACTTTCTATACAAGCTGTGGCCGGGAGTGGGCACACGAGCACCAACTGGAGAGGGCCATGCTGAGCGGGAAAAGGTGTGAGCAGGAAAAGTGGTGTGTGTGTGGGTGAGTGTGAATAATGTAAGAGTGTATGCGCGTGTATTTGTAGAGTTTCTGCAGTTGTGACAGCTGGGATGAGGGAGTGGAGGCGGCGTGTGTGATTGGAGGAGGTGCCAACAGAGCAAGTGTCTCTTTATTTCCACCACACGCAAACACGAACGTGTGGAGATGTGACCATGGCCGGCGTGTACATGTGTGCTCATGTCTGCTAACGGGGAAAGTTCATGGTGATTAGGCCTGTACAATCTGATCTGCTTCCATATGACTGAAATGTATGCACCCCCCCCCCCCCCCCCCACCCCACACACACACACACACACACACACACACACACACACACACACGCACACACACACACACACACACGCACACACACACACACATGCAGAGAAAAGCACACACAAGTGCAACCCAACACAGATGCACAAAAAACAAGAAACACATTAATTTGATTTTGTTTGTATGAATGCAGCTGGTGTTTGTTAGTGTAAACTTCAGAAACATTCATGATGAACTTCCATAACTTTTACCATTTCATTGCAGAAAGAAACTGAACTATGATTTGTTTACCAAAGATCATCAAAAACATCAGGTTGACTCATGACAGTACACAACGTTCAGTCCATGTCTGCTTGTGAACATGTTTTACAACAATAACAGTTAAAATGACTTATTCTTATCTATCAAAGGAATAATGTTTTTCCCTGTATGTGTGTGTACGTGTGCACAAACCCATGGATGGATTTTAATGACGCTGTCTGTAAGTACTCATTGAATAAACAACTACCGTATTTTTCGGACTATAAGGCGCATTAAGCAAAACAAAACAGTCGGATAAGTCAAACTTTATTCAACTCATTTACAATAACCAAATAAAATTGGTTTGAGGTCTGTAAGCACAACCAGAATTAATACATAAGGTGCACCGGATTATAAAGCTCACTGTCAATTTTTGAGAAAATTAAAGGATTTCAAGTGCGCCTGAGTCCGAAAAATACGGTACAACGTTTAGACTGAACTCATAGCTGCCATGATTTTCAGACCTTAGAAAACACAAATGACTATAACTCAATTAATAATGACAAAAACAAACAAATAATAAGATAAAAGCAAAACTACAACAAATAATAAACTTTAATTTAGTAAGGTTGTAGCCGAGTACATGCTGGGCTCAGTGCTAAGCTACTACCTCACTGTTTTTGTACATACACCCTCCACAACACTGAACTCTGCATCATTAAAAACTGGATTATACACTCAATACATGTTCATGTACTCGTTCAGTTTGAACTATTGTTTATATTTACAGTACTGTTTATATTTGTACTAGCCTTACTATACTGCATATGTCACTTTACCTTTTTATCAAGGACTTCATACATGTACTGTGTACATTCACTTCATATGTTGCATTTGTCATTTTTACTTCAAATGTCAATGTTAAGACCATCATACTTATAGTATACTTTTTACACTTTTGATTTTTTCCTATACTTACAATTTAGGATAGTACAGAAGACCCGAACAGACCACCCAGCACCAGACTCACCTCACCACCAGCTGAAGAGCTTCTCAGCGTGACCTCAGCCGAAGTGAGGAGTACTGTAAGGAGGATTAACCCTCATAAAGCAACTGGCCAAGACAGCACCCCTGGGAAGGTGCTGAAAGAGTGTGCCGATCAGCTCTGCAGGGTGCTAGCCATTATGTTTAACTCCTCACTCACCCTGGCAACAGTTCCCACCTGCCTGAAGACCGCAACCATCATCCCAGTCCCAAAGAGCTCTACAGTGACTGGTCTGAATGACTATCGGCCAGTAGCCCTCATCCCGATAGTCACGGAATGCGTCGAAAAACTGGTCATGACTCACATCAAAACAACCAGTATGCATATCGCGAGAACGGATTAACAGAGGATGCCATCTCCTTTGTGGTCAAAACTGCTCTCACCCACCTGGAGCAGAAAGACTCCTATGTGCGTATGCTCTTTGTGGACTTCACGTCTGCCTTCAGTACCATGATCCCCCAAACCCTGATGGACAAACTATTCAGACCAGGACTAAGACCCTCCATTTGCAACTGGGTTCCAGACTTCTTAAAAAACAGACTGCAGTCAGTGAGGATCCACAACTTCTCTTCCTCCACCATAACTCTCAGCACTGTCTCCCATCAGGGATGTGTGCCAAGCCCTCTCCTGTTCACTCTGCTCACATATGATTGTGCAGCTACCTATCCAGATTGTCACATTGAAAAGTTTGCAGATGATACAGCGGTGGTGTGATGCATCACAAACAACGATGAGTCCAGCTACAGGCAGGAGGTGGAACAACTGGAGAGCTGGTTAAAAGAGGATAACCTTCACATCAATGTGAAGAAGATGAAGGAGATGGCCGTGGACTTCAGAAGGAACATTCACACCTAACCGTCCCCCCCCCCCCCCCCCCCCCCCCCCCCCCCTCCTCCTCCCTAAGCATAGGAGGATCTGCAGTGGAAGTGGTCTCCAGGTACAAATACTTGGGTGTGCACCTGAATGACAACCTCAGCTGAGGCAACAACACCACCAGCCTGATCAAGAAAGCTCATCAGAGACTGCACTTCCTCAGGCGGCTGAGACGAACTGGACTGGGAAGCACAGTCCTCTCCTTCTTCTACAGGTGTGCAGTGGAGAGCATCTTGTGCTCCAGCTTCAACGTGTGGCATGGAGGCTGCACAGCTGCAGAGAGAAAAGCTTTGCAGAGAGTGGTGAAGGCTGCACAGAAGCCTGCTGGAGTCAGTCTCCCCACCATTACATATATTTACACCTCTAGATGTAGGAAGACGACCACCTGCATCATGAAGGACCCCACTCACCCAGCACACACTTTTTGCCCCGCTCCCCTCAGGAAGGAGGTTAAGGAGCATTACGTGTAGAACCACTAGACTGAGGAACAGCTTCTACCCTGAAGCTGTTAGACTCACGAATCTCTAACCAGAATAATCACTGTGAAAAATCACATCATGTTGCTGCTGATCTGTTTCAATGTTGCTGCTGATCTGTTTCATGTTGCTGCTGATCTGTTTCATGTTGCTGTGTTCATCCATACTCGGCTGCTCACACAGACTCATGTTTGTGCTGCTGTTCGGCGTATTGTGTTTATTGTTTTAGTGCTTAGTGTATTATTTAGTTGATGTTTTTCTTAGTTCATATCTTAGATCTTATTGCTGTTTTTCTTTTACATTTTATTGTGGGTTGTAACTGGGACTCTTTGCACATAATCTTGTTCAACCACATGTACCACGTGTGGTGTGTATGACAATTAAATCTCTCTGACTGTCATACTTTTATTATTTTATGCTAATGTTTATTAAATGTTTAATGGTTATTGTTGCCCCTGTGATGGACTTGCGACCTGTCCAGGGTGTACCCCACCCTCGCAAAATGATTGTCGGACATGGGCACCAGCGACCCCCGTGACCCAAAATGGAAGAAGCGGGTAAAAGATAATGGATGGATGGATGATTATTGTTGCACCATGGGTCTGACAGTAATGACATTTCAAACCTGTGTATGTCTTGTACATATTGCAGTTTTGACAATGAAGTTGACTTTGACTTGAAGTTATAGTTGCAATATTGACTGAGTTATATTATTAAACAAAAATGTTGCTCAAAACTTAGGACACCTTGTTTAAAACAATAGGTTGTTAGCAACATATCCCATAAACCAATGGACTACTTTCAGTTAAATTAATTTTGTTACTCAGTAGCTGATTAACTTTTGTGGTCAATCCAAATCAAGATGGCTACCACAGCTAACTGACATTAGCCTTTATAAAACAGCTATAACTTAGTGACTTTTACAGATATTAAGCTATAATTTGTTATGGTAGTAGCTGACGGTCATTCACAACACATTCTCTAAACACTAAAGTATCTTGTAGGGTAGTGAAATACTCCACACGATTGCACATATATTCAAGATTTAACCAAAATGGCTGCAACGTCATTGTTTATCGATATAACATGATCAAAAAGACAACGTGTAATATGCATTTCTTCAAGGAAGGCTGGGCCTTTAATCATTTCTCTGAGTCTCTACAGCACATAACGGTGCAGAAGCTTTAATATTCGTCTACTACAAATAAAACTGAAATAATTTTCATGAGTAGTCATAACAGGTAGAGAAATGTTCCAGTTTTGCATGATTTGGTTACTGCACACAACAATATCGATCTGCTTTGCATGGGATTGTGTGTGTGTGTTTAGTGCAGGTGAGGTCATTGGCACTTCAGCAGCAACGAGCAGCCGCTGCAGGCCGGCAGTGATGAGCTCACTGTGCCACTCAGCGAGCTGGATTAGGGCTGTGACAACTGGTGCTGTGGCCAGCGCCAGCACCAACCTGGGCAGTTGTCCAGTGGGCATGGTGCTATGGTCCAAGCTCCACACCAGCGTTGCCCTGGTGTTGTTTTTTCATTATCCTTGTGCTGGTCCACACTGTTGTTCAGCTTATGTGACCCCACAGTTGTTGCAAGGCTTTAGGACTTTTCCCCTCTAACTGTGGTCACAGTGTGTGACCACAGTCTTCACAGGGAATGAAGGGTCAGGTTACGAGCCAAACACACTCGTTAACTCAATTTTGCAAGCCTTTCAGACTTTGATCTATAGCGATAATGCCAGGATTACTGAAGGGACGGACGCCATCTGACCACAGCAGAGCTCTGCTGCTGCGTGCCGATGAAAGAAGGACGAAATAGATTGGCAAAGGTCAGGAGACGGACCGCTTATTACCTGGGACGGTTGAAAGATGGAGACAAACATGACATGTGCTAGCACTTTTTCTTTTTGATTTTCAAACCTTGGAATCTGTTGTGTGATATTTTAAAATGGCTTGCAACAAATCAAACAGTTCTGAACGCCGTTCCATTGTTTAATGCACAAAATCAGAGCAGCTCTAAATTATGTGATTAATTTTTTTTCCACTTTCAATTTTGTGCACCTCATATAGATGTTCTTTTGCAATATCTGGGCATAAATAAAATACACGAGCATGCCAGTTCCTACATTTTCCATTAAAGTTTGGACATAAACCTAAAATCACTGGCTGAGTCACATAGCATATCCTCACTTTTCCCCCCAATTTTTTTTTTCCCATTTTATCTTTAATTTATTCCGTCCTTTCTATCCTCTATCTTTCTATGATGAAATGGGTCACAGTTCAATGTGTCTTTAAGGAGCTTTGGACATGTATTCATTGTGTTCCTATCTTCAGAGATGTGCTTTGTGATCCAGAATATCCCACACAAACTCCAGATGTGAACTCCCAGGCTTCCGGTTTGTTTCTGATCTAGATTGTAGGACCAGATGATCAACGTCAGCTGCACAGTGTCACAGTTTGCTGCTTACAGATCTCACAAAAGGATGAATTAAATCTCATTGTAATTCTAGGCTCAGGTTTTTGTCTGTGTTATCAAATCTTTCTCAGAGCACCTCTTTAATCGGAACATAATCAGATTTAGTCAGCAGTCAGGGCTCGGTGAACAGATTCCCACTAGGTGGCAATACAGCTGCAGACTCCTGGAGCAGAGCAAAACACCTGTGGGATCACACCGTGTCACTTCACACTCTTCTTGTTGTTCTCCACTCGTGTCTTTTAGTTGAGACTTAATTTTGACACATGGAGGGAAAAACAACTCCGTTTTCCACAGAAGCTATTGCATTTCTTTGTTAATTAAAAAAAAAGGCTAAAATTGCAGTTATGTTGACATTTGAAATATATTCTCATTTCAACTTTATGTTGATAAAAAACATGAACATTAAAGGACAATCTTTATGTGAAACAAAAAAAAAATGGACGACTGTAGGTTTTGATAGCTGAGGACAAAGGAAAGCTTTGATATGAATGAATTTTACAGACTCTCTCTACGCCTAAGGAACTCAAAGACTCAAACAGGTTTGTTTGTGAGCTCCATTTTTCGATTTACATGCTGCAAAAATGACTAATTTTGCAATACATAAAAAACCGGTCAAAAGCTATTCCCTCTCGTCGCTAATATATCGTTTGATAAAACAAAATGTAATGGCAATTTTCCTAAAAGAACCACTAAGTTTACATGCTTTGTTACATTTTCCTAATAAAAATCACCCAACAACAACAAAAAGATGGCTTTTCTTTGTCATGATTTTTCAAAAGTTTACAGTCTCTAAACTGAAAGTTGAGCATTTAGCAAAACATTTTCTTGACCTTCTCACCTCTTATAGGGTTCAAGTTCCTTTTTTTATAATCAGCCAAAAGCAACAAAAACCAGTGTTTGATGTTGTTGTTATACTTTGTCTATCTGTCTGTCTGGAAATCCCCATTTCTCTTCCGAGAGGCGACCAAATGGTGTCCTGTAACTCAATGTGTTCCTGTGTATGATTTGAGATCAGACCAAACCCAGAAGCTTAACCTTTCAGACGTCCCCACCACATGAAACAGCTGTCATCTTTAATGTAAAAATATGGCCAATAAAATGACAATAACACGCATAAACATATGTGAATCAGTACAATTAAGGCAGAGATAGTAAATCAGGGGACTTTTTTGGTCTCTGGAGTCTAACTGAGTGGGAATGGGGGATTCTGTGGTTTCCTGACTGTCCAAATGTTTACTCACTTCTCAGAGAGACACATAAAAGATGAGAGAAGAAGATAGGAATGAAAAGTGGGATAAAGTTAGTGCCAAAACAAGAAAGACGAGGGTGAGAAATGGAGGAGACACAGAGAAGAGTGAATGCGAGTAACAAGCCTGGAATCAATAATCTGTTTAACCAAAGACTGAGCGGCACCTGAGGACAACAGACCACATCCTTCCTTTCTGAGGAGCAGCAGGAGGACAGGAAGGGCCACCAGGGGAGGTCATTTGGCCAGCGAATCACTTCCTGTCAGGGTCGCCAGGCATCAGGGGATAAGTACACCCAGGTCACAGGAGGAGCCGCTCTGTGATAGTCTCCCTCTGTCCCATATGTTAACCCCTTAGTGGCACCCAGGTGGGGTTTGATATGGGGGGGGGGGGGGTATGGGTGGGAAGAAGACACAATCTCTCCATGTCCTGGGTTTCCCAAGGGGTCTACACTTAGTTGGACATGCCTAAAAAAATCTCCCTTGGGGCCATCTTTTCCAGATGCCCAAACCACCACAACTGGCACCTTGAGATGTGAAGGAGCAGCAGATCTACTCTGAGTATCTCCCAGATAACTGAACTTCTAAGAGTCATTCATAACAATACTCAAAGCACCTCTCTATGGGTTAAATGTCTGCTTTAAAACATAGAACTTTATTCATTAAAGTAATTTTTGTTTGTCTGTTAAAAAAATCTCCCATGAACAACTGGATGAGTTTTAATAAAACTTTTCAAAAATTCCCATACAT
>NC_056512.1:32320447-32364979 GCF_014905685.2 Nematolebias whitei
TGAACCACATCTGTGACATCTCAAGATGTCATGAGATTTTATACATTTTCAATTTAAGGTTTTGACCAAACAGTTAAAACGCCATCACTTTTCAGTTGACATACTCCTACAGTAGTCTTATCTCCCAACATGTTTCTTATCTTGGTATCAATGTCATCATTTAAACTCATTTTAGGAAGCATGGTTTCACTTCAGATGATGGATTATTATGAAATTGCCAAACCAGAGGAGTATAGACCGAATGGATTGAAAACACAAGGAGCAAGAAAACAGGACAAAGGGTTTTGCCACTGTTTAGTCACCCTTTGCCACAAGGGGACAGAGGGTGTCCTGAGCCAGCTGAGCAATGTTTATGTGTCCTGCTTTATGTCTGACTGTGAGTTTGAGTGCACGCCAAAGATGACCAGAAAGTGTTGGCAAGTTTTCTTGAGATGCAAAGCTTCACTGCCCTCCCCAGGGAAAGGCCAAACAAACCTCAGATGTGTAGTTCCCCCACTCTGGCTACCTCCTTCCAAAGACTAACACATGGGAGAGAAGAAAAAGAAGACGAGAGGGATACGAGGACAGGGAAAGCATGAGGGAGCTTTTCTGCTGGTTCTGTCTTTCTTTTGTGTTTTGCAACTTATCACTGTCAGCTCTTGGGAGGTTTGCAGATGTTATTCATAAGGAGGACAAAAAAAGATCATACGTTTTTCTACCCAAATGTATCCAGGTCATAAGTTCACGGTCACAAAAAAAAAATCACAAACAGTACTATCATGGAGTAACATTAATTTAATGTATAAAAGAAGAACATGCCCATAGCCTTACCGTTTAACCTTACAAACTCATTCAAGTAAAATTATCTTTAGGTTATTAGAAGTGATAGGAAGCATGATATACACTCAATTCAAAACAGTCATGTAGAGATAAAATCATTTCTGGAAATCTTTAACACAAGACTCCCTCAGTCTCGTTTGACTTTTTAAACTCCCTTTTTTTGCAGGCCTCTAATTTACCTGAAATGGTGAATATATTCTGAAAAACGCTGCAATTCAAAGGTATATGCAGGTAAATAAAAGAGTTGTGTAGTTTGTCCTAAATCACCACATTATTAGTGATTTTCCCCGTTTCAAAAGGTGTCTCTGTCACACCCTCTGACCACAACCTCAGGGCTTTTTATAGTACTTGGAAAACAGATTGCAAACACATGCACATACACACCTTTGACACCACTCCCATTTTTAAAACTTCTCTGGTAGCGCCTGTAATTAAACACACGTCGTGTAAACAAATTCACTTGGCACCAGGATACGTATTAGTCTATGGTTCTTCCGAGGTAAACAGCTTAAACGGATTGTTGTAAATTCTGCCTCATCACTGGAAGTAAAGTTTAAAATAGTGTTAGAAACTTGAATAAAACATAAAGAATTAGAAGCCAATTTTGGGGTAATAAAACAGTATGTATGTCATGTTGGATTATATGAATGTTCATTAAAGCAATGATGAAAAGGAGTGTTAGATGCTGTTTTAATTGTTCATTTGTCTGTTTGCAGTCAGGATATTCTGCTCCACAAAATCACAATAAAACAGATCAACAAGTAAACATATGAAACAAAATCAGATTAAATCAAATATCAGTACTGAAAATAATATCATAAGGTCAAGGTCAAGGTTTCTTTATTGTCATTTGCTTCACATGTGATGGAATGAAGTTGTGTACACAGGGTCCCATTTACATCCCACAAGAGTATTGTAAAGGAAAACAGTAATAAGATCTAAGACGTGAACTAAGAATATGCTAAACACTTAATAGTGCAAAAGCAATACGCCGAACAACAGCAGCACGAACATGAGTCTGTGTGAGCAGATGAGTACGAATGAACACAGCAGCTTGAAATAAATCAGCAGCATGAGATCAGTAGCATGGATAATCAGCAGCACATATCAAAGTGGCATTACAGTGATTATTTTCACAGTGATTATCCTGGTTTGAGATTCATGAGTCTAACAGCTTCAGGGTAGAAGCTGTTCCTCAGTCTAGTGGTTCTATACTTAATGCTCCTCAACCTCCTTCCTGAGGGGAGTGGGGCAAAAAGTGTGTGTGCTGGATGAGTGGGGTCCTTCATAATGCAGGTGGCCCTCTTCCTGCATCTGGAGGTGTAGATGTCTGTGATTGTGGGGAGGCTGACTCCAACAGACTTCTGTGCAGCCTTCACCACTCTCTGCAGTGCTTTTCTTTCTTTATTTTATAAATAACTTCATGTGTGTTTACATCAGGAAAGAAGACAATATGTTCAGGATGAAACAAACAACCTGCTGTAAACAAGTGGTGGAGAAAGTACTCAAACTATGTACTTAAGTAAAAGTACAAATAAACAGACAAAAATGTACTCTAGTAAAAGTAGAAGTACCACATTAACATTTTTACTTAAGTAAAAGTAAATAAGTACTTGCTTTTAAAATACTTAAAGTATTGAAAGTAAAAGTACTTGCTGAATGTATTACCTAATGCAATGGGCTACATATCTTTAAGTCTGCGTATCATATGTATATTTTCTGTAATACATTAATAGTGTTGAGCCATTTTAATGAACAATGCTGCATATAATACATGTTTTTATTGAGTTTACTCTGTGACACAGTTCAAACTTGGACTTGTGATTCTGTGTGTCTGAATTTCAGGGATGGCATGCAGAGTTAAATGTCGTCATTAATCAAAATAAGAAAGAGGAATGGTTATACCTTTGAAAGTTTTAATTTAACACAAAACAAAACCAATGTGTCATTTTAACTGCAGTAAACACATTTAAGTAAAAGTTGTCTGCCTGTCTTGCGGTGGAATACATTCTGGGTGTGTTAGCGTTACTGCGGGTGCACCCAGCTCAGTGACATATATACTAGAATATATGTCATTGGCCCAGCTCTTCTTGAAGGAGGGCCTAATGTTACCTGCCCACTTTACAGTGATTCACTGGACCAACTCCCCTCTCACCACTGGTTACTTTCAAAGTCAAAAACAAATCAAAAAGTCACAACATGAATGTAACTTGTAATGCAACACATTATAGAAATGTAGTCTAGTAGGAAGTACAGATACTTGATGTAAAATGTAGTGGAGTAAAAGTATAAAGTACCCACATTTAGCTCTACTTAAGTAAAGTACAGATACATGAAAAATGTACTTAAGTACAGTAACAAAGTATTTGTACTTAGTTACATCCCACCACTGCTGTAAACCAGTACTTCCTGACTTTTAACCTGCTTCACTTTCCCTTTATCAGACAAGGCACATCATCTATGTCTGAAATACCTTCTTTAGTTCAAAACACATTATAAATAACTCACTCTAAAGCTTGCAATAATTTGTACATTTTTCAAGTCACCTCTGTCTTCTATTTTCTAACATTGTTAGTCTCAGATCTAGTCATCAAATTACTTACGATGCAGTTCAGTTTCTAGATTAGTTGCTCGTCTTTTAAATTTCTTGAAAAGTTGAAAACTTGAAAAAGTTGTTTTTCACTCTCCAAATAAAGTGACCAAACTTGTGCACATTTCATAATTATGGACTAACCAATTTAGATTGTATTCTACAACTTGCTCAGAAAAAAGCAGGCACAAAAAATGAATGAACAAACAATAATATTACCTTGTATGGCACTCCTGTTCAAATTTATTCTGTTAAGAGTGAGTAGTGTCATGGTTAGTGCCATTGAGCCTCGGGGACTCATTTACAAGAGAGACCTGATTTTAACAAAGAGTGATGACAACAGTGGATAACAACGACAACAATAGACAATCATAAAGGACAATAAATAAATAAAAATAAATCAAATAAAATCATATGCTGAGTAATAGACAATCATAAATCATATTTACAGATAATCATAAATGACAGTTAGATGTGTTTAAATAAGAGCAATGCACTGCCTTGCTTGTAATTTTTGTGCATTTAGTACAAATAACGTGTCTTGATTATTTTCATTGGAAATATTTCTATTTCATGCTCTGAGAATTAGTTTTTACGTTGCTATTAAAACATTACTTAATTAATTAAAAGTAAAATGCTTAAAACTGTTAAATACGTTTAATGTGAAACAATTGTTTTGGATGTGTTTAAAACCATAGTTCAACTAATCTACTGTTAAAAAGGTTGTAAAAAAATGATGTGAACAGAGATGCTCCTGTGTTCTGTATTTTATTTGTAAATGCTAAGGTTATGTGAAACACTATAAGCTGCTTTAGTTAGTGCGTTGGTTTTGATATTTGTATATTGTTTTCAGAAATACACCCACTACAAGTGGGTGAATGGAGAAGCAGTGATCCGGTCTCCTGTAATCATTTTCTCTTACTAGTTCCCTTCTTTTAAGGGGTAACATTTAGGAGAATAGACAAATAAATCAGGTGTTGCAATTTTAACTTCTCCACAAAGTTCTCCAATAAACTAACATCCTGTTGATCCTCAGCCCAGCTGGTTTAGACTAAGTCAGTGTTTTGTGTTTATGGGTTTTATTTTGTTTGTGGCTTTCTTCTTTTTTCTGCTTTTTATGGTTACATATTTTGTGGTTCATTGTTGGGATTTGTTAAGACCTTTATGGTTTTGTGTTGTTTTGTTTCATGATCTAAAGTCTGATTTGTTTGGATTTGACTTTTTTTCTGGTTTGTTCGAGTTTATTTATTTTTTTGTTCTTTCCTCACAGCAGGGCTTTTCCTCCATCACTGGCCCTGTGTTCATTATTTTCTACTTCATTCAGGTTTTCAGTTGTCTGATCGAGGTTGGTTGTTTCCTTTTGCAGTTCCAAGTCGTGCCAGTCTTGTTTCTCGTATTTAACTTATTAACTTACTGAACCTTGATTTAATATAAGCCTTGTTGACGTTCTTTACTTTAATACAACTATTTACTACAAGCCACCTACCTAAAAATGATAATTTCTGCTTTTAGCTCCAGTTAAAGGTAAAATGTAGACTTTTGGACAAGCTTATTGTTTAATACATTTACCAGTGTTTCATTTGATTCAGTTTTATTGATGTTTGCATACATTGCTGTTTAGTCTTTGTGCTGATCATGCTGAACACATTTTGGATAAAAGCTACCACATTTTTACATTTATTAGTGGTGTGCAGAGATTAGAGAAGCAAGCCTGTAATTGGTAGGTTGGCAGTTTGAATCCCCCTGATTGTTATATCATAATGTGGGCGGGAAAGGTGAAGCACACACACCTGCCTCCACCATCATTTGCTCTGCTCTGGGCCCTTGTGTAAGGCCCTTCACCCTCTCTCCATCTCCCATGGTATCCTAAGAGATGGCCCTCTGCTCCACACATTGCGGTAGCTCGGTGGTCGGTGGTTGCGTCAGGAAGGGCGTCCGGCATAAAATCAATTGCCAAATCCTTGTGCGAGTTTACTCGCTGTGGCAAAACCCCTGAAGAAGAGAGCAGCCAAAGGTTAAAAAAAGTGTAACAGAAGTTAGTGAATGCAGGCTAGAAGACCTGCAGTCATATAAACATTTATTACATTCAGTTCATCGCATGCAAACAATCATTCTGTAAATGTGGACAAGTGGAGAAGGACTGCAGGTGAAATTAGCTAATATTATTCCAGTCTACTTTAAAAGATGTCAGTGAGAAACCTGTGGTTTGTGGAAACCCCTATATGATCAGAATGCTCAGATATATGCTAAATCATATGCAACAATATGTAATTCACCTAAAACGCCAAGGATAGATACTCACAGCAGAAACTCTAGGCAGCACCTTAGATCTTTCAGAACCAAACTAGAAATCAACAGTTTTAAGAAAAAAAATGGTCAAGATATCAATATGAGATATTCACATTTTTCAAACCCAGCCTCCATTATTGCCAATTATTTTCTGGCAATTGTGCATTTCAAGCTCTTGAACAAAACAAACCAATACACACACACACACACACACACACACACGCACGTACGCACGCACGCACGCACGCACGCACGCACGCACGCACACACACACACACACACAAATAACTCCTCATACTGTAGCTAGTGAGCACAGTTTAGTCTTAGGGTAAAAATAACATGTCGCTCCTTTAAATATACAATATATATTCAGTCATGTCCCACATTAGCCTACAGGAGACTAAACTGGTTCCCTGCCATTCCCAAAACCAACTTACAAAACCACAGCAGTACCTCAAACCCAAAGCTGCTACCTTTGTTTTCCTTCCAGGCCTTTTTCTGTTTAAGCAATCATCATTTAACAGCTCTGTGAGCTGCAGCAGCAGCGAGGGCCGTGGCTTGATGTGAGCTTACGTTGGATGTGGTGTTGCAGCACTCATGCCATACCTTGACGACTAGACTCACAGCAGGGAAGTATCCATTTACCCCTGGTCTCCCTCCTGCCCATTCTGCCTCTGGAAGGATGCCTGTAAAGCTGGAGAGAGGGTAGGGGGGTATATGTGTTTCCATTATTGCACCCTTGAAACACTAGAAGACTTATTTTGAGGATCCAATTTTATTAAATCAACTGTGTGACAACATTGGACTGTTTCCACAACATGAGCAGGTAGGGTGGGAGTGAGGTACACAGACAAAGTGTTCTTTGAGCACCGCGGTCAGGCGCTTTGCCAGACACCTTTCCACACCTCACAATTGGGGAGCTTTATTGAGAGCGTGTGCTGAGGCTGTCATTGCCTTTAGCATTACTGCAATCAACACACGGCTGAGAGACTCTGATAGCTGCAGCACTGTTGCTACCATGGACTCATTTTAAGTGTGTGGCTTTACACACTTAAAATGTGTTGTTTGTTTTGTTTTTTTTGCTTCTGTTTGTTCTGCTGCATACTCTAACAAGGGTTTTACATCGTTCAAATCACTTTAAAACAGGTGATGAGGTAGTGTGTGCATGCATAGAAAGCAAATTATGACCAATAATCCAAATACTTTCTCTTGACCAGCTGTAAGTCTAGTGAGACTTTAAATATGGTAGAGATCATTTATTAGAATTTTGGAAAAGGAGCAGTAATTCATGCCTCGTTGGAGTTGGCGTCGGCTGTACTGTGGTTTCCAACATGGTGGGAACCTCCTTTCTACTGGGCTCCACTTTGCTAACACTCAATTTCAACAAAATATTCAACTGTTAGCATTGTTGGCCCAACAAGTGAAGTGCATGTAAACAGAGAGGTACAGTACGCCTGAGCTAAAGTGATGAAACTACTCATCGGCAGCTGATTCTTCGGAAATGTACTCCGCCTAAGGGATGAATGATGACCAAAAAACAAAACAAATGATAGTTCAGTGAAGCGTCTTCTCACATTCTTACTGTACACGCTGTCTTTCTGCAACAGGAGGTCTGGGGGAAAAACACTCTTTATTAATGCTTGGATCCTAATCCAGTCCTTCTTTCACCAGCTGTCTGAGTGCCAGTTGAACAGTGAACAGAGTGGTTGCCGTTTTGGCGCAATGAGTCTTTTCCTTTACATTTCAAGGCATAATTTCCCTTAAGGCTGAAATCTCCTGAAACAAGGTGTGCTTGCTCTCTGGATGAAGTCCTAACATTCTGGATTCAATTTAAAGGAGAACCAAAGGGGAACAAGTTTGCCAAACTGTCTAAAAAACAAGCTATCAGGAAATAAGTGCCAAGTCACAGTAAGATTTACTCAGACTGATCAATGGTGAGTTTGTCACAAGTACATAAATTCAGCCTAGAACAATTCATTCAACTGCTGCACACGACATTATGTAACGTACAAACAATTTTAGATGCAACAATGATCACATGTGATGGGAGACAATAAGTTTAAAAATGAGTCTGTTAGAAGCTTCACATGCTCCGTTGGACACGTCAGCTGGTGTCAGATCAAATATGAACAACCAGAAACAGCAGTTGCCATGGTAATATGTTTGAGGAGACCGAGCTGTAACACATGCAAGAACTTGTAGACAAAAATACAAGTGTACGTATTTGCGGAAAGATATGGATTTAAAAACAGTCCAGGAAACACAACTGTTTCCAAGGAAAGGCCAAAAACAGTGTTACTTCCCTGGATGAAGCTGCAGCCTCTGGCCTGAGGGGCTTCACAAAAGGATCCATTCTGCACTGTTCCCTTTGCACTCGTCACAATCCTTCCTCCTCCCCCTCTCTGTTTATGACTAATGACCTTGGGGCAGGGGTAAGCTAGGGGTCAAATTGGGGAGAGGAGGAGGTGACGCTGTTGCCGAAGATGCCAAAAAACAAAACAAAATCATCATCAGATTCAATCCCTATCACAACTGACAATAAAATACAACTACATTATAAAACATGTGACAATGTCTTGAAAATGAAAAACAAAATTAAAGTTGAAGTGCTTTGATTGTAACTTGCTTTGTGTCAATCTCTGTCTGTAACGCTTTGAATAGCAGTTATCGGTCATGTCCCTCAACTTGGTTCGTGTGGAAGTTATGAGGGAAAGTCACGTTTTAGACAGACGAGAGACGTTGGAGAGCATTTGCTGCTTGAATGTACGTGCCAGCAGAGCCTTGAACATGTGTCACCATGAAAAAAGCGATAAGGCCATTAGGCAGTTGCCACATCTCCCTCTCAATAAAAAAAAGAAGTTTTGAATAAAATGCACTGTATCACATTACCTTCAGGGGTACTTTAAATAGGCTACAGTACGGTAAAGCTGTCTGAGGTTAGCGCGTGTATCACTCAGCTGGAGAGCGATGCAGAGTGGCTTGAGGCCAAACCCAGTTGAGGGAACGTGCACGGCTGTGGGGGCTGGAGCCCAAAGCTTGAGCTGCAGCACACAGATGTGGAGGCTCTGACGGATGTATCTGCGACAGATGCTAGCGTTTTCCAAGCATGTGCAGCTGTGTGGATGGATGTGCACACGCGTGCCTTTGCACGTTTGTGTACAGTATTCATTTACAGCAAGTCATCCGCATGTGATATCTGTTAGTGTGTGAAGAAATGGACTTTTGGTTGTGGGTTTGTGTCAGTCTGCAAGTTGGTCCGTTCCAAAATGGTGTTGGCTAAATGTTTGACTCTTTGCTAAAAAAGCAGCCTGACAATAATGCTTTCAGTACCTTATTTTGATTAGCAACTTTATTAGCAAATAAATAAACCCTTGAGGATTGTCAGGATGTGCATCAAAACTGCTGGCATAGTCCTACACAAGACGAGGTCAGTGAACAAGGCCAGACAGATTCTGGCAGATCCTGATCATCCACTCCATGGTGAGTTCAGGTTGCTTCCATCCGGACGCAGGTATCTGCAGCCCAGATGTATAACGAACAAACTGAAGAACTCATTCATCCCTGGAGTGATCAGGCCTCTCAATGAACACTGATTACTTCTATATTATTATTTTAATGTCTTAATGTCTTGTGTAGTATAGATGTTTTATATTTCCTGACTGTGAAACTAATTGTCCCTTAGGGATAATAAAGATACTTGAACTAGTAACAGATAAGAAACTGGTCAAACATGTAAGAAGCAATAAACCCAACAAACATTTAGAGATAATCTGCATTATAAAACTGTCTTGTGTTGCACACAGTGATCACTTTGATATTGCACAGAAGAACAACAGAATAAAGCCGTGTGAGCAGAATCTGCTCCCTGCTGAGTCATTTTATGCACACTTGTGATGGTTGTAACTGTAATCACAGCTTGAGTGGCTAATTGCACCCTTGTGACTGTGCCAGTGCACATATGCATGTCAGAGAACTGTCTGCATGCTTGGATAGTTGAAGATGGCATTCCTTTTTTGCTTTTTTCCCCTCTCTACTAAAGTGGTTCCAGCACTATAGGAGTTGATCATAAACTGTTTTTTAATTTGTTTGATAAAAACAAAACTAATAATTAAAAAACAAAACACCTAATCCAAATGTGTGTGGATAATTTTAGTTTGGAGAAACACTTTATGTGTAAAGATCACAGCATTTGTGTTATTTTACCTGCAAAACTGAAATCTTAATACCACCACTTGACTATTTTAAACAGTCAGTGCTGACTAATCACCAATTAGTGAATTTAAAAGGTGCTACAAACAGGAGTTATATGCCATTTCAAACAGGATTTATAAAAGCCAATTTGGGATTTTAAGGACAAATCCCTTCCTTCCCTACCTCCTAGCCATATATTTTAGTTGTTCACATTAGTTGGTAGGGGTTTACCATTCTTTCTACATTGTAAGGAGAGAGTGTTTGACCCTTCTAATTAAGATTTTAGGGTCACAATACAAACAAATGGATACAAAATGAATTACAAACATCAAATGTAAAACATTTTTTTTACCGGAACAAAATGGGTGCATTCATAAGGTTTGATGTGTTTGATTTTTTTTTTAACATTTATTAAAAAAATAGTGACATGGTTTTCAGTAGCTCAGCGGTTGGTGTTGAAGTCTTCCTGAAGTTGCAGGTTCAAGCCCAGGTTGTCAGAAAAACACTTGCCAAATCCTCTGTGAGAGTTTGCTTGCTCAAGAAGGGACCAGCTGAAAGAACAACAACAACACAAAACTAGTGAGATGGTGTTTTTTTGTTTGTTTAAAAGTATTTTTGCAAACTATGAAGTAAAGCATAAAAAATGTTGTCCTGAACTATATCAAAATGTGCAGTTTGACAGAGTTTACCATATGAGTCCACACTCAGTGAAAACAAAGCCTCGCCCTAATCTGCTGTAAAACCTAGTTTGAATTACATGTTATGTTGAGTATTTGTCATGTGCAGGTTAACACAAGGTCAACAATGCAATGATATGTTCAGGATGAGGAGAACCGATCCGACTAGCTAAAAACAAACAACAACAATAATAAGAAAAGTAAAGCATGCAATAAGGGTACAAAATACATCAAAGTTCATGCTTATTAATCCAGGTAAAAAAAACAAAACAACAAAGTTAAGTTAGGTCATCTGGGCAGTTTCTTTTTTTTTGTTGTTGTTGAGACGTTTTGTCCTTCATCCAAAGGACTTCATCAGTCTGAGGAGCCACAACAAACTCAATCCCACAAGCAGCACACTCACATAGTGGACCAACCAGTTTTATGGTGATAAGATAACATATTAGGTGTCACAGATGCAGCTTAGTGCAATGTTATTGCCAATTGTTCAGTATTATTGACAATAACATTGCAGTAAGCCGCAGCTGTGACACCTAATATGTTTATTGCTGCTGCACTATGTGGCTGCATCATGTATGTCACTACCTTACATTCAGTTTGCAATTCAGTGAATAAATACATGAATGACTGACATTCAGCTGGTTGTAGTTTGTGTAGGTAAACAAAAAATGGCAGAATCAGACAAAAATAAACTCTTGGAGAAAACATTTAGATTGAAATATAAGAATGACTCTGAAGCTAAACACAAAAAGAACGTGACAAAATAAGTGGGACAGTTGTCAATAATAAATATATAAATATCAGAAATCAAGCAAGGTGTTGGAGTGCCATGAAAACAGAGCTCAGAATTAAAACGTGTTTTGTGCAAACTTCTGCTGAACTGCTGTTTACCTTTGAGCTTTTTCAATCACTTAGGCTGTTTCAGAAGGAAATTAAATGCACACGGTAGTTTGCATTCAGTCACAAATTATGCTTACACATTTTTTATTTAAGTACACAATAAACATATATGTATTTGTTTAATGTTATATTATTTTTGTTAGTCATAACAAAATACCCTGGAGATTTTACTGTAGACTTGGAGGAAATCAATCCTTGAAATGCATATATATAAAAAAAGCATATTTTTTATGTTCTTTCTCCTCAAAAAAAAAATCAAAACAATAATTTGATATGAAAAAGATTGTTGCAGGGTTGCTACTTCACATAACATTTTTACACTGTGTCCGTGCACATAACGTGGTGACAATAGCTCGAGATAGTTCAAGTTTAAAATGTTGAAGCTTGTCGCATTATTTATTTATTTTCTCTTAAAATAAGTAGATGACAGCTCAGATGTTTGAAACATGGCATCATCACTACTTTTTAACAGGCTGGTCTTTTTGTGCTGTACCTATCTCTGGCTCCTGACAAAACCAGTATTTGCTCCGACCCAGAAAACAGTTGGTCCTAAGTTAGAATAAATTCTTCAGTAATAAAATTTCTATTTAAGCCGTTAAATCAGAAAAAAAATGTGCTAAGCTCTTGCTCCAAACTTGAACCTGCTTAGCAGCCTGATTGCAAACAGACACAGGTGAGTCTGTGGCAGAAACTTCCTCTTTTCTGTTCCATTTCTTTTTTCCTTCTTCACTTTTTCATTTTTTTTTACATCAACTCTCTTTATATTTTTGAGACTCGTACATTGCTTCTTGCAGGGCTAATGATTACATTTTGTCCAGCCGTCTGATTAAGGAGTCGGGTATTGGAGCCCCACGCCACAGCTAAAACCCTCCCCCTCCGCCCTGGTACAAAGAGTTTTATGGGCACAGGTGATGGAGTGTCACTGAGGAATAGCTCAGCACCACCAAAGCTCTAATGATCATTAATAGCTTATGCACAGATTTTACAACTGGCCGGCTCACAGAAAAACCAATAATTAAATGTAATGTTCTTCACAAAGTGTAATAAAATCCCATCCATTTTGGAAGGAGGAGTTTTAAATTGTTGTGCTGGGCACCCAGACAGGAAACAAAAAGGAATTTTTACACAGCAGGGGCACCTGAAGGTAATTACTTTTAACATAGGTTGGGGCCTGTAATAAACAATTACTTGGATTACAGTAACGTCGTGCCTCATAAACACTGTGTTCTAAACTACACCTGAGTTTTCAGTCTGTCTGCTTGCTGGGCCAAAACACTACCTCATAGGGGAGCGATGTCTGACAGCTTGGCGGCCGCCCAAGCGAGGACGCACAGGTTTTTCCCCAGCACTCTCATCATACTATAATATATTAAATAGAAAGAAGGAAATACAATAAGTAAAGAGTCTTGGGGATTGGTAACAGACATCAGGAGCGAACAAATGTGACAGTGAAAAGATAAATGTGAAGCTCAGATTGCTCAGTCGAAAAGCATGATCCACTCATCAACAACAGAGCATGTGGTTTATGGTATCCAGTGCAAATGTTCTGTTCCTGATGCCCCAAAGGGCCAATAAAACAAACTGCATGGACTTCACAGCACACTCACCCCACTTCAAGAGAGCACAGCAAACATCTAAACACACTCCATCACTCTTTTCCTTCTCATCTTTTACTCCTAAATACTCTTCTGTTTCGTCAAGCTTCAAATTCTTCCTAAATTGTGTTTAAACAGAAGAAAAGCAGATTAACAAGTTGCTTTTACGTAACTCGTTGAGTCGTTTGTGTACAGCATATCAAGGTGCATCATCGTCAGGATCTTCCCTCTTCATTTTCCTTCCAAACATTCTTTTCTCATCTCCGTCCCTTCCCAGTAGGTGTGATGCAACAGCGCTCTCCTCCTCTCTTCATCAGCTCGGAGCTCAGCCTGGCAGCTGAGCCGGCCAGTACCGAAGACAGAGCCAGGTGGAGTGCGATTAACACAAGCCTGGAGTCATTATGCTGTTCATGAGCCGTGTCCAAAGCAACAACTTTTATAGCACCTGTAACACACCAGCTAATCTGTCTGACACCCCCTGACCAAATAAACACAGAAAATGCTACTCCAAACTAACACACACAGAATGGAGAGACTATTGGCTTCGTATTTAAATCACTCTCAGGCAATACATAAAATTATGTAACTAAATCGTAATAAACGTGAATTAAAATTACATTTTTTTTAGATCTCTATGGTTTTTATTTGCAGTTTTTAGATCTCTAGACCTTTGACCCTTGGGTTGGATTCTCATGAACAAACAGCAGCAATATGATAGCATGTGCACAGATTTTGCCAGACCCCTCTATGTCTTTGGAAACACACCACCACCTCTGTTTCACCCATCAGTCAATGGCCGCACTAATCGGTAAGAATTAAATCCAATAAAGCAAAATGCAGACCCCTATATTTAATTACAGGAATTGGGATGCTGAAGGAGAGCACACTCTGCCTACAGACATACAGGCCCCTTTTATTGACGAGCACGCTGCACTAATTGCACCCTCTGTGGTTATGCAATTTACCGGTATTTAAGATAATTAATGGAACAGTGTGTATAACTCGAGTGGGTGGGGGGTGGAATTCACAGACAGCGGAGATGCAGATTATTTAATTATGTTTTGACTCAATGGCTGACCAGGAGAGGAGTAAAGGAAGCGAAAATCTTGCTGGTTGCGATGTTGTACCTAAAACGTCTTATTAGGCATGCTCATGCTCGACTTGCCCACACCTCTGTGTGAGAGAGAGAGAGAACAATGTTCCCAGGACAGCCAGGGGTCACAAGGTCACCCGTTATTGAAATAAACTGTTAGATGATGTACAGTCTCAGCTCTGAAAAGGCAGCACACAGAAAAGGCCATTAATTTTACGTTGTCCCATGCACTCATGGATTTTCTTTGTGAACTCCAGTTTCTTCACACAGACCAGTAACTCTAAATTGTCCCTAGATGTGAGTGGTAGTGTAAATGTTGTTTGTCTCTGTTTCTATGTGTCCTTGTGATAAACTTCTGATCTGTCCACGATGTACCCCACCTCTCATATATTCCAGCCCTAAAATAATGACTGTATATCTAACTTGCACCAAATCTTACTAGTTTTAGTTGAATAGGGCATTAAATAAAAAAATAATATTACCATTCATAGCAAATATTTCTGTAATAATCATCTAATCATCATTTCTAGAAATCCTGCTCAAACAGCACTCATCTCAACAATTAGATTCAGATTCGAATTATTATTGCCATTGTCAATGAACAGGAGTCACAGACTCTGAACTTGGTTCGGCATAAAGGTGCAATTAAAATATAAAAGATAAAAGAAAACATATGTACACCAACCAATACAATACGATACAATACAATACAGTACAATACTCAGAAGAAGAAAAAATATGCAAATGGAGTAGTGCAGTTAAAATAACAGTGATAAAGTGACCAAAGCAGAGTTATACAGTAACGGGATTATGAGTGTTCAAGAGTCTGACGGTAGAGGGGAAGAAACTTTTCTTATGGTGGGAGGTTCTGGTTCAGCAAAACTAATCCAATTTGTAATGCCAGGAATTTATTATATTATTAATTCCAATTAAAAAAGAGAGCAAGTAGAAGCCAAAAATGGTCAATTTTTAAGAGAGAGGGTGTGCCCCAGTGGCCATCTTGGCACCAGCAAACTGTTTTTCCCACTATGGAGCATGCTGTTGGTGGAGAATCAGTTTTGTTTTGGTGGCTCCTCAGATTGAAGAAGTCTGCTGGATGATGGATGAAACGTCTCAGCGCAAAAAATAAATAGTGTGGTTGACATGTAGCAGCTCAAAATGCAAATAGTAATCTACTGATTATATCCCACCTACTATCAGGTAAACAGGAACAGTGTGTTTTGAAGGGGTTTTTACAAAGATGCATTGTGGGACAGTTTGGGAGCATGACCGGGACTGATTGGCTTTCTTTTTAGAGTCAGTTCATTTAGGAACAGCAGCACGTCACATCAGTAGTCCCTTCATATGTTTGCTGCCGATGAGTGAAAACAATTTCAGTTATTCATTCCACTTCCTGTTTGTGTTTAGTTCATGAACTTTGAAAAAGTAATAAGAGAAAGCTTCAAAACAACTGTGGAGCATAACTTGCTGCTAAGCTGCAGGACTTCTCAAACCCAGAGAGGAGCAAATAACTCATGCAGAAGGAAATGTGAATGATCAGCCAACAGACCTGGGACATGTGGTCGGGGTCGAGGGGTCATCTCATCCCCATATCCACTTCCCCCGCATGGCTGCACACAGGAAGTCCAAACCTGCACACAAGCTCACATCAACAAATGTGCATGCACACATAAACAACAGGGAGAACAATTCGTAATAGCTCCTTCAGGGCTGACCTGGTAACAGACCTCGTGCTGCAGCAATGTTCTCGACACAGTGATGACTTGCTCCTGGAGATCGTCATTTCAGGCCACCCAGAGTGAACGCAAACATAGGGTGGGGTAGGAGAGTCATAGCTGCACTAGCCTTAAGGCTACTCCATGCTGACCAACTGTCATGTCCTGTGACCTGACCTACTGGACCTGTAGTTCACACACACACACATATAGATGCACCTACACACAAACTAATACAAACTAATACCTTCAGATGTTCAAAAAGCTTCCGTAAAGTGCTTTTGTATTAGACATTTTTGAAACCAAGTGTCTCTTGAAGCACTTTTTTCATCTAAACTAAAATAAAATACCTGACCAAACCTGTTTTACAGGTTAACAAGGAAGAGATCAAGCTTCAAAAATGCCACCAACATCCCTGACTGATCAGCCAGACAGGTGGCATGGGGAATCGTTCCCCCTCAGACAGACATGCAAATTTCCAGTGATGAGAAGGAGGAAGTGCACGTGTGAACAGGTTAAACTTTGGTCTTCGTTTGCACTCGTTCGTTCTACACTTTGTCACAGTATTTCTAAAAACGTACTCACTGGTGTGTACATTTACCTTAAAAACAACTAATTGATACAATTTATTTGCACATCTTAGTGGATGTCGAGACTACAATTTGTGGATAAGCTGGAGTTAACAGTAAACTGTAAAGTCGGGGGTTGGTGGTGGTGGTGGTGGTGTTGGGGGGGGGGGGGGGTGAACAGCTATAGCCAGGTGCCACTTTGTTTTAAGAAGTTACCAAATGAATGACAAATATTCTTTTGGTATACATAAAACATCTGTAAATGGCTTCTTTCAACCAGAGTGTGCAGAGGTTGTTGCGGGACAGAGCATTGATTATGTGTAGAATGTGTTTGGTACTGAAAGATGGTGGGGGGTGTTCATTGAAATAACAGTGTGAGGACTGTTTAAAACCTCATCCCAAGCACAGAGTTTCATTAATGAGCAGAGGTCTTGTCATGAACTTGCGGACGGGTCAAATAATGAATGCATGTGTTGCCCTGCAAAGAAGAAAAAAAGTCTTTTAACTTCTCTCACTCCTCAAAATAGCAACTGAAAGGAACTTCTTATGTTCCTACTGATTTTATTAGCACACTCTTTGGAGGGCTGTCTTAATGTAACTCATCTTTGGCTCAGCCTAGCCTATTGGGGGTTTGTGAAGCACCAGATGTGCGGGGCACCTGTAGCAGGCCGTCAACACTGAAGAGAGGGCCCAGCCGCAAGCAGGACAGTAGACCTTGTCCGAGCAGACACAGATGCACGGGGTCACACAGGGCAGCCATTGTGTGGAAGCCATTTATACACAAACACACACACATGCACACACACACACACCTGGGAACAGAGGCTGCAGCAAAGTGCCACTGTGTTGAAGTGAGTCTGAAAGCCAGCTGCTGTCTTGCTGTTACAGATTCACCAGTTTATCCATTTATTCTGGCTATAAAGCATACTGGCGAGGCAGAGGCTGGCTGATAGTTTGGCTGCCCTGATGTCTGAACCTTAAACTTTAGTTTAAATAAAAATATAGTGCATATGTTGTCCTTGAAACTCTTTTTTTTTTAAATTCCCAGTTAATCAGATACTGAGCCTTGTCATCAGATTTTAGATATTTTTTTTAACATTTTATTTAGTTTGTTTATTCCCAATATGAATGTAATTTAATTTTTGATGCAAGTTGCTCAATGTCAAACTTACTGAAAAACAACTTTTTTTTGTTTTGTTTTGTTTTTTTGCCAGTACAGTAGTGTTACTCTTTCAAGACTTGTTCACAGTCACAAAAATGAACGCAAGACAAAGTATAAAACAAAAAAAGAGTCAAAAAAGTGCAACAAAGTTAAATCAGGTCCTCTGGACTTTTTTTTTTTTTTTTTTGAAACATTTCATTTTTCATCCAAAAACACCACCACCATCCAAGAAACCATCTTATCACCATCAAACAGGTTGACCCATTATGTGTGAAAGTGCTATTTACAAGACTGAGTTTGTTGTGGCTCCACGGACTGATGAAGTTCTTAGGATAAAAGTCAAAATGTTCCAACAAAAAGAAACCGTCCAGAGGACCTGACTTAACTTTGTTGGATTTTTCTGCCTGTTTTACTGAGTATGAATCAGGAAGTCAAACAAGTTGTTGAAGTTTTAAAGTTCTTTTAACTAAGAACAATATTTTTCTAGTTTTTTTTTCTCATAACCATAGTTTTCAATATATTCATTTTAATAAAGCACCTGAAGTATGTTAAATATTCTGTGTCCTGAACAAAGAAATATAAAATAAGACATATACAATGTTGTTTCCATTATACGGTCCTTCTAAAAAAATTAGCATGTTGTGATAAAGGTCATTATTTTCCATAATGTAATGATAAAAATGAAACTTTCATATATTTCAGATTCATTGCACACCAACTGAAATATTTCAGGTCTTTAATTGTTTTAATACTGATGATTATGGCATACAGCTCATGAAAACCCAAAATGCCTGTCCCAAAAAATTAGCATATTTCATCCCACCAATGAAAGACAAGTGTTTTTAATACAAAAAACGCCAACCTTCAAATAATCATGTTCAGTTATGCACTCAATACTTGGTCGGGAATCCTTTTGCATGAATGACTGCTTCAATGCAGCGTGGCATGGAGGCAATCAGCCTGTGGCACTGCTGAGGTGTTATGGAGGCCCAGGATGCTTCGATAGTGGCCTTAAGCTTATCCAGAGTGTTGGGTCTTGCATCTCTCAACATTCTCTTCACAATATCCCACAGGTTCTCTATGGGGTTCAGGTCAGGAGAGTTGGCAGGCCAATTGAGCACAGTAATACCATGGTCAGTAAACCATTTACCAGTGGTTTTGGCACTGTGAGCAGGTGCCAGGTCGTGCTGAAAAATGAAATCTTCATCTCCATAAAGCTTTTCAGCAGATGGAAGCATGAAGTGCTCCAAAATCTCCTGATAGCTAGCTGCATTGACCCTGCGCTTGATAAAACACAGTGGACCAACACCAGCAGATGACATGACACCCCAGTGACTGTGGAAACTTGACACTGGACCTCAAGCGATGTGAATTCTGTGTCTCCTCTCTTCCTCCAGACTCTGGGACCTTGATTTCCAAAGGAAATGCACAATTTACTGTAATCAGAGAACATAACTTTGGACCACTCAGCAGCAGTCCCAGGCGAGATGCTTCTGACGCAGTCTCTTGTTCAAGAGTGGCTTGACCTGGGGAATGCGGTACCTGTAGCCCATTTCCTGCACACGCCTGTGCACGGTGGCTCTGGATGTTTCTACTCCAGACTCAGTCCACTGCTTCCGCAGGTCCCCCAAGGTCTGGAATCGGCCCTTCTCCACAATCCTCCTCAGGGTCCGGTCACCTCTTCTCGTTGTGCAGAGTTTTCTGCCACACTTTTCCCTTCCCACAGACTTCCCACTGAGGTGCCTTGATACAGCACTCTGGGAACAGCCTATTCGTTCAGCAATTTCTTTCTGTGTCTTACCCTCTTGCTTGAGGGTGTCAACGATGGCCTTCTGGACAGCAGTCAGGTCGGCAGTCTTACCCATGATTGCGGTTTTGAGTAATGAACAAGGCTGGGAGTTTTTAAAAGCCTCAGGAATCTTTTGCAGGTGTTTAGAGTTACGTCGTTGATTCAGATGGTTAGTTTAATAGCTTGTTTAGAGAACCTTTTCATGATATGCTAATTTTTTGAGACAGGCATTTTGGGTTTTCATGAGCTGTATGCCATAATCATCAGTATTAAAACAATTAAAGACCTGAAATATTTCAGTTGGTGTGCAATGAATCTGAAATATATGAAAGTTTCATTTATATCATTACATTATGGAAAATAATGACCTTTATCACAATATGCTAATTTTTTTAGAAGGACCTGGTAAAAGAAAAAAAAAAGATCTTTTTTTTTTAACAGCTTGTTTACAATTCAAGTTCAAGTTCAAGTTTAAGTATCAGCATGAGATAATCAGCAGGACAGATAAGCCACATATCACCAGTTAAAGGTCCATTGTCAAGTTTCCATAGCTAGTGATGGTTTGGGGTGACATGAAATCTGCGGGTGTTGGTCCACTGCGTTTTCTGGGGTCCAAGGTCAACACAGCCGTCCACCAGGAAGTTTTAGACCACATCATGCTTCCTGCTGCTGACCAACTTTATGGAGATAAAGATTTCATTTTCCAACAGGACTTGGCACCTGCACACAGTGCCAAAGTTACCAGTATCTGGTTTAAGGACCATGCTATCCCTGTTCTTAATTGACCAGCAAACTCATCTGACCTTAACCCCCATAGAAATTCTATGGGGTATTGTGAAGAGGAAGATGTGATACACCAGACCCAACAATTCAGAAGAGCTGAAGGCCACTATCAGAGCAACCTGGGCTCTCATAACACCTGAGCAGTGACACAGACTGATCAACTCCATGCCACACCACATTGCTGCAGTAATCCAGGGAAAAGGAGCCCAAACTAAGTATTGAGTGCTGTACATGTTCATAGTTTTCAGTTAGCCATCATTTCTAAAAATCCTTTTTTATTGGTCAAGTAATATTCTAATTTTCTGAGATACTGACTTTGGGGTTTTCATTAACTGCCAATTACAATCATCAACATTAAAAGAGATAAGCATTTGAAATATATCAGTCTGTGTGTAACGAATGAATATAATATACAAGTTTAACATTTTGAACAGAATTACGGAAATAAAAACTATTTTTCGTGGAAATAAATTATAGGTACTGTAAATTAAATGGCAGAGTTCTCAAAACATTAATTGGTCCAAAGACTCCTTTAGCTCTTTTGGTTATGTTTTACCAAAAAAAAAAAAAAAAAAAAGAGAGAGAGAGAGACAAAATAAAAATGCCAAAAGCAATTTGATTAATGAAAACATTTAACCATATAAAGGACGATGGTAAGGATAGACGAGAGGTGTAGATCTGATTAGAAGTTAGATCATGCTGTAATTGAATGCAGAAATCTTCAGCCTCGTGGCATTTGCAGGATGATAACAACATTCTTCAAGAGCTCAGTGCCCAGTTTGAAAATGCAGATGTCAGATACGCCCCCCCCCCCCCCCCCCATTCTCTTCTCTCCTCCACTCTTGATCTCTCCACTTTGATTTATTCATTTTCTATGTTGGCGAGCCAGACAAGGACAATGATGTCTTTCATAACAGAGGCAGTGTTCCCACTACCAGCACCCTGCGGTCCCCCAGAGTCCCTCATTCACCAGGCCCATCTGACATGACCTGGTCACGAGAGGTTCTACGAGGGAAGTGAGTACAAACAGAAGAATCATATGACTATATGCATACTGTAAGTGCCCATGTAGTAAAGCTGGAACAAAAATAAAAACTAGAGAAATTGCATTTTCTGCAAAAATTCAGTGTGAATGCTTATTGCTAAAGAACTTGCTGAAAAAAAAAGACTGGAATTAACTAAAAAAACATGCTGAAATGAAGCTGAAATGGAAGAACAAGCCTGAGTTAGCAGAAGAAAGCAGAAAGAACACATATTTGCTGATATAAGTTTAAATAAACACAAATAAGCACAAAATTAAGAAATTAGCTAAAAAAGCTGAAATGGAAAAAACACTGCTGAAAAGTAGCTGAAAAGGCAGAAAAAACTTTAAACGAACAGAAGGAAGTGCAGGAGCTGAAACGAGCAACAACAACAACAACAAAAGTGGAATTAGCTGAAAAAGGCTAAATTTAGCACAAAAACAGTTGAAAAGTAACTGAAAATGAAAAAAAAAAAATCTGAAACTAGAAGAAAAAACCTGAAAGGAGCATAACAAGCTGAAATTGGCAGAGAGAACAGGATTAAATTGGCAGAAGAAAGCCGAGAGAACACATCTTTTCACAATTATGCTGAAAGAAGCAAAAATGAGCAAAAAAAAAAAAAAAGTGGAAATTATCTAAAAAAAAAAATAAATAAAAAGCTGACATTATCAACAACAGAAAAACAGGTGAAAAGTAGCTAAAAAGCAGAAAGAACCTGAAAATTCAAGAAGGAAGTGGAGAGAGCACATTTTTTGCTGAATTATGCTGAAAAAGTCTAAACGATGGTAAAAAATGTTGAATTAGTTGGAAAATCTTAAACAGCTAAATAGTAGCCGAAATAGTAGAAAAAGCTGAAACTTCAAGAAATAAGCTCAAATGAGCATAAAAAGCTGAATAGAAGAAAGAAGTTAGAAGAAGCACACAAACATTGTAGTTAGCAGAAAGAAGCTGAAAGGAGCACAAAAACACCTGAAAAACAGCTGAAAATTGCTGAAAATAGCTGAAAAACATTTAGATTTGCACAAGGAAGCTGAAAGAAGCTGAACCAGAAAAAAATGTGCAGATAAAAGGATCACGATAGTGTGACTGCTTGTAAGCATTAACACAATAAACGAGCTAAATGTTTTCTGTTGGACCTACAGCTCACGTTTAGCTCTGGTCACAGCAATAAAAAAGTCAAGGTGAAAGATTAAAGGCACAGTTTAAATAATGTTTGTAAATACTTTCAGTCTGTTCGGTTTACGGTGAATTTGTGTTTCTCTGTCTGAGAAAGTGTAAAACTGATATGACTACAATTTTTAGATTCAGTGATCACAAATATATGTTTCATTCAACATCAGAGGAAGTGTGGGAGGAAAACATGGAATGGGGAGGAGGAGATGGAAGTGCAGGCAAACAAGAAGGGTGGGGGTAAAAGACCAGGGGTCACGCCGCCTCCCCCTGTACTTGCTCTCTGAGGTGCTCGCATGGTGGTTTACTGCATAGCCAAGACTCATGCTTAGAAAGACAGCCTTTCTTTTCTCCAGGCTCTTGCTAATGCAATTCAAAAAAATTAGTATAATTATGCTCCATATTGCAGATTGAGGAGGCAATGTGGCCCATGGGACGGAGACAGGGAGGGTAAGCTAGCGTGGGTATTTGCTGACGGGAATAAGTAATTCATTGGGTACTTTTGCCATTTATGAGAGTACATTCTTGCATTTATAACATTACAGCTAATCAAATAAAGGAGTCCTGGAATGCTGCATCGTTTTCAAAATGTGATTTTGCTAATGTGAAAATGACTCCTCCTTCCTCTGTCTCTGGTCCTCCAATCCACTACATTTGTTCTGGTTGCCACCACACTGGGAAGAACCTGTCTGAGCCAAATGAGGTGCCAGCTCACATTATATTGTCTTCCCCAAAATATCATTTGCACATTTGATGAAGCACATAAATGCCGGAGAAGACCAATCCAGACAATGTGGAAAATGTCCCACAATCTTTGGTGATGAATGAAAAGTGGTTCCCGACTTAAGAAAATGTGGTAAAACAAGGTGTTCATCCAAAGCAAAAAGTAAAATGTGTTACAAATTTCACTTTGGATCAGATCTTTTGAATTATAGATTTGCAAATAATTATATTCATTCAACCTTTATTTAGAAAGGTTAATCCCATTGAGCCTCGGGGACTCATTTACAAGAGAGACCTGATTTCTTAACAAAGAGAGATGACAACTATGGATAATAACAACAGCAATAGACAGTCATAAAATAGACATATACAATTTAAGTTTCTCTCTCTTTTTTTTATTTTTACAAATCGAAACAAAAAGCAACCAAAAGGACAACCAAAAATATATTTGCATGTGTTGCTTTATTGCTGCCATAAAAATACATCAAAAACAGGAAACAAGGCATGAAGCATGCTCATAAAGCGTGTACACTCTGTGTGAGATGTACACACAACAAGAGGATGCCCTGGAGTTGTACAACAGGTACGGCTATGGCATTGTTTGCAAAAGATTTTGGACTGTGTCATTTTTGCCAAGTTTGGTTTGAGTTTTAAACCAGAATTTGTTTACAGACAAAAAAGACCAAAAAGACAGACTCAGGACATAAAAAGCAAGTGTCTTTACTGGTGAGAGTCAACAGAGGACAGGGCCAGGAGGATCTGCAAGGCAAGGAATAAGGTGAGTACTTGGTTCTTAAGAAGATGGTGATGGCTCTTATTGTATGGTGTTTCTTCACAGATTTGGGAGAGGTTTGAGGATTCCAGTTCCAGTAGGCAGCAAGAGACTCCATGATGGAGAGTGACAGGTGGGACAAGAGATGGATGCAGAGTCCAGTAATGTCCAAATACTTATTGCAGGAGGTGAAAAGTGAAGGTGTAGTTCCAGGAGACCGAAAAGAACCAACGTAGGTGATGGCAGACTCGAGGCTTAGGAAAAGCTTCTCAAAGGTAACTCAACAAACCCTGAAAGATTGGCTTTTTAGTAAATTACTATAACAATATTGAATTCACAAATTACTGGGTGGTTAGAGGCCACCGAGTAATAATCTGTCATTTGTTTCTTCCACCATGGGGGTGGAAGAAGACCATTTGACAGCAGCTCCAAAGAGCACAAACCTACACATCATCTATATCCTGTTTGGGGAGAGCAGCCGTTTGAAACCCATTTCATAAGTCCCAGTGGCATCATCAAAGTCACACGAGGCAGAAGTGCACCAGAAGAAAAGTCCGGAAACCAGTTTCTCGTTTTCATGATCATAGATGCAGAATTTGTAATTAGGACAATCAGGAACAAGGTTTGAGGAAAGATGAAAAGATGTGCTTTAAATAAATATCAGCAGTAAAAAAATAGAAAGCAAATAAATGAAGGGAAGTTCTCAGGAGCCACGAAGCTCACATCCTCCCACACAGACATCCACTGATCAAATATTCAGGCTTTTCTTCCAGGGAATACCAGGTCAAAAACCAGATGATGCCTGGATTTAGCTCGCTATGCTTTCATCATGTTGCCTTTGTGTGACAAACTTCAACCCACAGAGCACACACACACACACACACACACACACACACACACACACACATACACACTTACACAAAGAAAAGATGACAACTTAAAATACGACTTAGATTAGACTAACAGGCAAAAAAAAGTGGATTAAAAGTAAGAAGCTAACTAGAAAAGTTGCATTTTCTGCTAAATGCAGTGTTAATGCTGAGTGCTGAATGGCTGCTGCTGAAATTTTTTGAAGCAGCTGGGAATGAGTTGTTCAAATAAGCAGAACAGTAGCTGAAAGTTAAAAGTAGCTAAAGGTTAGCTAAAAGCCAAAGTAGCTTAATTGTAGTTAACTAAATAAAATAAGTATAAAAACGCTAGCAAAATTGTAAAAGCAGTTAAAAGTCACAAAAGTTCAACTAAAAGCTAAATTTAGCAAATGATTGTAGTAGCAAAAGAGTATCAAAAAGCTAAAATTGTCAAAAGGCGAGTTAGAAGCTAAAATGAGCAAAATACTTGCTGAAAGCTAAAAGTGTGCAGCACGGTGGATCAGCTGGCAGAGCTGGTATCTCTCGAGAAGGTTGCCAGATCAAATCCTGGCTGAGGACCTTTTTGGGTGGAGTTTGCATGTTCTCTCCATGCATGTGTGGGTTTTCTCCGGGTACTCCGGTTTCCTCCCACAGACCAAAAAACATGCATGTTAGGCTGATTGGTAACTCTAAATTATCCCTAGATGAGAATGAATGGTCGCTTGTCTTAAGTGTCCCTGTGATGGACTGGAGACCTGTCCAGGGTGTCCCCTGCCTCTCGCACAGCGATGGTTAGACATGGGCACCAGTGACCCCCATGATCCAAAAAGGAAGAAGTGGATAAAAGATAATGGATAGATGGAATATCAAAAAGTTAATGTTGTGAGAGGTAAAAAAGTTACACAGATCCCCTGAAAGAGGCATATGTTTTGATAGATGAATGGCTAAAACTGCGCACAGTATGAAAAAGTAGTTAGATGGCAAAAAATGTATGTAAAAATTAAAACAGGAAAACAATAGTTTGAATGCTGAGTCAGCATTACACTATAAAACAAATGAGATCTTTAAAAAGGCCTCTGTCTTAGGTGAAAGATTTGATTCCACTGAGTTTCAATGATCCAATTTCAAAATAAGAAACATGCACACTGTGCTACGTTTAAAGGTCAACACAGAAAGCAAATCAATCTCACCGAATAATTTTAAAATCTGATTTTAATTACATGTTTGGGCTCAAATTTACTCCAGATTGTGTTACTCGTGACAAGAAGAGACTGATCGCCTTCTGAAAATCACGTGGAAGAAATTTGATCTGTCTTATTCTTGTGTGGAAGAGACAGTCTGAAATCATTTAAAACCGTAAAATATATGTTACACCTAAGCATTATTTACAATAATCATTAAATCCTGTTTATGTGCAATAATTACGACAAAAACGTTTGTGTGTTTTCTAACTGCATCCTGACGAAAACGCGGTTCGAGCGAACGTTTACGCTGGAGATTTGTGGCGGTGCAGAGCAATAAAAAGTTTTGTGACCAAAATGAAGAAAGAAAAAATAAAAACGACCGTCAAGGTTGTCGAGACGCATAATATTGATCGTTAATCAGTCGTGAAGTGGAGGGAGGTGGCTCCCTTAGGAAGCAATTAGCCATGTTGGACTCGTTGCTAATAAAACACTGGGGTTACAAGCTACCCACAGCCCAGCCAGGCCAGGAAGGCCCGGTGCACTTTGTCACTTTATGCGCGCGTGTGTGTGTGTGTGTGTGTGTGTTGGGGCCAAACCTAAATGGAAGAGAAAGTATCAGCTCCATCAACTGCAGCAGCAGAACTGTCTCTCTTTTTGACTTATTTGTAACACAACGCAGCAGGAGGTATGAGTTTATGACTGGCCTACACATACCCCGGCCAAATGGGACTAATCAAATAAAGGTGGTTTCAAAATATAAAACTTAGACTTGTCTGTCTAGAATTAGCACGTTTTAACAAAAGAACACTAAATTATATGTGAAGAGTTTCATAGACTTTGTTGCACAAGTCTTTTCTGTGTTCTTTTAGTTCTTTTTTTTTTTGCAAAACATTTTGTTGTTCCTTTTTAGTTTTAGTTATTAAACACATTTTAACTTGTTTGAAGGAAAATTCTTAAACTTTTATACATATACCAAGTTGAATCAATGATCCGAGGTGTTTCAATCCCAGAAAGATCAGGACACGCTATTTGGAAAAAAAAAAAATAAAATCCCTGTAATGCCACTTGATTGTTGATATGTGCTGCTGATTATCCATGCTGCTGATCTCATTCATTCAATCTTTATTTATACAGGTTAATCCCATTAAGCCTCGGGGGCTCATTTACAAAAGAGACCTGATTTTAACAAAGAGCGATGACAACAGTGGACAACAAAGACAACAATAGACAATCATAAAGGATGTGTACAAATTGAGAAAAACAAGTGAAAATAAAATGGTATTTAAAAAAAAATGTAATAAAAAAACAGCTAGATCGTAAGGCAATAGAAAACTAAAAACAAGAACATGCTGCTGATTTATTTCATGCTGCTGTATTCATTCATACTCATCTGCTCACACAGACTCATGTTTGTGCTGCTGTTGTTCGGCATATTGTTTTTGCACTATGAAGTGTTTGGCGTATTTCTTAGTTCATATCTTAGATCTTATTACTGTTTTTATTTTATAATTTATACTTTTGTTAGATTTAACTGGGACCCTGTGTACACAATTTCGTTCCACCACATGTACCACATGTGATGCAAATGACAATAAAGAAACCTTGACCTTGACTTTGACTTTGATTTGCATGGACAAATTTTCACATTTTGTTGCAAAACATCTACTGAAAATGAGTTATTTGTTACTTCAAAACTGGTAAGATCAAAGTTCTAAAGTCAGATGATAATTGTGACAGCTCACATGACACCAGGAGAGTGAAGTGTTCAAGAAGCATCACCCCTGTTGAGCAGACTGTCATTTATAATGCACAGCTGCTGTTTAGTAATTGTTTTTTTATTCTGTTAGATGCAGCCGTTATCTTAAAAAAAAAAAAGATCATTTGTATAAAGATATTCACCTTTCTCCACTCTTTACTTACCCATCAGTAAAATAAAACATAGTTTACAATCTTCTTGACTAAAATTCCTCATCAAATTGTCATTCACTCTTCTGCAACACATGCATAGATTTAGTCATAAATACAAACAAGATTTGACATGGATTCTTGTGTAAATGGAGCTGAGTACATTCAAAATCTGCACATATGAACATAGTACAGTGAAATGAATTGGACTTTCTGATGAAAAGCAGCCGGAGGTGATGTGTTGTAGAAACATTTAGCTGAAAACATCTTATGAACCTTGCGAGCCTAAACAGCAAGCATGAAGTTGGTGGAGTCCAGAATACAGTGGCCATAAACCACCAAGAGCATCACCAGCTCTTGTGGTGTGTGTGGAGAGTGTAACATTAGATTTTAGTTACCATCGAGGCCTGGCAAGGCTCAGGCACTAGACACAACAGACCTAGTCAATTTAGGACACAAAACACATAAAACCACTTCGAATTCTTCCCTGGGGAGAAAGACGGGGTCAGAAGAAAGAGAGGGAGAGGGAAGAAAGACAAAAGTGAGAGAAGGGCTATAGATGGATATAAGTGGAAGCACATTGTCAAGATGTAGACAGGAGGCACTTCAATGCATGTTAAGGAGCTCTCTTGTGACAATAGTGGGTCGTAATTATTCATTTGGGGCCCAAAGCTCTCCCTAATGAATGTTTGGAGCTGTCATCATTAAAAACAATGTTTTTCCAGGTTTATTATAAAAAAAAAAAAAATTCATTTCAATTCAGTTTATTTATATAGCGCCAAGTCACAACAGAAGTCATCTCAGGGCACTGAACAGAAACATTCATATGTAAAAAAAAAATTATAATTTAACAATATTTATCTGAGGAGCAGACTGCTTTGAATTTAACTCCATCATAGAACTCTCATCTTGAGCAAGCATGAAGGCGACAGTGGAAAGAAAAAAAACTCCCTCATGATGAAGAAACCTTTAACAGAACCAGGCTCAGGACAAGAGGCCATCTGCTTTGACCAGTTGGGTTTTAGAGGAACAGGCAGGAGGAACAGATACACAATGGCAGGTCAAGAATCACATGTTAAGGTAGAAATAGTATCAAATGAAAACTGTTAAATTTTAGCAAGTCATTTAAGGAAATGTGGTCAATTTGACCTCCCGTAGTCTAAGCTTAAGGCAGCATAACAAGCCAACCCTAACTATAGGATTTCTCAAAAAGGTAAGTCTTAAGTCCAGTCTTAAAACTGGACAATGTGTCAGCCTCACGGACATAAACTGGAAGTTGGTTCCACAAGAGAGGAGCCTGATAACTGAAAGATCTCCCTTCCATTCTGCTTGTGGAAACTCTAGGAACCACAAGTAAACCTGCAGTCTGAGAGTGAAGTGCTCTGTTAGGAAAGTATAGAACAATAAGATCTTGAATATAAGATGGAGCTAGGTTGTTGAGAGCTTTGTTGGTAAGAAGTAAGATTTTGAATTCAATCCTGGATTTGACAAGGAGCCAATGGAGAGAAGCTGAAACTGAAGAGATAAGATCTCTCCTATTTATCCTACCTTCCAAACAAGCCAATGATACTTTTTTTTTCTGCGATTGAAGGTGTTACTTACATGTTTACTGTCTGATTGGAATCTGCAGCTTAAATAATGCGATCGCGCCACATTGGTTTTATTTGCAGTTAAGGTAAAGTTCTTTTTCCAGATTGTCAAAATCTAGATTGCAGCCATTACACACAACAAGAATAACAAAATCAAATCAAAAAGCAAAATTTGAACCAAAGTGGGTGACATTTTTGAGATGTATATAGGCCAAATTCTTTAAATCTTGCCTTTCAGATCAGGCAAAGCTGAAACCAATATTTGTCAAAATGTTAAAACAGATGTTGTGAAATCAGAACTTGAAAATCTCTAAGCTAAATCCACACTCAGTTTTAGCTCAACATCTGTACAAGTAGTTGAATTAAAGTCAATTTTGTGATTTTTGAGGAAGTGGGGTGACTTTAAAAGCTAAGGAGCTGATTAAAGTAATTACTTTCTGAGAGTTTCATGAGACATTTTGCAAATAAACAAACAGGGGTCATGAAAACAGTTACAGGCAAAGTTTTAGGCAAGTGTCTTGCACTAATTGTAGTGCTCAGAAAATGTGTTGGGGAAAATATTCAGCTACTTCAACTCCAAAATTTAACAAAACATCTGTACAATTTAGTTTAGGTAAATCACGTTTTGGGTTTGCTAAGGCCAGTTTGCTTTTCTGTCTTTAATTTGGTAGATGCAGACAAATTTTTAAATTAGCTGTTGTTGTTTGGACAGCACAACTTGTGCCCGTTTTAACTGGCAACTTGTTTCCTGTTTGGGCTATGCACAGCCCAGCTAATACCTGAGTCACATCCTGCAAAACAGTGGTGATGTTTCTGCATCCAGTCATTTGTAGTGAGGAAACGTTTGTGTGTGTTGTTGTGCATGGAAACCGAGGTGTGTCTATGCAGCAGATTTTCACACACTGTGTGGTCCTGCCTCCAGAGGTGAGAAGAAGCACCTCGCCCTTTGTAAACAGAGCTGGAGAGAGTCTTCTCTGGAAACTCTGCCGAGCTTTGATTTGCTTTTCCCAATGAATGACTCAACGCAGGGCGAAGGAGAACCACAGAATTGGTCTCTGCTCTCTCAGACCGGAGGGAACCAATGATGATAGTACACATGGTCCCTCGAAGGTGGGTTTACAGGGCTGATGAGTCAACAAGCATTTATCACTGCTTGGGTAATTGTCAGATGATTTCACAAAGAAAACAGAGAAATGATCTGAGGTCTGAACGTAGCAGGAGTGTCAGGGAAAGGGGAAGACCGGAGGAACACTGAAAGCACAGGAAGGTGGGGGAAATGGAACAGGGAATTCTTCTACATCCTCCACATTTCATGAAGCAGTTTAAATCAGATTCACTCTTCAACACCCGCCTCCTCCAGGCTGCGGGACTCCGCAGAAAACATGTTAATTCTGTGTCCAGCTTGGAGCCATTAGCCAAACCTTTGTTTCTGACAGGTGCACCGTCACGCTCTGAAAATCTGGGTGAAGAACCTCTGCCCTGCCATAACATCCAACACATGCTAAAACACTGTTGTCACTTTGAGGAAACAGACTTTAAAATATCCAGAATTATATATATACTGTATAAAAAGGATGACCTATATGTCTCTACACCACAAGGTCAAGAAAAGAGACAAATGAAAATTCTCTAAGGAAGTGGCAAAAGACTGCACCCCAGTGTGGGTCAGCTGTGCTGAGACTTCTGTACAACTGTTGCACAGCTGGACTACAGATAGCACAGTTTATATTTTAAATATGAGTGATTTTTTTTCTCCCTGTTTTATGAAAACAGACAGGTAAGTAACAAGTTAGTTTGAACAACAAAATAACAAAAGCCAAAACAAAGATTTACAGTAGTCCCTCGTTTATCGCGGGGGATCTGTACCCTGAAACCCCGTGATAAGTGAAAAACCACAAAGTAGGAATAGTAGTACAAGTAGTAAGCATTGGTTTATTTTAGTATATATATATATATATATATATATATATATATATATATATATATATGAATATAAATAAGTGTTTTAAACCTTTCCCACAGTCCACCAGTCAGCCATTTGTGTGTCATGTCCAATCTTATTTTGAAAAACCGCGATAGACCGAGTCCGCGATAAAGGAACAGCGAAGTAGCGAGGGACTACTGTACATTGTTGATTAAGTGTGAGGACAATTCAACTAAATTGCTCAGGGGGTCACAGTTTCTGAAAGCCAACAGCTTGGGGGCAATTAAAGTCATTATGTAAATAAACCAAGTTTTACAATAATCTGTTACCTTTTAAATTGGTTTATTTTATTGCATTGAATCATAAATGCAATAAACAGAACCCAAACCCAGAACCTCCCCCACCCATTCATTTTTAATTTTTTTAAATGAAGTGGGCCAAATTGAAGTCACCCGCAGGCCATTTCCATCCCGCGGGCCACCAGTTGAATAGCTCTGCATATCCTGAAGAAACCTGAGGAAAGAGTGAGATTTTGTTGTTTAGGTCATACCTTGAAAGTAACAGTGGTCAAACTCATGTTGTATTTTCATATGTCATGCTTAAAAAATAGAATTAGTAGCCTTTGGAGTATGCGTTGTAAATTACTCTCAGTTACTACCACAGCAAACCTTAGCACAATATGTGTAAAAAATAACTGAATTATCTCCATGTTTTTCTTTCTGAAGTCAGTAAGTAATGGTGGCCAACTTGAACCAGGTTGGCTGTAGCTGTAGATCCAACGATCATTTTCTGAATGTTTCATTAAAATCATAAAGTGCTTAACAGTGTATTTTGGTGAAAGTCTGACATCAACACACACAGGTATAGTATTGCTTGTCTTTAACTTTCAGCTACAGATGATAAAATAAATTATTTATAAAATCATCATTTTTACTGAATGTAAGTTAAAGAAGACTGATTTGATTGTTTTTAACTGGTTCATCCTGTATTCTCAGCAGTTGTGTGAATAACTGCAAATCAAAGTAATTTTCTCCGGAGCAGTTTATCTTGAGCTGTGTCTCTTTGAACCTACAGAACTTGGCTAATACTTATAGATGCTAGTTAAATACTTTCAGGTTCTGTCACTTAGTAAGGTATCTGACAGAAGAAAATGACAAAACCTCAAGTTCTAGCCATCCCTGCAAGGTCCTGACAAAATAGGTACTGTTGAGGAATAAAACAATAAGAAAGTGTTGTGTTTATTTTAATATTCGATCTTTAAGCAACCGAAGCTTGTGATTGAGCTTTCAGAAGGCTTGTACGTAGCTCAAATCAATTACCAACTTCAAGATTAAATCACTAAAAAGAAAATAATGTATATTACACAGACCACACAATGTTTCTTGAGTCCTCTAAAAACCTGAAGCAAATTCTGCCTTTTTTTCCTCTTCTTTAATGGTCTGTAATAGTGTTCAGTCGCAGTAAATCAGCTCTGGTTTTCACAGTTGTTAGGACTTAAGGAAAATTATATTCTTGGCACTGGTTCCACGTGTTCTGCTCACATACAAGTCTGATCGAAAAAACACCAGCAGCAGCACCCAAAGTGTTTGGCAGGTAACGCCAGGCAGCCAGAGCAGAGGAACTGCACGGCTTATTAAACAAGAGAAAAAAGAAAGAAAGCAGACATTCAGCCTGTCGGCTTTGCTTTTTGTATTTGAGATACTGTTCTGTTAGATTATGGTCACTGGATATTGAAAAGGATGACAATAATTATGAAGTCAAGATATTTTTTAAAATTTTTTATTTTACCCAGAAAAGAGAAAACTGTTTAAACAAAAGTACTAATCAAACATCTTTTTTTTTTTTACAGTTCTGCAAAAACTAGTTGTACAACACATATATATGTTTATGTGTATACAACTTTTGAGAATTCTTTGTCTGTGTTAACAAATTTATTTATTGCCTGTTGCCAAAAATGCAAAGGTCAGATGATAATGCTTTTGCCGTGTGTGTGTGTATTTGTTCATTGGTGCAAAATATCACATAAATCCCTGAATGAATTTCTATGAGGCAGCACGGTGGCTCAGTTGGTAGCGCTGTTCCCTCTCAGCGAGAAGGTCGCTAGATCAAATCCCAGCTGGGGTCCTTTCTGGGTGGAGTTTGCATGTTCTCTCCGTGCATGCGTTTGTTTTCCATGGGTCCTCCAGTTTCCTCCCACAGACCAAAAACATGCATGTTAGGCTGATAAGGCTGAGAGTGAATGGTTATTTATCTCTATGTGTCCCTGAGATGGACTTTTGACCTGTCCCGGGTGTCCCTCGCCTCTCAAACAATAACTGCTGGATATGGACAACACTGACCCCCGTGAACTGGAAAGGAAGAAGCAGGTAAAGATAATGGACGGATGAATTTCAATAAATTAGGTGTACAACAAAATCTAATACATTCAAAGGTGACCTTGCTAAAGATGGCCGCCACAGCAAAACAATATGACAAAGACAAAAATGGCTGTAAGTTAATTACTTTGTAGTTCTACAGATAGTGAGCATCATCTCTTCACATACTCTGTGCACTGCACATGGTGAAAATACTTTTGATTACAAACTTGGCACCAACTCTGATTATTAGCAAAATATCCCATGAATCACAGCACAGATATCTAATCATTGGTTGTGCAGGTATAAAAGTCACACCAATTCAAGATTTGCCTCTGCAGCTGATCAATCTTAGCCACCTCAAGATGCAACCAGATTTACAGATACTGATTTGAAGTTTGGTGTGTTAGAGTCCTCTTCAACACATACTACCAGAGCCAACACATCTGTTGAAATCTCACATTAATAAACAAGATTTTGCATATTTGTATTTACAAAGTTGAACCAAACTGGCTATAACTCCTTCCCTATTCAAGTGTGTTAAAAATGTCAATGTATCTAAATAAATGATGTGTGTCCGTATCAGTAGGAAGACGATGTTAGTTCTTTAACTGACCAGAAATGAAACAAGACATTAGTTAAATATGAAACAGTTCAAATCCTCTGATATTAAATAATGGTCAGGAGTGCATAGCTTTGGTCAGTCTTCAAATGAAACTGTACTGTGATGCAAATGTTCAGTTTTGCATCTTATTTTGCTTTCAAAACCTGCCAGTTTGCTGTGACAGCTGGGGAATGCACATGTATGGCGACGCAGGCACGAAAGAGAGAGTGACAGCTTTGAATAAACAAATAAGTTCAGTTTGCTTCTTTTAATTTTTCCATATTGCCTGGGTTCTTTTTTCAATGCAAAGTGGCCCAATTGGATTGATGCTTATCGCTACACATGTTAATGCACCGGCTGGAAAGAAAAATAGGGAAATGATTTGTGTCAATATGACAGTTAACTGGCACCGGTGTGGATCATTTATACTTCCTTGTTTTACTGGAGTTCAGTTTTGTTGTTTGCATGTTTTATTTTTGTTGTTGAATTCTCATTTTCTCAAAACCTAAAATTGTAAGGTCTCAAAAGAGAGGGGCATGAATTTGGCAACAATTGCTTCAAATGTAAAGAATTAAGGCCCAATATTATGTTCAAGGCTATTTCTCTTCCTTTGACTCTCCACAGAAAGATGATATTCCGTCTTGTCTGTGCTGTTGTTTAAACACAAACCCCTTGCAGACCCCATCCCTTTGTACATCACCCCAAACTCCTCAAGCGTCCCAGAGAGGTGAAACCCAAACCAGAGTGCAGAGAGCTCCCTCAACTCCTCAACCTCTCAACACATACTCAGCACTACCCTTTGAAAATAAACCATGCCAGCAAGCCCTCTCCCCCCCCCCCCCCCCCCCCCCCCCCCCCCCCCCGTCTCATACTCGCGCCTCATACGTGAGCACACATGCTGCACACTCCACTGGGAGCTCTTTGGAGACTTCCCCGTTGCTGTTCCAGGAAGCAGATGTGAGAATGGCGGCAATCAGGCGTGATGCTTCATTATGCAGAGACCATTACTCTCACTGCAAAGACGTGGTAGTCAGATGAGGAATGGTGGATCCTATTCGTTCCTTTAGTTGACATGAAGCAGTGCAACATTAAAAGCATCTGATCCAAGCCAGCATGTGCCTTTTTTTGTTGTCAAACTTCAGAAACATGTGCTGGATGCATTTTACAGGGCTTAAAATAATTTACTTTGACAAACGAATGGATGTTAATGACTGTAAATGACAGTTATGGGGCGGTAATTGGTCACAAGATAAAAAGGGGCCTCAAACAACAACTTTACGCACCCACGAGCGAGCACAGAGTCGATTATAAATTTAGTGATTTGATAGTAACCAGCAACAAGGTTCTGCAGCTTCCCACACTCTGAAACATGTGGTGAGACACACTTCCAGATGGCTGAGAGTCTGCGTTTTTCAACGTCCACCTTCCAATGATGATTGCTCTCCCACAGAAACACTTATCTGTGAAGCTCAGAATCATCCACAACACGTTTTCTCAATGTTACAAGAACCAGAGTGACAGGTAGGACAGCAAATTATAACCTGGAGCTTTGCATAGAAATGTGAAGTTGGGTGTAAGAGGGAGAGAAGAGCCTGCAGGCTGCACGAAACAGCATCATGATGGAGCTGATATCATATGACTGAGCTCAGAGTTTGGACAAACTTTGCCAGAATGATGGAAGAAAGCTGACTCAGGGAAGAACTGAAGACATTAGTAACAAAATTATTACTTTTATGTTATGCTTATTGCTGTTGCTTTTGTTGCTTTTTTAAGTATGGAAATAGTATTTGGATTTAAAGATTTTACAGGAACGTGGGATTAACTATTATGATCTGACTCCCAAAGAGCCAGTTTGCTACCAGGTTTTTGGGTTCCTGAAAAAGCTCTTCACAAGTACCACAAAGTAAAAAGCTAAGAGCAGAAATCAGCTGTTTTAGCTGAGCTTATCTAAATAAGCTAGTTCTAGTACAAATAAAATAACTAAACAGAACTGACAAATATGGACAAGAAACTAAGAGCCATATACGAGTGTGGTTAGTGAATAAGTAACAGGTGATCTGATTAACTGATGAGGAACAGATGTGTGAGGCGTTACATAAAAAAGGGACCATTCCTTTTGAGTCAGCTGGATCTGTGTAGAAGTGATGACAAGGGAGGAGTTTCCCTCTTAAAAGGCGAGCTAAGCGTTTGCTGGTGGGAGGAGGTGTCACCTTATATCAGGGTCCACCTATCAGCACAAACTAAGGTTTTTATGTCATGAGCAGCTGACGACCTAAATGTTCAAGAGAAACACAGAAATACCAGAGATCACCTACTGTTTAACACAAACCCTGTGAGTTTTTACACTTGTTTTAAATGGAGTGTAAACTCCGCCCACCGGATCACTTTAGGCTGCAAATGTGCAGTGAAGGAGAAGTGAGGGAGAAAATGGGCATGAAAACACAAGGATAACCTAAAAATAAATAAACACAAAATATTTAAATCCATATGGAAAACTGATAGCCCCATGATAAATTGTATCGCTTTTTGACTAATCAACGTTTTAGTGCTTGTACATTTATTCATGACAGTAAAATCCTGTGTGTAAAAAGAGCATTTCTTTTAGCAAACAATGCTTATGAAAATAATCCTAATCCAGCCCATCAAAATCATGGAAACGCTCATGTCACTAGGTCGTGAGCATGTTCAGATTAAAGACACTAAAGTACAGAGAAATCACATTCTTAGCTCAGTAAAAGAAATATCTGAAAACAGTTGTAGCCTTTTCCCTTTACGTCTGTTTCATTTATTATCTTTTCAGCACATGATCAAAATTATATGACAGGATGAGAATAAAGCGAGCCAGACATGAAAAAAAAAGGTAAAAAGTGTTTCCAATATTGTGGTTTCAAGGGAAAAAATATAATAGTGGGCATAAACTGTTGCATGTGGACAAGTGGTGCAGAATCTGTTTTTAAAAACTCAAATAATACAGTAGACAGAGCCTAACCCTGCGGCTTCAAAGCCTGTAAGCCACTGTTGGATGTAGCATTTAAAGAAGCATTTCACGGTTACAGATCCACTTGGTCATATGAAAACCTTTGTCTAAACTGCAAAATTAAAATTTAAATGTTGATATGCATCAATACCTGAATCATCTCTGTTCCAAAACAGCTGCTACTTTAGTTTCAGGTGGACTGACAAGGCGCTGGACACATATTCTGTGGTCATAAATTCAGGATTAAGATTACAGCGGGGGGAAAGGATTTGGGTTTTTCTTCACCTTTGTCTTCTTCTACCACTTATCCATAATCGGTTTGCAGAGGCAACAGGTCCAGGAGAGAAACCCAGACATCCATCTCCTCAGCGAGCTCTTCCTGGGGGATCCCATGGCGTTTCCGGTCCAGAGAAGTTCCCTTCCTTCAGTATTTTCTTGGTCTTTCTAATGAATAAGTAAGTTTCTTTTGGCTGCTTCCTTCTTCAGGGAGTCACCACAGCGAGCAAACTCTCATGATAGATTTGGTGATTTGTTTTACACATGGATGCCCTTCCTGACGCAACCTGGGCTCAAACCCGCAACCTTAGGATCACATTATTTTTCAGGGACAGTTGTAAAAACCAATATTTCAGACGATAAGGGGCAAGTGTGTAAGTGTGTCAGGGCAGGAATACTGAGCGTGTGGGACAGTGGGCTCTTTCAGTGTACATGTCTATGTAAGAAATGACATTCATGCTCTTTACAGAAGATGTTTTTATCATTGTGGCTCAATTATACCATCCGTCCCAGAGGGTTGGGCACAATGAGGTGTGGAGGAGGGAGTCATGTGCGTCACCGCTGTTGTTAAAGACGCAGTCAGAGAAACATATTTTAAAAAGATGGGGAATTGTTTGCAAAGGACAAAATGTCTGAAATGATCCAAGTTGTTATAATTTCTGAATATCAGATAGACTTTACCTAAAAATAACGGTAGAGATAAGATATAAGTTACAAAATGATACAAAATGTATTTCACATTTTGGTTGTTATGCACATACTGTAAGATAATACATAAGTAAACATACTGTCTGGTGGTAAAACAAGATAATTTAATGTCAGAAAATGTTGTGGTGTCTACATTCTTTGGCATTAATAGATCGAAAAGCTTATACCAAGAAAAAAAGTGTATCCATGAATTTTTCCTCACTTTGGTCCAACAACCTGTCTCCTGCAGGGAGGATGGTGAGACATCTGATCCACTTGAACAGGCAATAGAACGCTATCCAGCCCGACTTCCTCTCTTTTCTTTCATTCCTTTCCTCTCTCCATCCCCTAACACCTCTTTCTTTGCTCCAAAAAGCCGGATGAGGGTCGTCTTACCAATGTCCCCACATTGTGATGCAGAAATCCAACATTTTGGCAGCATCCTGACCCGTTACAACCTCATAACTTCACAGACTGGCAGGCTCATTCCTCTATTATCAGTCTGCCCTTGTCGTAACCACTCTTACTGAGTTTAAAAATAAGTCTCCTTTAGTCCAGTTTAGCTGTAAAATAAGCTCTTCGTGTGTTCAAATGATTTACTTTGGTGTTGTTAATTATCTGCCAACATTCTCCCACTGTTTGAGAGATTTTTGTTCAACACTTGTATGAGTGGGCAGTATTTCCACCGAGACTGTCCTTTTGACATGTGCATATTGCTGTGTTCCTGTTTTGTGGGCGTTAACCGCGCTTGTATTTTGACATGGTGCAAATGTTTGTGTGTACACCGGCTGGAAAACTTGAACTTGGAGGTTGTGCGTACGTGTGTGTGTGATGGATGTGTGTGTGTTTGTGTGGAGAAAGGAGGCACAGCTCTGCAGCCTGATATTCTGGGAACAGCAGGGTGGCGTTGTTGACCCACCTGCTCCCTTCTCTCTTTAGCTGGATCTAGTCAGATTTCAGCAGCTGCATCCCTTCACAAAGCACCTCTTTGTAATCTTCCCAAGGCGCTACAAACTACAACTGCAACCAGGAGAGGAGAGAGGAAGGAGAGGGGAAGATAGGCAGTTAAGACAGAGAGGGAAAGGGCGGTAACTGTTCTTCATGCTGTGTGCACCAGTGTCATCAGCAGTAAATTGAAAAATCACGTTCAGCAGCCGATACGGCTGTTAAACAAATCATGTTTTGATGCAAAATTAAAATAATAATAATAATAATACAAATAAAGAATGAGCCATATGTGCACAAATGTTGTTTTTCCCCACACGCAAGCTGAGTTCAATTCCAACAAGTGACCAATATTTAAATTATTTATGTAAATTACTTATGCAGAACATCCTTGCAAATTATTAACAAGTAAAACGTTAAGTGAGAAAGCAATAGCGTTTTTGTGAACATGCATGGACATGAACAGAGAAGACTGGCACGATTGTTTCGTATTAGCAACATCTTTGTTTTGGCACAGTCACTTTGTAGAATAAGTCGTGGATCTGTGCTGTGTTACGAGGCAGACATTTTACATTTGATCCTAGACTCAAAGTGAAGGTTTGGCTTTGTTTCTACCACAAACTCAACTTAGATCATGCTAAAGTTTTTAGGATTTTCAAACTAAAACATGACCATGTTCTCAGGACCTGTCATTGCCTGGTCCCTTAAGCCAGAGCTGAGAGTTGCAGACAAGGTCATTTAGAGGTTAACTCCAACAGGATGTCTATCCAAGTTTAAAACTGTGAAGGTGTTGATGGAAATTAATCAAGCTGTTAGTTCAAGATCTGGAGGTCAGTCTATATGATCATGTGCAAGTTAGATTCAACAACATATGGACTGTACTTATAAAGCACTTTTCTATCTTATCAAGACACTCACAGCACTTTACAACACAATCTGTGCCCTCATTTACTCATTCATACATAATTCTACTAGATCTATACAAAGGCTAATCAGAGCTTTATCACATTCATACACCGATGGGACACACATCGGAGGCAATGAGGGGTTCAGTGTCTTGCCCTGGGACACTTCGGCATGTGACTGCTTGTGGAATCGAACCCCCAACTATTGCATTGGAGGATGACTGCTCAAACCACTCAGCCACAGCCGCTCTATGCTATATAAATATGACTATATAAAAAATCTAGGCTGCATATAAATTAATAATCAATTCATACAGAGCAACAAAACCTAGCCACTTATTAAATGAGGGATACTGAAGATACTGCACTTTCTGCCGAACGTCACACCGCCATATAAGTCACATCTATTATGCGTCACCACTGACAACCCGGGAACATGGGCCGATGTTGTGACAAAAATCGAATGATTGCCAAATGGCGGCTACGAGAATGTGCACGGGAGGACTTTAACAAGAATTTAACAAGATTTACACTTAAAAACAATTATTTATTTGCTCAAAATTATAGCAAAGATGTGTCTCAGTCTAATTTTTCCTTAATAAATGCACTTTGACAGTCAAATCAGCTGCATTTCAAAAGCCGATTCGCGGCTGCAAGAGCACTCAAAGGGAGGATTCGCTGGGCATTTCTTTGAACTTTAACAAGATAACCACCTAAAACAATTGTTTGTTTGCGTGACATTAAAGTAAATGTGTGTCTCAATTGAACTTTTTATTAATAAATGCACTTTAATGGTCAACTCAGCTGCATTTTGCCGCGCCGCCCAGGCAAAATGCAGCTGAGTTGACGTTTGCTCCAAGATGAAGGTGGTTGGTATGGCAAGCCAAGTGTCTCATTAATAGCTACTTTTATCTATTAATGAGAGACTTGGCTTGCCATTAAAGTCGAGGTCCCTCTAGCGGCTGAAAATGGTAGTGTTCAATATTTTCCATGTCAGAATGAATGAAATCGTCAGATCTCAGCCAAAAATTGGATTATAAATATGGTGAAATAAACATAAATAAGTCGTTTCGCTGTACAAGTCGCAGGGCATGCAAATTTATGCAAAAGGTGCGACTTACAAAAAGTACAGTATATATATTTTTACATAAATACAGACTGACCCCAAAAAGACAAAAAGGTAAAAAAAAAAAAAAAAAAGTGATAGAAAAAAGTTAGAATGTGATGGGTAAAAATAAAACGCAATATTGTTGTAGAATAAAAATTATTTTTGAAGTTGAACAAAAGCCAAAAAAAAAAAGTTGAGCCTATAGAAAAAAAAACTATTCTCTAAGGTAATCCAAGGTCAAAAGAAATCAAATACTGTTAATTTTCAGCAGGTATGTAACTTTATCTATGTGATATGCCTCACAGCTGAAAAAAAAAAAAAGTGTAGCAGTCTGTGATAAAACCTCTGAAATGTGACGCTGTGGTCCAAACTGGTCTGACCTGCTGTGGGAGTTCTGCAAAGCTGGTGAAAGTTTCTTGTATAAGAAATACAACAAAACAGACAAGTTCTTGGAAATGCTTTTCCTATGTTAATGTAAAGAATAATTATTCTCTGCTGTTCAAACGCTTCCTTTTTTTTTTGACGTTCATAGCCACAACTCTCTGCAAAGTAAACTAGAGATATTATTAGTAGCATCTAGCCTGTGGCAACACCTTCAGCCATGATCAGTCATCATCTTCAATGGGCATCACTGGTCAAGAGCCAACCTAGCTTACAGTAGGTGTATGCTACAGGTAGATAACTTACTATAAAATGCTACAAGGCTAAATGTTTCCGTACATCAAGTTAACGGTTAGAAATGATGAAGTGGTTACAAGGAAGCACCCCGCACCTTTACCAGTGAAAACGGTTAGCAGTTGCTTCCTTTTTTCCCTGCCTAAGGCAAGAGATATCTATGTGACAGTTGGCAGCGAAGGTATCAAGCATAGATGATACAAGAATGTCAACCCACACTGAAGAGTGATGTGTCAGGTTATCACAAACAAACAAACAAACAAACAAACATCAAGATAAGGAAGCACTTTCTGGTCGACCATTTACATCAATAACAACATAAAACAACAGAATTTAAAGCAAATTATGATCCATCCATCCATTATCTTTTACCCGCTTCTTCCATTTTTGGGTCACTGGGGTCGCCGGTGCCCATGTTCAGCAATCACTGTGCGAGGAGAGGGGTACACCCTGGACAGGAAGCAAGACCACCACATGGAGACAAACAACCATTCACACTCACTCACACCTAAATGGACAACTTTTTAAAAGTTGTCAGTGAAAGTAACGTGCACCTTTTAAGTCTGTGGGAGGAAACTGAAGCACCAGGTGAAAACCGGTGCATGCACAGGGAGAAGCCTGAGACTGTCATGCTGCCGTGACGCCTTACAAATGATGACGTTAATTTTCTTTAGATTTTATTATAACAAAATAAAAAATAAAAATAAAAGTACAAACCAATTATTGTTGAAATGTTCTGTTAATATTTAGTCGTTTATCAGCATGGAATAAGAAGAAAAAGACAGAAGACTTCTTCCAGGATAGGCTGAGAGTAAGCCAAAAAGTTATTCATTTATTGTTTGTTTTTCAGGCTTATAAAACCACTCTTTCTCCAAAATGACATACCGGTGTGGAAAAAATGCTATCATGACCCGTTGGTTTTAGTTGGACCCAAAGTGCAGACAGAATGCGGAAAGCTCAAAGTATGAATAAATAATTCATTTAAATACCAAAAAAAAAAAAAAAAAAACGCTGTCGTGGCAGCAAAACTTAAACTTCTTAGCTCAGAAGACACGATGGGAGAACAAAACATGGCGCCACAACGGATAATGCACGGACGGAGAACAACAAGGAAATGCACAATACGAACACCTGGGGGAAGGATAACAGGTGGCAGAGGCAGGAGCTGATTACAAGATGGAGGAAGGACAAATGACACAAGGATTAAAAAAAATATACACAGATCCTCGCAAATGCAACATCTTCATATTCTCTGCTCTATGACTGATGTCTTATAAGGTACCAACTATTGATAAAACATCACTTTTTAAAAAGTCCAGTGCTGGCCTTCAAAGAATGTACATCATGACTTCAAAGTGTGATTCTATTCCCAATAAACAAATTCCATATGCATGCTTAGAGATGAAAAGTTATGTTTCTCTTTACATCACTGACATCCTTTGCAGGAGTCAGAGTCAGTGAAGCTCATATGAAGCTTTGTATTCAATACCAAAGGGAAAAAAAACAAAAACACTTTATGCCTCCTTTGATATGTGGTGTTAGTTTAACACACTTTTGCAAGACAGGGGGATAAATGTGAACTTTGAAGCTATACTCTTTCTTTCCTCTGTGCTGGGTTGAACTGAGCTGACCTGACCAGCTGGGTGCAACGCTAAAGCCGTCTGATTTAGTTTAAGCTTCTTCTTGTTTTGCACCAGATCTCCGTCTTTTGACTGTAGCAGAGTTTGTCAGCATGGTGCTAATCTATGGATAATGTTGCAATGCCATTTTAAGCCTGTAATGTAGGTCCTGGTGGGTGTTTATTGCAATTAAAATAAGAGCTGGCAGCTTCGTGCACAGATACGGTGTGCAGAAAATATGGATCTATGTGTCACCTGTTAAATGTTTTTTAAATGTTAATGTCTTAGCAGAGAATTTGAACATTTGCATACAGAACTCTACTTACAATAAATGTAATCCACATACTTACATGAAGCATTTAAATTTAGTAATACAGTAGTCCCTCGCTACTTTACGCTTTGTTTTTCGTGGACATGCTCTAGCGCGTTTTTTTTCTAAATAAGATTGGACATGGCACACAATTGTCTGTTTGATGGATGAGCCGCACAATCGACATCCATCCATCCATCCATCCATTTTCTTTACCCGCTTATTCCATTTTGGGTCACGGGGGTCACTGGTGCCCATGTCCAGCAATCACTGTGCGAGGGGCGGGGTACACCCTGGACGGGTTGCAAGTCCATCACAGGGCCACATAGAGACAAACGAGACAAACAACCATTCACTCTCTCACTCACACCTAGGGACAATTTAGAGTTACCAATCAGACTAACATGCATGTTTTTGGACTGTGGGAGGAAACCGGAGTACCTGGAGAAAACTCACGCATGCACGGAGAGAACATGCAAACTCCACCCAGAAAGGCCCCTGGACCGGGGTTTGAACCAGGGACCTGCTCGCTGAGAGGCAGCAGCTCTACCAGTTGCGCCACCGTGCTGCCCTGCACAATCGACATTAAATTTTTATTTTAAATTAATTATTTAAAATTATTTAGCACATGTGTGTAGCCCACAGCTTCAGAAAAAGCTTCCTCCTGCAGTTGATCTGCTGATCTCGGTGCAGAGCAGAGAAGTGGGCGTGGTCAAGAGCTGACAGATGGCAGGGAGCTGAAATCATGACATGCTGTGCTCTT
>NC_056512.1:32365079-32390691 GCF_014905685.2 Nematolebias whitei
TATATATATATATATATATATATATATATATATATATATATATATATATATATATACTAAAATAAACTACTTTTTACTACTTGTACTTCTATTCCTACTTCACGTATTTTTACTTATCGCGGGGCTTCAGAGTACAGATCCCCCACAATAAACGAGGGACTACTGCATAATCTCATGATAATAACTTTTTTTTCTGTTTGGTTAACAGCAACTTCAACAATTCCTTAAAAGCTTTAAATCTCATCACATTTATTGTTTGTTGCCCTGAAAACTTATTTATGGGATATGTGCACACGAGGTTCAGGTTTCATTTTACTCACGTCTGTTTGCAGTGCACTTACATTGTCATATGCGTAAACATGTTTAGGCACATTTGTTCCTATTTGTTCTCATAAAAGCCGCACTCTGTTCAGCTGTGTAAATTGAATGCTGTTTTGTGAACATAATATACACGCATGTGAACTTTGTTGTAATTCTTCAAGGCAACATTTTCACAGACAGAAAAGGCATTTAAATGGTATTTGGTGTCACAGAGCAGCATCCCATTTCCAGTAAATGTCATTGGGTGGGCTCCTGAACCCCGTGCTAAATGTCTACAAGTCTCGCACCATCTCATCCACAGGCAAATTAGGGCGAAGATTTATGATGATTTACAATCTAAGATCAAACTAGAAGACAATGTGGGAAAACTCTGAAAACCACCAGTTTTATTTAAAACATATTTCTTGCAATGACAACAGAAAAAAAAAAAAAAAAGGATAAAAGAGGCTGTAGATCATAGATAATACAAAATAAAAAGCACTGTACTTAAATGATTAAAGCCATGTTTGTTAATCTGTTTTGTGAAAACAACTGTTATGGATCTCGTACATGTGGATGTAAATTCCCTTGGATGATGAAGGGAACATTAAAACTTAACTCTCTCTGGTTTTAGGTAAAAAAGTCTGAAAAAGCTCACTGAGAAAAGAAGCTGACTCAGCGTAATGCATTCCAAAAAGAAGCTGACTCAGCTTAATGCATTCCAAGTTGTCACCTTAACATAAACGTCCTTGTCTCAAATTCAACTGAGCATTTAGAGCTACTATACGTCAAACCACTTCCTGACAAATCGTCTTGTGTCAGAGAGAAAACACAACAAATAATCTTGACATGCTTGAACCTTTTGTTTTACTTTGGACATTTAAATCCGAGTGTGGCTGGGGGACAAATACACCTAGAGATCCAACAAAGTTCAGTCAGGTCATCTGGATGGTTTCTTTTTTTTTTTTGTTGAAACATTTTCTCCTTCATCCAAAGAACTTCATCAGCATATTGAGCATGAACTTTGATGTTTTGAACCACTTTGGCTTAGAGCTGTGATTTCTAACCAGAACCCGGACCCAGCCCGACCTGGCCCGAATTTTGGGTTGGGCCAAAATAATCTGCTTGATGGATGGGTTGGTCTCAGGCTTTTGATTGCGTCAGCGGATGCGTGTGGCTGACTATCCAATTTGGATCACCAGCAGCACGCGGTCGATAGACCAAGCTCTGACCGGCCGGTTGAAAGGTAAACAGTTTAGTTAAGCTCCAGATGGATCACTACCAGCGATCCATCTAAAGCCCAACTGGACTCAGCTGCTACATCAGCGGACGTTCGCAGCCGAGCCTAGCCCGTTGAAAGAGGTTAAAAAACGTTCAGGTGGACCACTGCTAGCAACCCACCCGAAGCTTAACTGGATTCAGCAGCACACAGCCGCTGACCGCTAATAACTATAATAACTATAATAACTATAATAACTATAATAACTACAATATTATTAATAACTATAATAATCTGCTGACCCTTGTTATAAAACATGAAATCTTATATCTTCCTTTCTTTGAAATACATTTTAAATTTTAAACTGATTTGTTTACAAAAGCAGTAAAAGCTTAAAAATAATTTAAAAAAAAAAGTTGGGTTTGTTTTCGGGTTCGGGCCTCTAATCACAGTTAATGGGTCGGGTCAGGTTGACTTGGGCCAGAAAAAAAACCCGATACTGGTTCGGGCCGGGCCAGGTGTCAACCAGTAAATTGGTTGGTCCACTATGTGAGTGTGCTACTTGTGGGACTGAGTTTGTTTGTGGCTCCTCAGACTGATGAAGTTCTTTGGATGAAGGATGAAATGTCTCAACAAAAAATAAAGAAACCGTCCAGATGACCTGACTGAACTTTGTTGGATTTGTATTTTTTACCTGGATTATTGAGCATGAACTTTGATACACCTAGAGATATTTTATAACAAGTTTCTTTGTTTTAACCAAACACTTGCTCTTCCTTTTTTTCTTAAACACCTTCTTACCTAAATATATATAGAGCTGAAGTGACTAATAGGTTTGAAAAAAAACGGCCATTGGTCCTCATTACGGTGTTCTGATAGAATTAATTTAGGATTTCGTGAGGTCAAATGTCAGTGCGAGGTCCTAACAGGCAGCAGCTGTCATGAGGGTCTGACAGTGATTAGAACCAGCGGACTCAAACATCCCAGGGTGCTCGACCTCATTAAGTAGACAACCTGAAAAAGCAAAACGGTGGTAAACCTAAAAATGGAAAGCATCCACCCCTCAAAGGTCAGGAGTAGTTAAAAAGGTAGAAATGGATCCAGGGGTGGATTTACATTGAAAAAAAAAAAAAAGACAATTCCTTATCCTGTGACTTCACCAAGTCTGGGAAATTTAAAATTAGAAAAAAAGAAAAAAATCCCAACTTTCCTGAAACCAGAATCGAAGCCTTCCACTCGTATTTTCTGCAACTGTAAATTCTGCCCTAATTACATTCTTTCTTAGCGTGTGAAACCAAAGATAGAAGTGGTCTGGTTGATGTGGTGCGGGGGTGAAACATGGTTTGTTAGCAGTCCGGGAGCTTTAGCCACATGTGGTTGTGCAGTGGTTGGGACTGTCTGGGTGAGAATGAGGGCATGTCATTCTCCACGGTTTGCCAAGTTTACCCTGACTTGGAGCATACAATCAGAGAGATTGTTTAACAAAATGAAGGCCTGCTGTTCGGGTTATGGTTTGGTTGGGGTGTTGTGATCGCCATGGAGACAGCTGTTACTCATGTGGGAAATTGTATAGAAATTCTGTCAAGCTTCTTGTGGTACAGATTCTGTCAATTATGCTAAAAATGTGGACCGTTCTAGACTGGCATGCAGCATTGTGTATGCACTAAACATTATTTAACCCACATAAGTTTGATATCCTGATGAACTTCTCATCAAATCCACATCCTTGTCACACATCTGGAGCTCCTTTCTATATAATGCCATGCTGCAGATGTGTAACTGCTCCAAATATCTTGGCAAGAGTGAAGACGTGTGCCTATCTGTACTGAAACACAGAAGCAAAGACCAAAGGGAGCAAGATTCCTGTGGGTGACTATGTAATTTAATTTTATATGCACATTAGAAGCCAGAGAGTATAAATTACATGCGGACTAAGAAGGGACGTTGTCCCAGGAGAAACGCTCCGCTCAGCAGTCCCTAAAGAAATGTGAAAATCTTTACAACTGTCTTTACTTTACAAAAATAGGGAAATCAAAACCGTTCTTGAGTTTTAGGGAAACCTTTGGTTATTGTTTCTGCTCTGGTGCGCCTTCCTTTTCTAGTCAAGAGCCCAGAGTCCACAATTTCTGGTCAGAAATTCCCCCACAGTATAAAAAAGACGTAAATCTGGGAGTTTATTAAATTGTGTCCCTGTTTTATCCTCCAGCTATATATGGCAGATATTTGGCAATACAGTTTAAATTTGTCTTATTTATGTGTGGTTATGTGTTATGTCTACATATGATGAGAAGAGTGGACATAAAACTAAAGAGCTGCTGCAGCTCTAACATTTGAGTGACAATTACACTACACTTGACATGTTTTGTAACCACCTCAAATAGACTGTTTTACTTCATTCATGTATTCCTGCAAATCCTACATAGATGTTATACTAAGGCAGCACAGTGGCACAGTTGGTTGAGCTGCCGCCCCTCAGCGAGCAAGTCGCCCAGTTCAAATCCCGGCTGGGTGGGCCATTCTGGGTGGAGTTTGCATGTTCTCTCCGTGCATATGTGGGTTTTCTCCAGGTACTCCTGTTTCCTCCCACAGACTAAAAACATGCATGTTAGGCTGATTGGTAACTCTAAATTGTCCGTAGGTGTGAGTGAGAGAGTGAATGGTTGTTTGTCTCCATGTGGCCCTGTGATGGACTTACGACCTGTCGAGGGTGTCCCCCACCTCTCACACAGTGATGGCTGAATATGGGCACCAGTGACCCCCACTACCCGAAAAGGAAGAAAAGGGTAAAGATAATGGATGGATGGATGGATGGATGGATGGATGGATGGATGGATGGATGAATGGATGTTATAATTATCAGTTTTTATGCAAATAACAAGAACAAGATTCAATGTATGTTATTCTAAAAGCCAAATGATCAAAAATATAGAACAATTGAATGGTGCAAACACATTGAATGCTTAAATAATTAAAAAAAAAAAGGAAAAAGTAAGGTAGCTTTGAATTTGATGTCAAAAATATCTTGAAAAAGTCAATTCAACAAAAGGCTGTAAAGGTAAGTGGTATGAAAAGAAAACAGCTGGAAAGGCCTTTTTTCAACAAATTATATTATTTATTAATAATGTTTTAGAGAGGCAGAATCTCTCAAGAGTAAGGATGGACAGGGGTTCACTAATCGGAAAAACAAACAAAACAAAAAAACAACAAAAAAAAAATAAAATATATATATATATATATATATATATATATCACAACGTGTAAAAAGAGTGGAACAATTTCAGAATATTGCTCCTCAACAAACATTTTGAAATCACTGCATGGACTCAGAAACCGTTCCACAAATGATTGTCTGTAAAAACACAGTTGACAAAGAAAAAGAAAGAAGAAGCCATGAGTGACTGCCATCTAAAAAGTCATCAGTCTTCTCTGAGCTGTCATTTAAAACAGACTGAGGCAAAGTTAAGAACTGTTCTTTGGTTAGATAATTAAAATTTTAAATTACTTTTGAAGACCATTGTTTAGATCTTTTGTACTAAAGAGAAGATGGACATCTGTTCTTTTATCAGAGCATATTTAAAACCCTGTTTCTCTGATGTTATGGGGGTGCATTAATCCCTATTACATGGGCAGCTTACACATTTGGTTAGATTAAAATAAAAACTACATACAGGTTTAGATCAACATATACAACAAAGTATTTTGTTTATTTTAGCATATTTAAGATATTGTTAAATTACATAATGCCTCCATTGCAATGGCATGCATCACAGTAGAAATGTCCAGGTGCTGAACTGGTATGCATGTAGTCCAGAGTCCAGACCTCTCATCAAGTGAACACATTTGACATGTCATGATGGGCAAGGGACTGCTGGACAACTCTACATCAGACTAGTATTGGACTTGTCCTCCAAAAACTCGACATTTACAAGGAGACACTTTAGAATGGTAAACATGTCACAGTTGCATCTTTTGAGCTATATTGCAGCACACAATACTAAATTATCTTTTATTTTATGTTTTAGCATTTGAAACAGTATGCACCATTGTGAATAAAATATGGGTTTATGAGAGCTGCATATTATTACTTTTGTTGTGGGTTTTTTTTTAATCACGGTACGTTTTACACAACATTCTTTTTTTTTATTTATTGGTGTTGTACTTTTGCACCACATATGATTACAGTTGCATTAAACACAAAACATGCATGCACATAAAAAGGATGCTTTCGATGGCAGAACAGGACAAAAACGAAGCCAGAGACATTCATGCTTGACAATCAGCACTTGTTCTGCCATTCAGCACACACACACACACACACAGAGACTGAACTTTAACAGCTGCTAAAGAAGGAGAGCATAGCACTGACCAAGTAACAAAAAGCATAATTTACTTATTTTACTGATCATTCTAGACATTATTGTGTTTTTAAAGACATCAGGCATAACAATGTTTCATTCAAAGATGCTTGTTCTATCTTTATCTCCTTGAGAACATTGTTATTACAAGTTCGAACATTGAAAACTTCTTACCTCATCACCTTTCCTGCAGAAAGCGACACGCTCAAACTGCGCTTTCTATCATTTCCACTTTACAAATCCATTCCCCTCTGCCACCTGCAGTGTGCATGGAGCGGAGGCAAACTGCCGTCCAGCACAAACATACCTTGTCTTTTCATAGAGTGGCCGGTGATAGAAATCGTCCCACATTACTCGAACAAAGACATCTTTAACAACACCAGTGATTCACCTGCTTATCTTCTCTTTTTTGATATTGTATGCGAGCGGTCATAAAAATTGTGTTTAATTGGAGGTGGAAATGTGACTTGTGGATTTTAACAGGCTAAAGAAACAACAAGTTTCATTAAAAAAAAACTTTGTTACAGCTGTACCCAAAAGGCCTGTGAAGGTTAAAGTTATTAACTTTACCCCATCATTGCTAGAATAGTTTTTGACCACAAACAATTGTTTAAATTCATATTTGGTTCTTTACTGAAAATTCACCACAGTGAGTGAAAATATATAAAAAATAAAGCTTAAAATCCCACCCAGAGCCAGTGACATTGGCTGTTATAAACATGTATATTCTAAAAAAGGGAAACACTGCCACCAAGTCTGTCTTGTAAGAGGAGAGGTCAACATTTGGAATAACTTAAACATCTGCAACAAACTAGTTTGTTTTAATTATTTTCATATATAGGAAGTACTTTATACATATTATTCTGGCTTTACTTTGTTTTTCTGCATATCACAAATATTTAATTCTGCAGAACTTCTCACATTTCACTATGTTTCTCAAATTTTTTTTTTGTTTGTTTTGTTTAGCTCTAATCAAACATAATGTCAAATGACAGACAGATATCTGAAGGGATGCGATACTTATGGGCTTTTTAAAATTTATATATATATTTTTTTATAATGAGACGAATTTCACAATAACTGTTTTTTCCATCGTGAATCAGTTTATTCTGTGTCTTATTCTCAACACAAACTAACACCAGCAACAATTAATATGTTAAGTGTGTAAAGAAGTTTTATTTGGATGCATATATTTCCAAAGAGCTTTGTGACAGAGGACGTCAGCTCGCGCAGCTTCACCCGAAGTCATCAAAGCACGCAAAAGAAAAATCATTATAATAATGCAGCCCACATAAAACCGCTCAGCCAATGAGGAGAAAGTGGTGATTTTATTCAGCCAATCCCAGGCGAAGGGTGGGGTGACAGATTTAAAAGTCCAACTCAAGTTGCAGGAACTTGGAGCTCCACAGCTCATATTGTGAAGCGCAACTTTGACGACTGCACCCCCGGAGGCAACTTAGAAAAAAAAAATTAAACAAGACAAATAAACAGGAAAAAAAAACATTGGAGTGTCACGGACAGAGACGGTTAAAGGATATTCAGCGCGGCGCACCGTGCGTAAAAAGGCGCATCGGCTGTCCAGCTGCGAATTGATTTATTCTTTTAATCGCGCAAACCATTGACGGATTTTCATCTTTCTGGGACTGAAGAAATTATGTTAAAAATGACAGAGGAGCACGACAAATGTGAGCAGCCGTGCAGCCCATCGGGCACGAACAGTTCCATGTCCCAGGACGAGTCCGACTCGGATGCTCCGTCCTCACCGACGGGCTCCGACGGACAGGGATCCCTGCTCGCTGGTCTGGGCAAGAAACTGGACTCCGAGGATGATGAGCGGTTCCCAGCCTGCATACGGGACGCAGTCTCTCAGGTCCTCAAGGGGTACGACTGGTCTCTGGTGCCCATGCCCGTGAGGGGGAATGGATCTTTGAAGAATAAACCTCACGTCAAGAGACCCATGAATGCGTTCATGGTGTGGGCGCAGGCGGCCCGCAGGAAGCTGGCAGATCAGTATCCACACCTGCACAACGCAGAACTCAGCAAGACACTGGGCAAACTGTGGCGGTAAGAAACAAAAATATATTATTTGGAAGACAACAATAAACAGTGAAGCAATATAACAATAAGCACCACGTGCAAAAGTCGACATGAACACATTAGTTGACGCTTTTAAACTATAAGCCACTGTTTGCTATTGTTTCTATTTGTCTGAATAATTCTTAAAGACCTTAAAGTAACTTTTCTTAAAAAGTTGAACTTTTTCTTATTCCATTGAAGATATGTAAACTTCTTTTGTTTGGTCTTTTTTGTTTTTGTTTTCTACAAAAGCTTGCTTTCAGAGAACGAGAAGAGGCCGTTTGTAGCTGAAGCGGAGAGACTCCGGGTTCAGCACAAAAAAGATCACCCAGACTATAAGTACCAGCCGAGGCGACGGAAGAATGTGAAGCCAGGTCAGAGTGACTCAGACTCAGGGGCAGAACTGGCTCATCATATGTACAAAACAGAGCCAGGGATGGGAGGACTGGTAGGGATGTCTGATGGACACCACCCTGAACATGCAGGTAAGTGAAGTTTAGCTCAAAAATGAGGCAGAAAATGTTACTTTTTGGAGTATTAACTTATTTAAACTTCTTTCTTTATACAGAGTGATGAATCTTAACTTGATTATTACTGCTTTCTTTTTTTAGGACAGACTCATGGACCACCTACTCCACCCACTACCCCCAAAACAGACCTGCACCATGGAGCCAAGCAGGACCTTAAACATGAAGGCCGCCGTCTTGTTGACAGCAACCGGCAAAACATAGACTTCAGCAACGTCGACATCTCTGAGCTCAGCACTGATGTCATCAGCAATATCGAGACCTTCGACGTCCACGAGTTCGACCAGTACCTCCCGCTGAACGGTCACGCCTCGGGCTTCTCTGCTCTGTCTTCAGACCACAGCCACGGGACGGCTCCGGTGCCTAGCAGCTCTTACGCTTCTACATACAGCCACACGGGCGGCTCGTCCTGGAGTCGAAAGTGTGCCGTGTCCTCCTCTTCTTCCTCTGCCAGCGAGGCCAGCCAACACCGTCTCCACATAAAAACGGAGCAGCTGAGCCCCAGCCACTACAGCGAGCACTCCCGCGGGTCACCCTCGCACTCTGATTACAGCTACAGCAGCCAGGCTTGCGTCACCTCAACCACGCCGGCTGCCTCGGCTGCACCCGCCTTCTCAAGCTCCCAGTGTGACTATACTGACCTGCAGAGCTCTAACTATTACAACCCCTACTCTAGCTACCCCTCCAGCCTCTACCAGTACCCCTACTTCCACTCTTCCAGGCGGTCTTACGGCAGCCCAATCCTAAATAGTCTGTCCATGGCTCCAGCTCACAGCCCCACAGCCTCCAGCTGGGACCAGCCCGTCTACACCACTTTGTCTCGACCTTAAAGGGGACCAGAAACGGTCTGTTTGCACCAGAGACTCGTTCAGTTTGATGCACTACTAATGAAGGACATAAAGCAGAGAAGAGTCGTTTCTAGGGGCTAGTAGGCTACCTGTTTTGAACATGAAACACACAAGGAAAAAGTGCCTGCTGATTTTATACAAAGTTATATTGTCGCATCCAATACATGCAGACTTTTTACAAGTGAGCCAAACTCCTCCGTGAGGACATACTGCCTATACGCCGACGTCCTGTACATCCACTCTTTTTATATGTGCACAGTTAAGGTAAAAAAGATCCAATTGTGCAGGATTGAAAATGTTTGGTGAACGGTCCGAAAAAAAAAAAAGAAAGAAAGTTCAGATGACCAGTCACGTTAAGTTGCAGTAGAATTTGCATTAACAGCCGGAGTGACATCACAGAACGCTATTTGCATCAGTGGTTCAGCCGTAGGTAAATGGCTCCTTTGAATTTAGTGTCATTTTGCATAAAAGTCTTAAGTCTTAATTTGTATTTATGTTCATGCATTATTAAGTTTTCTTTTTTGAGTAGATAAACACATGTTACGTGGGTTTGGTTATTTTATAGTACTGTTTTATTGAGAAAAAGAAGGTAAATGAAGTAAAACACAGCGCAGTGCGTTTTCAGACCAACTTACAGAAACATCTCCATTCCAAGTTTTCAGCGAAATGGACAGGACCAACAGACTCTCACAGGACAGAACAGGTGTCTGGAATATACGCTTGGCAAATTGCGATTAGTCATGATCTGGGCTTAAAGGAAATGGGGTAAAATAACACCGCACACTGAGTGACATGTCAGCTGGACCTCCTGTATATGATGGAAAACAAGAATATGTACACGACACGTGTGTCAGAGAAATAATGTTCAGATGCGTGTGTGAGATTTTTTTTTTGTCTCGCACACGTTGCATATCTTATAAAACACACCAAATGAGTCAGAATGTATTCTCTTTAGTTTTCTCTTATTCTCTTTTTGAACTTTAGCCACAACTCAAATCGGACTGTTCTAACTGAAAGTGAAGGTGCCATATTTATTTGATCCAAAGCCATCTCGCCATTCCATTCAAGCATTAAATATTTGTGTGTGCCTTCTAATGATTATTGTCAGTATTTCCAAATTAAAAAGACATTATTAACTAACTGTCTGTGCACAGTTCACTCAGACCTTCTGGTAACTGGTTCCCCGTTAATTTAACATCATGGACATCAGTTTGCATCGTTCTGTAACACGCTGAATGAGAATCCTGCCGACCATCATGCTCTGAGTTTGTCCACCAACTTGCATTTTTATATATCATTGTTGTGTATGATAGAAAGAAAAAAAAAACAAGGCTGTGAAAACGATTGTTTTTTTGTTTTTTTGTTTAAACTCGTTTCATTCGCACATGCTCAGCTAACTCATCCGCTGGCCATTTTTTTAAAATAAAAAAATAATAATTGCTTTGTCTTGATGTTTGTTTCGTCTTTCTTACTGACACCCACAAGTTATCCAGTTTTAAGTTGTACATTTTTTCCTCGCTAAACAAATTTGGAATTAGTTTGTGCAAATAAATCAATAAATAAATATGATATAAGTCAGTTGTGGGGTTGCGTTTGTGTTGTATAAAGGTTCATATTAACCTATTTCTATGTATATTATGAGGTTTGATGAGTGCAAATAACACATTCAGAGTGATAAGATACGGGCTGTACAAGTTTTACTGCATCTCATGACGCCATTAGCGTTTTTGCATTTGTTTTTTTAGAAACACACATTGTCAAAAAAGGGGAAAAATGCATACACCTTCTGAACCACTTGAGTTTTCAGCATTAGTTCATATTTTATGCATTGTGATGTTGTTAAAGTTATTTTTTGAATTAATATTTTTCCAACTCAGACATAAAATGAATAAGGAGAGATCCTGTCTCCTCTGGCTCCGGTGGGTAGAATGCTCATGTTGGCTCTGGCATGCACGCCAATCCATCGTCCCAAACCAGTCCAGGGAGAAGCTAAGTGCCAGGGCCGCGCTGCTGAATTTTAATGATTCATTATGCGGTGGAGGGGCCCTATTGTGTCCCTTTATCCGGAGAGCTAGAGAGGAATTAATTGGACAGAAAATGGAAGGGCAAGGGGAACTGACAAGCCATTAAGAAGGTTCTGAATTGATGATTACACACACACATACACACATAATTCCTGTCTTATATCACAACACTCAAACAAATCATAAATAAACCAACAACCACAATGACCACCAAACCAAATTGCAGGAATAATATCAGCGCACATAATCTGAAAATAATAAAAGAAGATAATACCACAGCAGATGGGGTGTGGGTGGCTCAAGAACGACTTGTTGTTTTTCTTCCCTCAAACTCTTTTTTTTTTTTTTTGCACAAGTGTTTGCCAAATACTTTCAGGAGGAACTCTTGAGAAAGAACAGGAGTGAATAAAAGTGAGGCAAAAAAGGCTCTTCGGGGTGCTCCGGTTCTATTTCTTTGGAACTCGTCCACAGTTTGTGATTGGAACTCTTGAAAGCCCATAAAGCTTAAAAAAATAAATAAAAAAATAAGCAAAACAGAACAGCATGGCATGAACCAAACCAAATAAATGAACATGCATCACACAAATCACACAGTATCAGAAAGTTTGTGCAAACTGTTGACAAATGCCAGCTGCTATTTTAAGCCTGTGCGTTTCCTGTAGATGCTCACATAAGCAAGCTTCTGCAGAAAAGTAAAATATAATATTGCCGATGCCACATTCCAGCTGCCAAATGTAGCCTCGATTGAGGGAAGAGCATTATTGGGAGAGCAGCTGTGGTTTTCTTGCCCACAGAATATGAGAAGAAAGAAAGATGAACCTGGATAAGCTGCTTTCACCGCCTGACCACGTCCTCATTGGTAAAAGCAGGAGACCTAACCTGCCTCCTCGTTAGATAGTCTCATCCCTCCTAATGAGCTGGGCTGACTCAGGGCAAATGCTGGTGGTGAAAATCTGGATCTGGAATCTGTGAAAACCCCAAGAATGTGAGGCTGATTTGCAAGTGAAATTAAAGAGGACATAAAGCATAGTTATTGCCTGCTGCTGCTGCTGAATCTGCCCAGACGCTTTCAACTCCATGCATCGAGTTTCTCTCTGAATCCTCAGCTTCCTCTCTGCCAGGGACTCAGTACTGTTCTGTGCCTGCAAAAAAAAAAAAAAAGACAAAATGACATTACATTGTGCAATAATCCTGTCTTTTTTCTATGCAAATTCCTCCATTTGTAAAAAAAAAAAAAAAAACAGCCGCATAGCATCATACAGCTGAAGTAAATACATTCTACTTCAGCTTATTTTACCATGAAATGTGTAACTGTTGTTAGTTTTGCTTGTTTTAGACCAAGTTCCAATGACTCACAGCTGCAGGAGCTTCTAGTAGAAACTCCTGCTTGACCTTCTTGATCCCCACATATCCAGTAAAGGTTTATTCCTTTTAAATGAACGAGTTTTAGACTCTTGTAGACGGAGGTATGATCATGCCAAGCAGAAGCGGGTGGATGACGGAATCAACCACAATCTCTTATGGAAGAGAAACAATCTCAAATGGTCAATAAATTCATGTTGACTCCATCGAGTTTTAACCGGCAACATTTTCATCAAGCAGCTCCTGCGAGCGCTTGAAACAAAAAGATATGCTCAACAAGAACTGAAAGCTTCCATCATGTATCCCTGACTGTACAGATCCAAACTGTTAGCCATCTGCCCATTCTTTTAGGACTTATATGTGGGTTTTTTTTTTTTTTTTACGTGGAAAGATCAACAGTCAAATTGAGTCAAAATATATATTTTTATAAAATGTAAAATCTTAAGCTTTTACCAGATTTTTTAAAAGAATAACAAAAAGAAAGAAATCCATCCCAGGAAAACAGAAGTCCCAGAGGTGTTCCCAGTCATTTCTGTTGTTCACCTAAAACATAATTATACCTCGGTTGAAAAGTATTTGCAAATATTTCCGAGTCTGTTTTCACCTGCCAGATGGGAGGGATTACTGCACCACGGAAAGTTGGAGAAAAGGTCACGTTGCTTTTGTAACTTTTGTAACATAAGAAACTTCATTTTTATTTTCCCATTTGCTGAAGGAGACATTTTAAATATTTCCTGTAAAAATGTATCAAAACCGAGACACAGTTATGAGTTAATAAACTCTACAACCAGCCTTGTTTATGATGTAAAATGGTACCAAGTGATATAGTCACAGGTGGACTGTTCTTATTTTTTAAAGAAAGTGAAGAGAAAAAAAAAAAACACTTGACATCTGGTCATTTTCAGTTCTCTGAACAGTTGTCCACAGTCTTTCACTTTGTTTTTTCATTTGTTCTCTCCTTTTCACTTTTCTTGGCACATCTTGATTGTGAACGGGGTGGCAGCATAGCTGCTCATCTTATTTCCACAGCTTTAAGACTTGATTATAACTGAAGCTGTGTTTTCACTGTCATAGCTTTCTGCTTTAGTTGAACTGTGACATCCTTCTAAAATCATGTACTTTGTGAATCTTTGCTTAAAGTTAATGCATACCATTACCAATACCATTAAGACTCTAAATATGGATATTATTCACACTTTCTAGCAATTTAAAGCAAAACAAGTTAATTGAGACACATTATTATTAATTTACGGTTGTTATGTAAAGCATCTCTTTCAGCTGATATAATTAAGGGCAATAAATTAGCATATTAATATGGCCCAATCCACACACAATCACTTTGTCACCCTGTCCAACAGCGCTAACACATAAACTCCACTGTAGCCAAAGAGACAGAGAAGTGAAAGAGACTGAGCCAGCAGCATGCAGTCCTGCAAGACCCTGGAATTTCAAGTGTGGGAGGCACGTTTGCTACAAAATGTTCACGCTCGCTGATGAACACAGACAGAGACGAAGGATGGATTGGGTTAAAAGAAGTCTACAAAATGGAGAGTGGACCAGACGCAAAGAAACTGAGAGCTGGAAAGTCTAAGGTAAAAACAAAAGATTTTTTTTTTAGAGCTGCTTCTTGGCAGAAAGTGCAGCTACAGCAGGCCCAGAGTTTTAAACGTTGCTCAGAGCTGGCAGAGCCATGTGTGAGTGCACTCTGTGGGAGCACCGAATCTTGTTGCCCAGCATAACGTGGTGATTCAGACACAACAGCGGAACCCATCAAAACCCATTTACCCTCCTGTGGTGCACAAACACCCCGAGAGACAGCAGTTTTCACAAGGCTACGCAGTGAAATGCCATGAGGAAAGCATTTTAGATCGGGCTCCGGGATGCCACAGTTTTTCTGGTTTACGAACAGAAAGTACACTGCAACGTATTAGGTGACCATCACAGTGTTTATCTAATAAGTGCATGATCAGCAACACATGTCCGTCCTCTCACACTTGATAGTGATTGTGGTATGATGAAGAGCAGGGTAAAGGGAGGAGGCGGAGGAAGAGGAAGAAATAGTTTGTTCTCCCATGTGGTTTTGGCCCGTTCTGAGGAACTTGGAGTCTGGCCAGTCTTTCCTGGGGTTAGCCTTTGATATGGATGGGAATCATTATGTAACTGAATCTATTGTCAAAGAATAAAACAATATGGGGCCTTGGAGGAAGGTGTGCTGCATTAGGCAGGACCTAAAGAGCAAATAACTGAACTCTTTGTACAGATTATCTTTTTACCTTGACTGAATGAACATGCTTGCGTTGGCTTCAAAGCAAAGCACCCACAATGTGAGCATTAAATGTATGCTAACAGGCGTCACTTTAACAAGCAGCTAAAATGAAATTTATCAAAGCAAATATGTTGCCCTCAGCAGCACGGTGGCGCAACTGGTAGAGCTGCTGCCTCTCAGCGAGTAGGTCCTTGGTTCAAACCCCGGTCCAGGGGCCTCCTGGGTGGAGTTTGCATGTTCTCTCCGTGCATGCGTGGGTTTTCTCCGGGTGCTCCGGTTTCCTCCCACAGACCAAAAACATGCATGTTAGGCTGATTGGTAACTCTAAATTGTCCCTAGGTGTGAATGAAAGTGTGAATGGTTGTTTGTCTCTATGTGTCCCTGTGATGGACTTGCGACCCGTCCAGGGTGTACCCCGCCCCTCGCACAGTGATAGCTGGACATGGGCACCAGAGACCCCCGTGACCCAAAATGGAATAAGCGGGTACAGATAATGGATGGATGGATGGATGGATGGATATGTTGCCCTCCTCTAAAGACAAAAAGATGCAATATGTTTGCGTCTGTGTCTGTCACAATATCTCATGAACCATTGGATGAGTTTTGCAAAACTTGCATAAATGTATCATTGGAAGTTTTCTACAACTGATTAACTTTTGGAGCCAGTCCAACTGCTGGAGTCAACCCTGTTTTTTCCTGTTAGCAAAATGTATCATGAACCACTGGACAAGTAATCATTGGCTGTTTGTCTATAACTGAGTCAATCCAATTCAAGAAGTCCAACATTAATCCACTATTAATTACCAAAAACATGGCCTAAAACGTTATAAATTTTACAGATACAGTCTCTCACATATTGCGGGAGTTACGTTCCAGACATTACCACATTAGGTGAAAATCTGCATAGTTGTGACGTTATATTTATTTTAGTATTTATAGCCATATATCCATATATCCATATATATTGCCCTTCTTGATATAGCAGGTGTTGCACTGGGTAAGAGCTTGAGGCGTCAGGCTGTGGGGACTGACAGAGGCAGCGGGGGTGTACCCAGAGGGCCAACGCATCCCCTGCATGATGGCCTCTACCCACCTTCCCCCGATGGAGCAGGTCTTCTCCGCCGATCCCGGGGAGGAGATCGTGAGGACACGTGCAGCACGGAGGAAGGTCTCCACCTACAGCCGTGCCCCGCGAGCGCCGCAGGATCAACAGGAGAATGTGACCCCAAGACGCACACCTGGAGGCAAGCGGACGGGAAGGGAAGGAGCATCGGGAGGGCCATACAGACACCGGAGGTTCGGACCTCGGATGGGGACCAGACTGCCTAGTCCTTAAAGAGCACAGTGCAAGAGAGCAGACTGATACTACGGTTACTGAGCCAATCAGCGCCTGGGATACAGAGCACAATGCTCTGGTTGGTCGCTTTCCATCAATCAGTCAATCATGTATCGTGTACAATCTTACATTGAAAACCCGAGAAACAGTGAGTTTGTGAAAGTAGCAACAAGAAGGGTTGAGATGGAGGAAGAAGAGTGACACTTTCTCCACTCCCCTCCACTGCATTTATTTTATTTATTTAGCACACGTTAAAGTGGGGCACCAGCTGGTCAATTTACTGACCAAGAACAACTTAATTAATATATTCACCCTTTAATAATCAGAATCAGTCACTGAGGTAGAATCTATAACACATTACAATAAGGTACACAAAATGTGCTTAACTACTAGGGAATGCCTCAGGAAACATTCAAGAGCTAATGGGTAGTTAACTAGTACTTACAGTGGAACACACAGACAATATTTATTAGAGGACTACTGGTTTGTTACCAGAGAAACAGAGGAGAAATTCTCCATGTGGGTTCTGAATAAACTGCACCAGTGAGGTCACAGCTCGTTTTGCCAAAAACCTGTTTCCTAGTGATTACTGATTCTATTGGATTTTCTCTTTTGTAAACCTATTGGTAACTACCCGTTAGTTCTTGATTAGTTTATCTTCATTTGCAAGGTAACTAACCAGTAGTTCCTTAATAAGGCTTGGATGTGTGTTCCTCAGTAAGTACTGGTTAACTACCCATTAGCACCTCCTCGTTCCTGAGGCATTCCCTAGTAGTTAAGCAAATGTTGTGTACCTTATTGTAAAGTGTTACCACAGAATTATTTTATTACAGGGAGTTCTATACCACAACAAATGAATATTCATCCGAATGAAGAGATCAAAGTTGTCTTTGACGTTTTATTACAAAAATAATCAAACTAACAATCAACAACAATAATAAACAAACAATAATAATGAATCAATCAAGGCTTAATTCTCTTATCAAAGGCAAAATTGACTCTTTGCGCAGGAATTATTTCAGTTTTATACACACATGAATTTAGACAAAGTTTGACTATTTTAATAAAGAGTTTACTTTGGATTTTTGTTGAAAGAAGTTATTTAATCTGATCAGATAAAATAATTTATTATTACTGCAAGCCAGGAAATGATTTACCAAGTTGCGTCAGCTCAAATACCATAATCAGACCAAGAATTGCATCGTCACCGGTTTCTGCTCCTTACCGGGTCAGTGTTGAAAGCATCAGGTCACTCGTCTTTCTGGGGTTCTCTGGTGGATCAGACCAGAGACGCCATGAAGAGGACTCGCCGGGAACTGCCCAAGGTAGCTGACCATCACTGTGACAGCTTCAGGGGTCTGTGAGGGCAACAGCTGATGAGAAGGTGCACCGTCCATCGCAACCTTCAGCTGAGAACGTGAGTCTCGCAGTGAGAAAAGGCTTCATATTCTGTGGTTATTTAAACTTCTAACAATTGTACTTTGAGCGACATGTTTATCTGCTCAGGAGCTGAATGAGTGGACCGTGGTACGACCTGTAGGTTGGGGTCCAAAGATGAACCGCCTTCTGGTTCGGGGCAGGAGACTATCTCTCCGAATCGGGAGTCTAAAACGAACCGCTCAATTCGGGGTCCAAGGCAAATCTAAAATTGGCTTTGGTAGTAGCTCTGAATTATTAATAAAACATACTTTATTCTACATACAAATTGAGTGTGGAAAATCACTTGTGAATAATGGTAAATTTAAGGTTTGACCTAAACAACTACAACTTTGCAATTTCTCAATGTACAATTTTAGTTTAAAACGCTAGCATCAAAGGATTATGCATTCCTTGAAGGAATTCTTGGCCTTTAAATATTAATTTTGCATTCACACATGTGCATACGATAGAAGTTTTACCTAAACTATAGAGACCATTAGTAACCTTTAAGAGTTAGGGATGGGTTCAAAGACAGACATTTTAACTGACTGTTTCCTACAACAGGCATTAAGTATTTTGTGTTGTGTCCTCTTGTATTGTTCAGTACCATCCTATCAGAAAAGAAATGTATTTCTCCTCTTGTGACCACAACAGTTTATGGAACAGCAAAATGTTATTATCTACATTCAGAGAACAATTTTCAGAATTATGAGAAATGCAAACAGCGGTTATGACTGTGCTTCTTTGTTGACTCTTGTTTCTTGGATTTTAGCCTCATCAAGACTGAGCACAGAAAGTCTTATTCTTAATCTGCTGAGCTCAGTCTGATGGAGAGTTTTTGACGGCCATGACCTTCAGCATGGTTGCAGAGGTCACGCCCTACCACAGTACTGTGTTGCCAGCATGCTAACACCAATTTGACTGCAGCAGCCAAATGCCATCGAATGCAAAATACGAACAGTAAGCTATATTTGGCCGAACAAAGTCTGATGATTTGAATGCATGAAAATGAGACCGATGTGTTTGGTGTTTGAGGGCAAGATATTAGAGGGTAAAAAATAAAGCCAACTCAGACTTTACAGACAGGCTAACTTGTTACATGTGTGACGATCCAAACATGGCGCTTTGCTGTGTCATAAGTTGAAAAAAAAAAAAAAAAAATGAAGGAATGCTTCTCTGTACTTAAATTGTCAAAGGTGAAATTTTGGTTGAGCAATGACAGCCTTGACCACAAACAGCCAGTAATAGAAGACAGGGATAAAAACTAGAGTCAGTGGTTTCCACCCCTGCTCCATCTACTTTATTTCTAGAGGTAATGTTTGCCTTAGTCCTGCTTCACCGTTTGTTCCCACGCTGAGAAGCAACATGACAACAGCCACTGCTCCGTTTTATTTCACGGAGAAGTAAAAATGCAATAAATGTCCAAAGCCTCATCAATAACAGATAAGATATTTATTTTTGATACCACTTCCACCAAAGCCCACTTCAAAAGATCTGGACTATCCCTTTAATAAGTTCCTGCATTCCTTATTGAACATAAATCTTCTTTCATGCCAGAGTTTTAGACTATGATAATTGCATGTCAGGAAATGATGACCCTCAGTTACAACCACACCAAATTTACACTTTATTTTGTAAAATAGATTTATTTATAGCCATTTCTACATTTTCTAAGGTCATTTGACTGTGGCAGCCATCTTGAATTGTGTTGGCTCCTAGTTGTAGAATTATAAATGTACACTCAATGATTATGTCCCGATATTTCAGTAAAAGTTTTTTTTTATTTATTTTTTTTAACATACATGTAAACAGAGCTAAGACCAAAAAGTCATTGGCAAAATGTTGAACAAAGTTATTTTGCAGTCTGTTAACACTTAGACTATGTGTTGTAGATATTTCTCAGTTACTACCACAACAAATTTTCGGTCATTATTTGTAAAACTGACAGATTTATTGCCATTTTTTGTGTTTTTTGTTTTATATTATGTAGCTATGACAGCTATTTAAACTTGGTTGAATCCAAAAGTTAATTAGCTGTCAGCAAGTTTCAAAGACGTGGGCAAAAACGTTATTTCTCAAGCGACGAATGATAATAATGACATCAACAGCCAGGAATCCTGGCCTGGTTTGAATTAATAATCAATAACAACCCCAAAAATCAAACAGCTGCATATCTGAGGAGTCATCATGCTAGCTTCTAGTTGTGTTCACATAAAACACTCAAAATCCAGATTCAACTGAACAAATCAGATCTCACATCTGGTGGATTCTCACTGGATGCTAGATTTCCCTCATGAGCAGAGATTAACGTCTCCTTCTCAGTTATCTCCTCAGTACTTGAGCCAAGTGTCAAAAGAAACAATCTTTTGATATTTTGCATGACACTTGCAGTCACACGTCACAAAAGCTGCCTCACTCTTGAAAAAAAAAAAAAAAAAAAGTCTTGTGATGATGAAGTTGCAACTCTGTCAAATTTTAAAGGTCTGAGATTAACACATGGGACAGAAAAAGAAGACAAACAGGCTGCTATAAATGAGATTTGTTCAAATATTTCTTTTGACAACAATAAAACAGATTAATGCGCCCAACGATGTTGAACTTTGACCCTTTAAAGTCAGAAGGGGTTTAGTCTACACTTATTCCTGGATGCAACATTTTTCAGTCAGGTCATCTGGACAGTTTCTTTTTTTTGTGCTGAAAGGTTTCGCCTTCAATCCAGAAGGCTTCATCAGTCAAGGAAACACACAACAAAACTGATTCTTCCTCCAACAGCTTATTCCAAAATGGAACAAACCAGTTCTGCTTGTGATTAGATGGTCTCTTTGGTACGCCCCTCCTCCATTGCCGGCCGGCCCTCTTCCTTGTTGACAGTCTTGTCAAACTGGTTGAAAACAACAATCAGTTTTGTTGTGTGTTTCCTTGACTGATGAAGCCTTCCGGATCAAAGGCAAAACATTTCAGCACACAAAAAAAAGAAACTGTCCAGATGACCTGACTGAAAAATGTTGGACTTTATACGTGGATTATTGAGCATGGACTTAGTTGTTATTCCTGGATGGTTTTGTGGAGAGTGGATTGGGCTTTAGAGGATTCGCTGGCAATTTCTGATCGAAAGTGAATAAAAAGTGGTGGCAGAGCTTCTTCTTTGAAGGCAATAAAGTTGTGAAAGGGCCAAACTGGTCAGCAAAACCATTGGCCCCTCAAATAACTTCCTAAAGAAAAGTTACCGTAATGTGATCGCAACTCAATGCATTTTTTTTTTTTACGCTAAGCACTATCATATCATACTAGATAATGTTATTTTCACAGTTTAAAAAGAGCTTTAATGTCATTATTCAGCACAAGATGGTCTAAAACTGTAGCATGTAAGGTTGTTGGAGATATTCATTACATCAAGACATGCCAGGCCTTTCCCTTTTTGCTTGTTTTATCACTCTTCCTCAGTATTAGATGAGATTTAAAGGTTGCATAAAACACACACACAAGCAGAAACACACACAGCTGTCCTGGTAGGTGTACTTGTGTTGATTTGGGGTAGAATGCCGTGTGATTTCAGACGACCGTCTCCTTTTTTTTTACCTTTTAATAAAACAGATCTTTTGCTGGTTTGCACAAAGATATCCCTGAGAAGAATTCCTATTGTTGCAGAAGGACACCACCACCCTCACCGCACACACACACACACATGCATACAGTGCATTGGATGAAATCACTTTACCATTTATTTGGAAAACGTGGATTACAGTAATAGCAACAAAAAAAAAAAATGCAGGAACTGCTCATCAAGTCATCTGCATTGGTCTACATTGAAGAAAGTTTGAAATAATCCAGGTATTTTATGAGTTTAGGACACTTTAGTTTTTATAGTTAAAGGTGTAGTAGTGCACGGGTGTCCAAAGTGTGGTCCGAGGGCCATTTGCGGCCCTTGCAGTGATTCTGTGTGGCCCACGACTGCAGTTTAAGAATGGTATCATTTTGACCAACAGGCTTAAGAGGTCGATGCAGACTTTTTGCTAATTTGTTGGTAAATCTTTTTTACATAATGTTTAGGTTTAACAGCAAAATGGATGAAAATTAACATCTTCTCAAATTAAGCAAAATACAAAACTTTATAATCTATAATCTTTTTATTTTCACTTCATGATACAAAGCACCAAACATATTTACTGATTTCTACCAGAAAGGAGAATTTTGGATAATGATTTATAAAACTTGACTGAATATTGCAATTGATAAAATAATTAAGAGGGAAATTAGACATTTTTAAATGAATATAACGTTGTATCATTTACATACGCGTTGATTAACTTTATCAAACCTTCTATGAATCTGTTGTAGCGACTGACAGCTGGACGATTTTTCAGAACTTCGATAAGCCTTTTTTTTGGGCAGTTCATGGTCCAAAAGGCTGATTGACCCCTTTTTACAAGGACACTTACTCATATTAGGCTTGTGTTGCTGACAACAGACTAAAATGAACTTAAAACAACAAACCCAACAAATCAAACAAATCAAATCATTTTTAATAAAACATGTGAGCTTAGTGTTTTATTGTTTTGGATCTACAAGAATTTAAAACTCTTCCTCCACCAAAATTAACAAACTTTTGTCCTTTCTCCAAAATATTGCTCACATTGACAGTTAAATTCACATTTCTGTGGCCCACGAGTCCATCCATCCTGATAGTTTTGGCTCACATATCAAAATGTTTGGACACCCATGGTTTAGCGTAAAGAACAATCAACATTTAGGCACAGTGATTTCATCACTTACTTGATCAATTAATGCATCTGATTTTTTTTTAATGTCACCCAAACACTGTTATTCATGTAAAATTGGTTAATAATGACATAAATATTAGATAACTTATATTTTAATTTAAGATTTAGAGTTTGATTCCACTGAAGTTGATTATAAATATGCCGATTCTTATATTTACACAATAATCTATTTTTATTCTTTGTTTTTCTTCCCCCAACTTTGATTTTCCTCTTGTTCTGTAAATATATTGCTACTCTGAAAGTGTCGGTGTATTTGCACACTTGTGAGCGTATAGCTGCTCTCCCATGATGGGACCAGGGCTCTGGATGGGACTAATCCCGGCGTGGCAGAGGCGGAGTGAAGGCTTGCACATGTGCAGATCTTTCATCTGCGCTTTGGGATGTTTGGTCTTGTTTCATCAGCACTTCTTGAATCTGATCCAGAAAAGCTTTCAATCGCCCATAATTCCAAATTCTTTTTGCGTCACGAGGCCAGACGACCTTCCTCAACCCAGTTTAAATTGAAAAAAAAAAAGCATAATCATGAGGTCATCTTGATGGACAGCATGGTTTTTACTCCAACACTTCAATGTAAGGAGGTTAAAAAGTTGGCTCGAACGTTGGTCTTCTCTTCCTGGTTGGGTTTATTTGCTTCCTGTCACAACCCCCAACACTTTTAGGTTAAATGGTGCATCAGTATTTTATACACAAGAGCATGTTTGTGTGCTCTGTGATGGACTGACAGTCCGGTCAAGGTCAAAGTGTATTTATTGTCATTCACATAACATGTGGTACATGAGGTGGAACACAACTATGTACACAGGGTCCCAGTTGCATCCAACAAAAATACAAATTGTAAAGAAAAACAGTAATAAGATCTAAGATATGGACTAAGAAATGCGCTAAACTAAGAATACACTAAGCACTACTAGTACAAAACAATGCACCAAAACAGCAGCACGATCATGAGTCTGTGAGAGCAGATGAGGACAAATGAACACAGCAACATGAAACAGATCAGCAGCATGAGATCAGCATCATGAATATTCAGCAGCACATATCAGCAATCAAGTGACATTACAGTGATTTTTTTTACAGTTATTTGTTTTCACTGTGATTATCCTGATTAGAGATCCATAAGTCTAACAGCTTAAGTGTATAGAAGCTGTTCCTCAGCCTAGTGGTTCTGCAATTATTGCTCCTCAGCCTTCTGCCTGAGGGGAGCAGGGCAAAAAGTGTGTGTGCTGGGTGAGTGGGGTCCTTCATGATGCAGATGGCCCTCTTCCTGCATCTGGAGGTGTAGACCTGCACACTCCTAAACGAAAAACTCACACATTTCTATCTGTAATTAAAAAAAATATATATATATATATTATCCCTCTTTTTTTTCATTAAGGCACACTGGCTCTGCTGCGACTGCGGTGTTACTGACGTTTTAACATTGGCTTCCCTCCCTGTCCCCAAGTGCTTTACTGAGCTCACTGCAAGGCACCTGAGTTGGCTGCAGAGCAAAGCACCTTCTGACTGGAAAGTAAAGGGGTTTTCCCCATCATCTCCATGAAACTACAAACTGCTGTCATAAAATTTCATTAACTTGCATCAAACAGGATGGAGAAGATGGGTGCATATCAAGATTTATTTCTTAATAAAATACATGAAGGCATTTAGCAAATGATCTAATCTTCTTTGGGCTTTCTGTAGAAGTAAAAGACAGTACGCATGTTAAAAAAAGAAGCTTTTATTACTTATTAAAGTACTCAGTGGCTCAACACAAGACAACTGCTCAGCACAGTAATAACTTTTGCTTTCTTGGCTCTTGCAGCTGTCCAGTTAGTGAGGTCTCTTGGTTCATAACAACAGCTGAAGTTCAAGCCTCTCTACATGCAGCAACCTCTGAGTCGCAGAGCCAACACAAACTCACACACATTCTCCTTTATAGCTTCCTCTTTTCCCCTAAACTAATCATAACTTTGTCATAAACACTTACTTTAATCTAAAGATCAGCCAATTTAAACCAATTCTTTTTTGTTACTCCCAGTCCCATCCCGCTCACGGCCTCTTGTCACAGTTAAACATTTAATCCACTTCTGACTCTCCTGACTGATTTCTCGCCTCAGTTTTCTCAAACGATCAACTTTACAGCTACGGCATTTTTTTACTTTCCCTTCATAAATACCAGACACATAGTTAGGGTCTCGCTGTAAAGACTTCATGCAAGTTCCACCTGTTCTCCCAGTTTCCATAGTAACCAGTCACAACTGAGACCTCCAGCTCTCATAAACACATAAAGCAAAGCTGTAAATAGCTTTCCTGTTTGTGCATATTCTAGTTTTGTGCTCTCAGACACATGTATTTTCGTGATAAATGCATTTTCATGAAGATGTGATGCAAAAGCTTAAAAAAAAAAAAAAAAAACACACACACACAAAACGTCAACGTCTTTATGTATACTGGCCACAAGATGGCGCTGTAGCTCCTCACATGATCATACATTGCATGTTTGCTCTTTGGCCTCATCAAGTGTTGGGAAAAGCGCATTACACTTTATAAACTTTAGTGCACTCCTCACTGTTTCCATATTTTCTCTGATCATTTACAGAAAACCACAATTATGAAAGCAGTTTATTCAGAAACTAAATTTGCTAAATAGGAACAAAAATGATTCACTCCCAAAATTCAACAATCCAAAGGTAGCAAACAGGTGTGAAGAAACAAGACTTAGCAGTATTTCATGAAGTTTCGATGAAGAAATCATTTACTGTATGGAACTACTTATGCCCCACTGCTCAAGATGAGAGGTGATTGTGTTTTTGCTCATTTCCACGTGTGTCTGTGTTTATTTGTCTTAGTAAAATATCTAACAAACCGCTGGATGCAGTTTGATTAAACTCTTAGAAAGTAATCTGTGGATGTCCATCTAGTACTGTTAAACACTTTTGCAGTAAACACAAAATTACTTGTGAGATTACAAGATACACATATTCAAGATTTCACAGATAAGTAATAGTAAATAGAAACATGGTTTTACTTTGTTTATAATTAACAAATACAATCCCCTCTGGGATTATTAAAGTATCTATCTATCTATCTATCTATCTATCTATCTATCTATCTATCTAT
>NC_056512.1:32391091-32415927 GCF_014905685.2 Nematolebias whitei
GCAATGAGCAGTTGTGGAGCCTGACAGCATGTTTTGTTTGCTCATTGCTACTTAGCTTAGCAACATATTGAGTGTTTGATTACAAAACACCATAAAATTAAATGAATTAAAAAGCATAGCTACAGACAGGAGTGTCTTGTACATGGTCAGATAAAAACAACCAAGTCAATGAAAAGGTAAGCAGGATCATAAACAAATGCAATTTTATTACTGCATAAACTATGTTTACGCATAATACCATTAGAGCAGTATTATCATAGTGTTGTCACCAAATCATCCACAAATAAATAAATCAAGGGATTTTATATATTTGTTAATCCAGTCTTCTATCTGGGTACTCGTTTTGCTCCTGAGTTAACACAGGCTGGAAAAAGTGTTCTGGCAGAATATTATGACATGCTTTATCCAACTGAACATTTAGGATATACATGAAATACAATTTACTCAATGTCTGATAAGACACTGTTCCTTTCTGTTAAAACCTGGCTTTTGTCACCCCACCATCAAGAAATTGTTAATATATGTGTGTTTTAGCATTTAATTTTCTGTTTTAGGGTTATTTACATGTTTCTTTTTAGTTGTGGTTTTTTTGTGTTCATTTTCTATGTTGTGTCTCCTCTGTTTCTCTGTGCCACCAGTTCATTTTCCCAGTGCTTTTCCATAGGCAGCTTCTGCTCCTCAGTCCTGCTCTTTCCACTAACACCAGTCTCTGACAAAAATCTAGTTTGAACCCATGGGACCTCAACAAAACTTTAAGCCAATCTACACACATCATGATGTCCATCATGTTTCAGAACACACCACAGTACGCTGCTCATTGCTGCAGACACAGAACACATGAGTGTACTCATTATTTTTGACCTTTGATCCCATTTCTCACATTATCCTTCTTGACAGGATATTTAACTGTTACATGCACAGTTCTCTTTGGGGTTTCAGTTTTACTTGTTTGGAAGGAAACATTTTGTCAACATGGGTAACTCTTGTCCCCTACAGCCCTGATCAGTCAAGGAGTTCATCAAGGCTCTTTACTAGGACCACTCATCTTCATCATTTGCTGTGCATGCACCCCCTTGACCAAATCACCTCACACACTGGTCTCAAACTCAATTTATATGCTGATGATTCACAAATTGACATCAGCACCAACCCATAATTAGGCTCCCCTGTCATTTTCTGGTTATGTGCCTACATAATTTCCAAACCTGTATGTCTTTACATCTATTAAATTTTGATTGCAGCCTCAAAGCAATTTCTCAGCAAGGCTGGAGATATCCTGTTGAATATGTATGGGTGTACCTATCAGAGAACCACAACCATGGCATAATGGACTTTGGTCTCTTTTTTAAGCCACACATACTGGTTTTTTTATGTTAACAGCATCTTGAGGCTCCAGCAAATACTCTTTCAAATCTGTGGCACCAGCCCTCGTTCATGCTTTCAGAACCTCACACCAGGACTACTGCAAACAAGTTATGTTTGGCTAAAAGTGCTTATTTTAGTGTGAGTTGTGAGCAGCTGTCAAAAATCTTTCAAAAAGATCTGCTTGCAAAATAAAACTTCTACTTTGTAGATCATGCATGTAGTGTCTGTTATATTGACTATTTAATGTGGAGTTTTGTGAATGGTTTAAAAAGCATAGTCTGGTTTAGGGGTAAATTGAGAGATTAAAAAAGATAGATTAGAAAAAGACATGTTGAAGGGATTGAAAATGAGAGTAAAACACAATATAAGGAACAAAAATAGCAATATAATGCTTTTTTTAAATTATTGTAACTTAAATTTTACTTACAGCAAAGAAACAAAGTCAGATTAAATGTGTCAACACAAATCCAAGAGAGCAGTAATTGTAACCGAGTTGCCGTGTCTGTGTACGACACCTACAACAGGCAACAAGCGAATAAATAAACAAAACAAATACTGTTCTGAAAACTACAGAAGCTCTGAACTCAATCACATACTCTGTGTGTTGCCAGAAGGTACAGGATGTATTCTGACTTTCATTGTCTGAGAAATGATGAGCTCAGAGGGGGAGCAGAAAAGAAGAGGACATATAGTAAGAGGGTGGAGAGGAAGACAGACACAAGGCGACCACAAACAGCTTCATCAGCTTGACCACTGTCTACTGAAAACAGGACATAGTCATAACATGCATCCTAGTTCTTGTCGGCATGGAAACACAACGTAAAATATCCTGATGCATGCTCAATAATCCAGGTAGAAAAATCTAAAAAAGTTAGACTGGTAGAGGACCAGATTTAACAATGTAAAATGTATTTACCAACAACCTATACAAAAACAGAAAAAGAAAGTTCCTGAAATATTGAGTCACTACTCAAAATTGCCTTCCACCGACGGTTAAAGTTGATCATGTTTTTTGCTTATGTGCATTTGTGTCTGTTAGCCAAATACCTCATAAACCTCTGGACTACTTTCAATGAAACAATGATGGACGTGTACGACTAATTCTGTGGAGTCAACCACATTCAACATGGCCACCACAACTGGACAACCTTTTCAAGCACGAAAATGGCTTTAACTTTCCAATTTTACAGATACTGAACAGAAATAGGGCGGTAGTAGCTGAGCAGCGAAACTGGTAGAGCTGCTGCCTCTCAGCGAGAAGGTTGCCGGTTCAAATCCTGGTTGTTTGTCTTGTTTGTCTCTATGTGTCCCTGTGATGGATTTGCGACCTGTCCAGGGTGTTCCCCGTCCCTCGCACAGTGATTGCTGGACATGGGCAATGGCGAACTCCGTGACCAAAATGGAAGAAGTGGGTAAAGATAATGGATGGATGGATGGATGGATGGATGGATGGATGGATGGATGGATGGATGGATGGATGGAAGGACAGATGGATGGAGTTGTTCTTTTGGAAAAATGTCTGATGAGATAAAATGACTGCAATGCTGTAATTTCTCATCCCAGTTTAAAACATGAAACAAAACAGGCAGTGGGTAATTTGCATTCCTTCAAAGAATGCTGAGCCAATTATTTATATATATTCTTTTCTTTTAAAGAGCCAGCCGTTTTTGTATGATACAAATAAGCAACATTTATTCAAGCACTTTTTAAAAAGGTATTTTTTTTTCCTGTTCAACAATTAACATACAATTAAAGCAGGTTAACAAAATATACATTAAAAATTCAAATTATTTTATTTACTTCGATATTCTGACAGCATGAAACAAATGGTTGTAATGAGAAACTGATGGAACTTTACTTGGTGATTACGAAGGTTATGTAACCATGAACCTTTTGAGAACCATAGTATGCATGGTTCTTTAATGTAGTACTGTGAAACTGCAGCCATACACCTGGAACATGATGCAGTTACTGGAGAATTCATACTATTCATTTGGAATGAGTGAGTCACCAATAATGGTGCCGACAGAACACATTCAATTTGCCGCCGAGCTGGAAGACTTGTGATTAATGGCAGGCGAGAATCATTACATAACATAATGGGTAAGTTGGAGTTCACAGGGCAACAAAGTGCACCCAGTTGTGAAGGAAAACACTTCTCACAGGGTCCTCTGATGCCTTGGCGTCTCATTATATATGTTATCCAATCTACAAAAAAAAAAACCTCACTGGTGTACACTTGAGTTGTACACTTCTGATGCTTTTGGATTGTCGTTTATAATTCTTCACGTTCGCAGTTTCTGAAAGAGGGAGACACAAGCAACACTACACACAGATGTCAAGAGAAACCAAGAGGCTCAAATAAGTTGGTAATTGGCACGTGACTGTTGTGTCCTGTGGTGTAGGCACGTGCACAATATGCACTAACATCTTAATTGTTACACATTCATAATTGACTCGATCAGCATCTTACATGAACACACTTAAAACATTTCCATGGTCCGTTCACCTCAGGTGTTTTTGTTTGTGGTCTAAAATACTAAAATTAACCCAAAACTTTAGATATAAGATATATGGTAAATTTGTGTAAACAAATACATTATTCTTAAATAAATAAAAGGGAATAAATATATATTAAAATATTACAAAAAGTATCCTTGCCATTTTAGTTATGAAGGTGATCAATTACAATGTGAGTAAAATTTTTAACTGTTTAAAATGTCTGGACAAATCATTTTTATATGAAAATTATCATATTATTTACACACATATGCAAAAACTGGTAGTATACAATTAATTTTTTAATAACATTTTTTGTTTAAGTCATTGAATTTAGTAGGATTTTTTCAAAATCATTTTCTCAAAAATAAATGTAATATGCCCAAAATCAACACCAAAATTCTCTTTAAACTCTTTAATGTTAAAAAAACGGTAACTCTTCAAAGAGCAGTTTATATTTTTTACGTTGCTTCTTGCAAAATAGTTATGAGTAGGCAACATCTTACCTGTTGTAGACCACTGCCAGAATTATCTCATGTGCTGTCATTTTTAAAGGTTCAACTTTTTTAAGATGGTGGAAATGTGTTCTTCAATTTACACTCTTCTGAATAATGGTTAGTTTTAACTCTTTTATAAAAACTTCTTCCTGATTCTCGAACCTGAAGTTACTCTGACTACTGTCTACTGCAGGTAAGATATTAGCTACTAAACTACAACTTAAAAACATATTCCTTTAAGTATACAATTTATGTTTACAAGACCACAGAAGACATTTAAATGTTGTACTGCTAATACTTTTTAGTCTCATAGTAAAGAGACAGACACAAAAACATGAAAATGTGTTTTCTTTTTAACTCCAACTGATGAAGTCAGTGTTTTATTTGTCTCTCGGTGAATGTACCCTTTTAAATACTAGGCTTCCTTTGCTGTTCCCTCACTGAACATTCTCAGTTAGAGGACACTTGGTAGATAAAATGAGTCAGCTTGCATTGATTTCCACTTTAGAAGGTTTAGAAAGATTAAACTTGGGAGTAAAATGAGTCACTGTGACAGATGTCGCCTGACAACAAAATCATGCCCTGACTGGAATCTTTTCACTTCTAAGTACACACGCGGTGTGGGGAAAGGCTTTGACAATAACAAACTGGACTTTTATTATCCCCCTGCACTGTTTAGGTGACTAACTCTGAGGCTGTGGAAAGCCAAACAAGCTTTAAAGCACATGCAGTAAAACATGTGCACTTTAATATGATGTGACAGTTTGATGATACCATTTGACATGTAAACTTTTTATGTAATGAGCAAATTAAAATGGAAGATTAAACATTGGGCTTGCACGAAGGCACAGTCAAGCAAAACAACCAAACAAAAACATGGATTTAAAATAGCTAACAAGGCAGGTGCGTGGAAGAATGCATGCTTGTATTAAATCTGATTGAAGAGTCAAAAAATATTAAATTTACATAAAGGGACAAAAAGAGATACTATGAGAAATCACTGTAGAACAAGACAGACTTGAAGTATGTGAATGTGGAACATGTGCTGCAAGAAACAAACAACACTACAAGACACACACGAGAAATTATAATCAGGAATAATGCGGAAACTGTTGAGACACAAAAACAAGGAAAGAAATCAAAGAATCAGGATGGAATAAAAGTGATGCCCATACAAAACAGAAAAGATGTGTCAAAATAAAATTTTTCTTTTAGGGATGCATGATATTATCACCATGGTATCGGCCGATATTAGTGTTAAAGTTCAATATCGGACATTGGCCATTCCGTCAAAATAACTCACCGATATAAAATATACTGTTTTTGTATGACAACCCAGTGACAAGGATGCCTGCAGCAGCAGCACAACGTGATGATGTCACGTGCGCCTACCTGATCTCACGGCGGAGAGGAAAATTCAAAATGTCGGCATGTGGAAGTTTTTTTTTTTGTTGATGAGGATGTCAGATTCCAAAGATTTTTGGACTATGTTGAGCCTCGCTACATCGTCCCCAGTCTGAGATATTTTTCTGACGTAACCTTACCCGAGTTACTGTACAAGCCGTCATTTCCGACATCACTGAGAAGCTAATATCAGATTGCAATAAGGTGAGTTTTTCCACAGACATTTGGACATCATGTTAGCCCCGTTAGCATGATTAGTCTTACAGCACAATGGATAGGCAACAATTTTGGTGTAAAAAAAGTCTGTCCTTCATGCACAAGAGTGCAAAAGATCCTACACTGCAGCTAGAAACCTGGAACAAGCCTCCACAAGTGAGACAGCATCGCAGGTGACTAATGCTAATAAATAAAGTTTAACACTTTTCATTTAATATAAGTTAAAGTGCTAAGCATATGGGTGTCGCTGAATATATGTCACCAGCTCTTACAGCTGTTACACAATTTTTGTAGCAAATAAGCCAAAAATAAAAGGGCTATGTTCTGACAAAGGAAAGTATAAAAAATATTGGTATCGGTTATCAGCCAAATAAGTTTTAACATATCAGATATCGACCAAAAATCCAATATCGTGCATCCCTAGGGTTTTATTTATTTTTTTGTATTTGTTTGAGCAACGAGAGACAAATTAAAAGCAACATTGAAACACTCAGTGAACATGCCATTTTTGTAATAAATGCATAAAATGTGAGGAGATGCTTTGAGGTTTAAAATATAAAGCATTACTTAAAAAGATGCATCAGAGAGAATAGACCTATAAAAAGATATGGATGGAGGAGTGCTATTATAAAAATGTCTCCTTGAAAGGAAATGTGGAGTGTTTTTTGTAATCAGTTTTCTTTTAATGTCTCAGCAAAATCACCATGATGAGGTGTTTGGATTATTGGGTTCTGCCAGACTTTAAAAGTTGAAGGGCAGCGGACACAGAGTGTGAAAAATGGAATGAATAACTGTTTTGCACTTGTTTGGAAGAAAATATTAAAGGCTTCAGCTGCATAATGGATGGTTGGGAAAACAATGTGGCTTTGCGTATTCACCAATAAAATGACCATTTGTTAACACTGTGGGGAAACAATATAAAAAATACAAAAATGGTAAATGGTAAATGGAAATGGTAAATGGAGCTTACTTCTATAGCGCCTTCCAGCCCCCTATGAGGGGCCCCAAGGCGCTTTACAGTACCAGCCATCCACCCATTCACACGCACATTCATACACCGGTGGCGGTAGGCTGCCATGCAAGGCGCCATCCAGTCCCACCGGGAGCAACTCGGGGTTAAGTGTCTTGCCCAGGGACACAACGGCACATGGTGTGGGAAGTCGGGATTCGAACCTCCAACCTTCCGATCAGAGGTCGGCTGCCACTACCACTGCACCACGGCCGCCCAAAACTAACTGTTTCTTGCTAATTGAGAAAGTTGCTCTGACTGGATAAAACTGACACGCAAAAAACTACCAGGATAAATCTGTTAAAACTTAGTGGAAAGTAAAATTAATTAAAATTTATTTTTTTATATATTTTATTTAATGCTTCTTTTGTATTCTTGCTGACAGTAAATTTTAGTTATGAAGTTTTTATTTAAACATAATACTGTATTTGGCTCATACAGACCAAGATTGGATTAATAAAAAATTCATTTTGCAAGAATTTTTCATTCAGTTTCAACACAGTTTATTTATATAAAGCCAAGTCACAGCAGAAGTTGTCTCAGGGCACTGAACAGAAACATTCACATACATTAAAAAAGCCAATTAGTGAAAGTTATCTCAGAGTCAGAGAGATTTATTTGTCATTCTCATCTCATGTGGTACATGTGGTGGAATTATTATCTATTAGGAAGCCAGCAGATGGCGTGAAATCTTCACTTTGTTGCAGTCTCCCATCCTGAGCAAGCACATTGGCAGTAGTGGAAAGGAAAAACTCCCTTTTAACAGGAAGAAACCTCCAGCAGAACCAGGGTCAGGATGAGTGGCCATATGCTTCCACCGGCAGGGGTTTGAGAGGAACAGGAAGGAGAAACAAATACAGAATTATAGGTCCACGTGTGACGCCTATTTGAAGAAATAAAATAAAAAAACATGTTAAGTATAGAAATAATTAAAGTTAAAGAGAAAGTAAAGACAGCCAAGCAGATTCTAACTATAGGATTTATCAAAAAGAAAATACTTAAGCCCAGTCTTAAAAGTAGACAATGTATCAGCCTCATGGACATAAACTGGAAGCTGGTTCCACAAGAGAGGAGCCTGATAATTGAAATATCTTCCTCTCATTCTGCTATTTGAAACTCTAGGAACCACAAGTAAACCTGCAGTTTGAGAACAAAGTGCTCTGTCAGGGAAATACGAAACAATAATTGCTGTACTATAAGATGGAGCTAGGTTGTTGAGAGCTTTGTATGTTAGAAGAAGTTGGCATATCCAGAAAAGGCACCAGTAGAGATAATAGTAACATTGTGATTGACACTGTGGTGTTATCAGGCAGTTGCCAAAGCATCTGACAATCAGTCAAAACAGTGACAAAATATCTTCAGATACAGATGTTTTAGCGCCAGATGCCAGGACTTGACCAACACAAACGTGTTCCTGTTTTTAGAATTTCACATTGCTTTATAATGTAGCTGTTTTTGTTTCATTTGTATTTCATTACTTCTGTTTACGTTTCATTTTATATGCTTTTATATGATTGTCTATCGTTGTGTGTACCTCATCTGTGTTCTTTCTTTAAAACAGGTCTCTTTTGTAAATGAGTCCTTGAGGCTCAATGAGACTAACCTTTATAAATACAGGTTGAATGAATGATGGAGCTGGGTATGGGTCACATTGTTGGTTGCTTGATTGTATAACAGTGTAATTGCCCAACGTGTGGAGTATCACAATTGCTGAAGTAACTCTATATAGGAACCAATAAAGACTATCCACACATAGTGTAGTTACCAATACCAATTGTTCAAGACAGGTCGCCAAAGTGAAGCTCATTGTATGGTGGACAAGCATTACAGAACCCCATGACATCTATGCTTCCCTGGACACAGGCATTAAATTAAATTTAAAGTGAGATTAAAGTTTCACATGTTGTTTTTCAACTAATGGTGTAAACTGATATGAGTGCACCATCTTAATAACACCAGAGCAGAAACAGATGCATTTGAAGTGGTGCCATAACCAGGAGCCATTGACTGAAGTTGAGGATTGTGGTATCATGTTCAGCAACAAATCTTGGTTCGCATTAACACAAATGACTATTATATGCATGTATGTCAGTGTTGAGGGGAGAGGACAAATCCTGGTATTGTCACAAAGAACCACAGTCCAGTGTTATTCCAGGCAACATGGTGTGTGGACCCATAGAGCATGACTTCAAGTCACCTCTGCCAATGAGTCAGGAGATCCTAAGGCACTATATTAGTGACAACCAACATCTGCATGTCTTATCTTTCCTGACACAGCTAACATCTGTATGTTTTTCCACCTTAGACATCATCTTGGTCCAGTTGCAAGACGCATGGGTCTGTGGTCTGTCTGTGTTATATTGAATTTGTCCCATGGTCAGCCAGGCCTTTCAGCAATCAAACAATATGGGATCAACAGGGAAATCAACTCTAAGATTATCACAGATCAACACTGTAAAAAAAAAAAAAACGTTCAGGAGAGAAACTGCCTAAGATAATTTTTTGATTCGTATTTAAAGTTTGGCAATGTACAAAGATGGGAAATATATTACAAAATTATTAAAACATGAAATTAAAAATAGAACAAACTTTTGTGGATATGGTTGATAAAATCCAGGTCTTCATCTGCATTAATGCACATACAGATATGCTGGTCACAATGTAGACTACACACTTTAGAAAAATCTTTGCTGAAAATAAACAAGTATGCATATTAAAAAAAATAATAATAATAATCAAAGTTCATATTCAGTAAGCCAGGTAAAAATCCAATAACGTTCAGTCAGGTCATCTGGATGGTTTCTTTATTTTATTTTTTGCTGAGACATTTCGTCCTTCATCCAAAGGACTTCATCTGTCCGAGGAGCCACAAACAAACTGAGTCCCACAAGCAGCACACTGCCATAGTGGGGAAAAAAACAATAGTTTGCTGGTGATTAGATAGTTTCTGGAGCCTGCCCTCTCCCCCGTCAACTCCTCTGAGGCAGCCATGCCAAAGTGGTTCAAAACACCAAAGTTCATGCGCAATAATCCAGGTAAAAAAAATACAACAACGTTCAGTCAGGTCATCTGGACGGTTTCTTTTTGTGCTGAGACATTTCATCCTTCATCCAAAGGACTTCATCAGTCCAAGGAGCCACAAACAAGCTGAGTGCCCCAAGCTTTTGAGAGGACGGGCCCCAGAAATGATCTTATCATCAGCAAACTGTTTTGTTCCTCTGGGAGTGTGCTGCTTGTGGGACTCAGTTTGTTCATTCCTCCTCAAACTGATGAAGTCCTATGGATGAAAGACTACACGTCTTAACAAAAAAGGAAACCCTCCAGATGACCTGACTGAACATTGTTATACATTATTTTATAACAAAAATGTTAATGTCAACCAGATTTTTGTTCTAGCTGAACACATGCAAGAGAAATAAAACCTAAATCCTTTACTGTGTGTACTTTGTATATTTCCTTTGACCTAGGTGCTTTTTAGCTCAGCACATGTTGACTTTTTAAAGCACGTGTATTAACACCTCCCAAGCATGTGCTCATCAGGACTTCTTTTTTAATTTGCTGCCAGTTTTCATCCCTGCTGTGACTGGCAACGGAACAACAATCTGAAAGACGATTTTTTTTTTTTTGATCCCACCAATAAATAGGTGTTTGTTTGAAGCTTCCATAATCTCAGCCGCTCATGAAAGGTCTTTTTCATTATGCCTTTTATTATTTTAGTTTAATGGCAGGATTTGTGCACCGAGTTTTATTCATGGTGATAGTTGTCAATGACATAATACGGAAATTAAAAGTGTTCTCAAAGGGGACTTCACTACTGAGTCAAAAAAGCTCTCCTTCAACAACACAATGACTTACTGGACAGAATCACACTCACTAATTAGAAGATAAACTGTAGGCGTGAAGCAAAAGTTCATAGATAACATTTCATGTACGCTCATGCTATTCCTCAGTCTTTTGATGGTCCTCAGCTCTGCACGTGTCTTCTTTATGTCCTCATGAGCCACTGGTTTCCCTGTTGTTTAGTAACTGGCTGAGGTTCTGACTTGACCCATCTAAACCCACTTACTTGTACTCTAATGTTTATGTGTGTGTTTGTGCGTCTCCATGGTTGTGTGCACATGTCTGTATTCTGCATATAAAACACAGAGAGACCGTCTGAACCAGAGTTTTGAGTATCTTTAGGCTGTCCCTGGGATCTGCAGAAACAAACTAAAAGTTGTAGAATCAAATTAATTCAGTCCTGAGTTAAAGCAACCCAAACTGAGGTTAATTTAAACAACTATAACAGAAAATAATTGTTTGTTCATGTTGCTTGAACAGTGTATTGTTCAATGTCATTGTTTTATTTTTTTTACCCTAATTTCTGGACTATTGAGCACACCTGAATATACAGTAAGCTGCGCCCACTCAATTTAAAAACTTAAATATGCACCTTAAATGTTTAATTTAGAGAACAGTATCTGTAACATGGCTGGTTAAAAAATAAAATACATGAGTTAGTCCCCAAGAGAGACATGCATTGGGCAGCTATGTGAGCGCCCGGGTGTGATGAGGCTAAATGTTTTGGCAGCATGAAGCTCGTTAGCCCATCAAAAATAAATAAATAAATAAAAAATCATAAATTAGCCGCAGCATTGTATAAGCCGCAGTGTTCAAAGCGTGTGAAAAAAGTAGCGGCTTATAGTCCGGAAATTACGGTACTTTATTTAATTTTTTTACAAAAAGTAAACAGCATTTACAAGAAAGCAGATGATTGCATCTCTAGAGTAATTTCAGATAAATGTGCTCTTTTACTTTTCGTTTAAACGTGACACAAGTCTTGTTTTTCCAAATTTCGTGACACGTGTTATGTAAGTCAACAACTTTTCAACGTTTCTTTCACAATTAATAAATTATTCTTTTGGTCTCAAACCAAAAAGATTCACTGTATATATTTTTTTTGTAACTAAAACCTGTCAAAAACAGTTTTTTCTTTTAAATTCAGGTGTCACTGATTTGACATCAAGACTTGATAATTTCTATTTGTAACCATTTTACACATTTCAGATTTGAGTGATAGAAAAAGGACTTCCCCAAAATCTGATGAGAAATAAGACAAAAAAGACTGAAGGACGGGGAACTCATAGAAGGTTAAAGCTCAGAGGAGGATACATTACCTCTTGAGGATCTTGAATAAGAGAAAAGTAACAATCTTTTTTATGAATTTCCTCTTGGATGTACCTGTTCATACACTTGATGACGCGTTTGTCAAAAGAGGACTGAAGTATTTCTCCTTCCTTGATCAGCTCAGTGTTAACCTCACAGAGAAGAATGATTTACTGCACAGCATGACAACCAAGAGTTTTCGCAACAAAAATGACTTTAAACAAGAAAGTGGTGTTGATCTTTGGTGACTGCAAAAACTTGGAGGAACTTTGTGATTAACACTAAGTTGTTGTCTTTAAAATGAAGCTACATGACTTATTTTAAACACCATATCTCACTGTCGGGTGGCCCGCTGTTTGGTATAAAATACTTTGTTGACTTCAGAACAAAATGTGCAGACAAAATAAATCAGGAAAAATGCTGTGACAGAATAAGCACATACCATAAGCATTTGAAGAAGAAAAACTATACTACCCAGCATGCATCAGTCACTGAGTTTACAGTATAATACAATAAACCTTATGAGGATGTGAGTGAACATTTGCAACCTGTTTTAAAGGTCACATTTAGGATTAGATGTTCAGATAAATTAAATTAATAAAACATAAAACATTTAAGAATGGGCAGCACGGTGGCGCAACTGGTAGAGCTGCTGCCTCTCAGCGAGCAGGTCCCTGGTTCAAACCCCGGTCCAGGGGCCTTTCTGGCTGGAGTTTGCATGTTCTCTCCGTGCATGCGTGGGTTTTCTCCGGGTACTCCGGTTTCCTCCCACAGTCCAAAAACATGCATGTTAGGCTAATTGGTAACTCTAAATTGTCCCTAGGTGTGAGTGAGAGAGTGCATGGTTGTTTGTCTCGTTTGTCTCTATGTGTCCCTGTGATGAACTTGCGACCCGTCCAGGGTGTACCCCGCCCCTCGCACAGTGATTGCTGGACATGGGCACCAGCGACCCCCGTGACCCAAAATGGAATAAACGGGTAAAGAAAATGGATGGATGGATGGACATTTAAGAATAAAATTATTGGTTGATGAGGTCAAATTGAAAGGCGGTTATTTTAAAATACTGTACAATGTATTATCAAAGAACGTGTTAAATGCATTGTAGTATGTATATTATTTACCAATTCGTAATACCGGTACATTTATGTGCACGTATTTTGCATATATAGTCATAGATGACAAATCTGAGCTAATAGTGCAAAATTGGGTTTTATTTTCTTTTAGAAAGTGTATGATGCAACACAAAAGATCAATCAAGGCAGCTGAAGACAATAACCTAAAATTAACATTTTACTAATTGAGTATTTAAAAAAACATATTATTGCATGCCTTTTTCAGAAATATAATAACTCACCGTTGGGAAATGAGCATGAAGAACAAGCAGTGCTTGAGAACAAGTGAAGTAATATGTTCCTTGAGAGCAGGCAGTCCTTCCTCAAGAGAGATTTGTCTCCGGCAGAGACAGTTATGTAATGTGCAGTCAGTGAGGAAGGCATTGTTTTGACCCTTTCTGCCCGCAGCTACCATACTGAAGCAGCACGTCCTTTCCACAGCCCTTTGGGTCGAAAAGCATAGTTGATTTTAATGGTTTGGCAGTCTGCATTTCATGTTAGGGTTGTGACGCACCTTTCAAGAGCATTGATTTGACATTATTTGATTTTTTTCAAATGTAATGATAATAAAATATCACACTATAGTTGATTCTATGAATATATATATATATATATATATATATATATATATATATATATATATATTTTTTATTTTTTTTTAATTTAAAGTAACTATTTGTGTACTTAGGAAGTACATTTATCTGAGCTTAAGTCATTTTATAAATACTGATGTATTTGGTATGATAATAAAAATCACCCAAAACATTCTTTATTCTAGATGAGCTGATAATAGTGACGAGTGTGGTGATTGCTAACAGAATACAGATTTATTTTACAGATACTGGGCTAAAATTTTATGTGGTTGTAGCTGAGAGTCATTCACAGCACACACTCTGAGCTTGACGTCTTGTAATATTGGATGAGCTCTCGTGCAATATTCATTTGAAGAGTTGCTTTTTATGAAGCTGCACTGTCCTTTGTGTTACATGCAGGTTGTTCAAGTGGATTAACAGAAACAAGTCAGCATCCTTTTTCTTCAAAATCAGGGACTCTGTTATTTTAAAAATAATCCAGAACTGAAACCAATGTAAACATCACTTTATTTCAGATGTTTCCTGGAAATTCTGATGCTAATGAATGAAGTATTATTTGTGATTATTGGGTTTTACTTCTTAACGAGGATAAGCATTAATCTGTAGCACACAGGAGGAGTTAAAAATGTCAGTCTAAGTTAAGGAGGAGACAATTATGAGCCTCCTCAACTGTGCTTGTTGACTTTGACTCAGAGGTTAAAATGACTCAAATTCTAAATAATGCAAATCGTTCTTTATTATTAACTCTTGACCCAGTCTATTAATAGAAATCGACACACAGGAAAGCACTGTCAGAAAGAAACAGCAGTCATAAATCATCATTAATGACAAGGAGCATACAGTGTACCAGTGTGTTATGAAGATTTGGGTCTGTCCATACTGGCTAAACAGCATGATTGTCCACATGGGTAGCAGCTGTTGTTCTGAAATAAACCAGTTCCAGGCAATGTTCCCTCTAATTTTTCATATGTCTGGGCAAACACACAAACTCCCTGAGCGCACTGAAGACCACTGTGAGCAACATCAGATGTGCACGCTGTGGCCACACACCAGTATCACACCTGTTCAAAATCTGGTATCATAGCAAGATACATGGCTTATTAAAATAATCAAATTACAGCAGCAATTTCCATTAGTTTACTTTTATTTTTTTATGCTACTAGTGCTTACTGTATTTTTAGTTAACATTTTTCTTAGTTCATATCTTAGATCTTAGATTATTACTGCTTTTCTTTTACATTGTAATACTTTTGTTGGATGTAACTGGGACTCTGTGTACACAATTTTGTTCCACCACATGTACCACATGTGTTGTGTATGACGAATAAAGAACCTTGAATCCTTGAATAAGTGATTTGGCCCGCTGCAAATGAAAAAGACAATTATTTTGTTGTTCATGAGATGTGTAGTTTGTTATTTTTGAGAGTCCTGCTTTGGTCTGGATGAGGGTCCTTCTCTGGAAGATGGTTAGCAACACAGTGGCCATTGGTGTCAGAAACATGTTTGCAATGTGTGTGGGGACACACTGGTGGGGGATCTGGGGGTCCTTCCCCAGAAAATGTTGAATAAAGTAGATACTGTGCCAATTCCTGCATCCTGGTGTATTTTAATGGGTGTTTAACATCTAGTTTTACCTACGTAACATGATTCAATAACTATTTTAGATTGAATGGCACAAGAAGAAGTAACCTGACCAACAGCTCTCCTTGTATGAAAAGAGCACGCTCCACTTCTCTCACACATTCTAGTCACAGTCTAAGGAACATAGTGTAGCCTGTTAACTTAGGGAAAAAAATATCACTAGCCAATATGAAACGATAATAATGTTTTTCATTTACCCTTTATTTATGCAGGTAGTCTCATTGAGCCACGAGAACTCATTTTCAAGAGAGACCTGTTTAGGGAGCAGATGGTGGGGGTTGAGGGCCTTGCTCAGGGGTCCAGGGTGGTGCGAATGAGGGTGGAGGGAGGTGTGGATGTTCCACTTTTTCCACCCACATTTTGATGTTGACGGTACCGGGAGTTGAACCTGCGACTTTCCGATCACAGGCCCATTTTCTAATCTCTGTGCCATCACTCCCCCCAATAATCACTCCTTCTTAGCAATGGCCTAGCATAAAGCAATATGATCATCATCCATCATGTGTATTATTAGCTTAAAATACCTAATTAAAATTCCAGTAATGGGCTAGGTCTACTGTAACCATACCCAGTTGTAGGGTCAAGAGAAAACATGTAGCATTAACACAGTATGAACAACATTCAGGAATTGTTTCTATAAGAACATTATCAAATATTTTATGTAAATGGTATGATTGCTCCACCCACGAGGAAATGTAACCCAGGGTGAGCTAACGTCAGATATACAAACAAACAACATGGCTCATTGTGTTACCTCAGGCCTTTAGTGAGGTATTTATTTCTTATCGACCAACATTAAGGCAAAAAAGACAGATAAAAAAATCTAAGCTACTAATAACTTAAAATAGTTACTGCAGTGAATGTTTTCATGATGCAGATCAGCACAAGGCAAGAACTCACAGTGAAATTCAGTATGTAAGAGTAAATTTTACATTACACAACCTATTAACTTCTTCCGGCTTTTCCCTCTTCAGGGGTCTCCACAGCGAGTCATCCTCCTCCATCTCAATCTGTCCTCTGCATCCTCTGTTCTTACTCCAACTACTCCATATCCTTTCTAACTGCTTCCATATGTCTCCTCTTTGGCCTTCCTCTTCCTCTTTTTCCTGGCAGCTGCATTTCTAACATCCTTCTACCAATATACCCACTGTCCCTCCTCTGGACATGTTCAAATCATCTCACTCTGGCCTCTCTGTCTTTATCTCCCTGTTGTTCAACCTCTGCTGTACCTCTGATGATCTAATTCCTAATCTTATCCATCCTTGTCACACTTAAGGAGAACCTCAACATCTTCATTTCTGCCACTTCCATTTCTGTCTCCTGTTTTTTTGTCAATGCCACTGTCTCCAGACCAGCTGGTCTCACCACTGTTTAGTAAACTTTGTCTTTGACCATCCAGATATACACCAAGCACTACTGTTTGCTAACACTTGGCATGATAAAAACGACTACAAATCATGGGATTAGCTTACTTACCGCTTTTGTTTGATGTCGTACGACCATAAACTTCTGTGATAAATCCACAACATCAAATATTATTCCTTGGCTTGCGATGAAATATGCAGCATAAAGCTTGGAAAAGCTAGAAGCCAAGGAAGTTTGTAGCTACTTAGCTTCACTGCACGTCAGCGCTGAAATTCCAAAACACTCTGGTTGGCTAGAATGAAATTTCGCCTGTGAGTTCATTTGTTGAAAATTTTTTACCTCTTCGTCAACTTCTATTGTCGCTACACAAATCATGTGACACAGGTCTGTTTTGACTGGGGAAGGTTTCCTTCCCCCCAGTCTGAACGCATTTCTGCGCTGCATACAGACAGATTGTAGAGACCACTGCACTCGAGCTTACAGTTTATTTTAAAGCGGGAGATAACCAGATATTTTGCTTGGGCATTTGCACAGTTGCACTAACTGTGCAGCCTAGATTTTCCTGTACGCAGAGAATGTGCGAGCAGTGTGCGATTGCACCGACACGCAACTTAGAGGGAACATTGGAGGTAACATTTGCAACACAATCTGAGCCTCTGAATCACACTCCTAAATGCACCGACTGCACAAGAAGTGTGTCTGCTATGCTAATTTGAGTTTGTTCTACATATAATTTGTGAAGCTTTATTTTCAGCAGCACCTCATGAGCATCATGTTTGCAGATAATAAAACATAGAAAACTGTCTAAATGAATAAAACAAGTGTTGGTGCATCTTGATTTGTGTGTTGATCTTAATAACCATCATTATTGGGGCTTTATTTCTGACATTCTTTTTGTTTTCTTAGTGCCCAGCTCAAAAATAAACCTGCACACTGGTGGGAGGGGTTTGTTTTTTTGGCTCTTCTCTTGTCGAGCCCACTTAATTCATTCATCATTCAATTGGCAACTTCCCAAGCGGGTACTGAGTGATCTTTTTTTTATATTTATTTAATTTATCTAAATATCAGGACTTTATTATGGATAAAAGGTGATCAGCTCTAAACAGACAACACGTTACTTTTGGTGGATGGTGAGTTGAAGGTGGACCAAACGCAGGTTCAACCTTTTTTTTTTTTTGGTGTGTGTGAGTGTGTGTGGGGGGGGAAGGTGTTGTTAGAGTAGAGCTGCTGCTCCTCACTGAAAGGACTTGGTCGAGGTGGTTTGACATCTTACTAGGGTGTCTTCTGCATTAGTGTTGCACCTTCCTTTAAAAGTTTACTGAATCCCTTAGGATCCAGGACGAGCAGTAGAGCGTCACTGGGGAGAGGGATGTCTGGTTTCCTTTATGAGTCTTTTTGCTGAATCGGATGGATTGATAAATAGCTTTTTAAAGAGTTTGTACAGATTTGTATATTTTTTCTAAATACATTCATTATAAAAGTTGCTGTCCCACCTTGTTGCAGCAGTGCAATTTGTAAGAGCCTGTGTGACAGTAAGTGTATTTGTGTGTCAACGTGTCTAAGTGTTTTTGAAGTGGATGTCGAAGTGTGGCTCAGGCACGTGTTACTGAGTGTGAGCAGGTGAACGTCAGCCACTCAGTAAACTGGTAACACTGGTGCTTTCAAGAGTTGGACAAACTGTTAAACTGGTTAATTTGTTTAAAGTCTTTCACCTTGGTCATTAGGAAAATGATGTTGATCTGCAGGTGGTGCTACAAAAACATTCTAGAATTGTACCACTCAAGGTGGCTGCATGTTGGAGTAGCTCTCTTATATTCATTCTGAGATTTTGCTTTTTAAAACTTTACATCCTGTTTTTTTTCTGTATGTTAATTGCTTTTTTTTTTCAAATGATTACTTCCTCTGGTATCAGATGAGGTGCACCTGGAAGGATTTTTACAGAAACCTTATTTGCATTTGGACATTTGTTATGATGCGTAACCATAACAAGAAGGTAATTTTCTACAACTGGGAGCAGCAGATTAACATCTCAAAAGCTCAAATAATGCCTCAACTACAGCCCCAAATCCCAAATGAGTTGAAAAGGAAGCGCTGTGGATGCATCTCCGTATACCTGGAGGAGGTGCTCGAGTGCCTGACCACAAGATCTTGGAGGTAGTGGGAAACATGGCTCGTGACAGCGGGAGGACCGAGATCATCCCTTGACACCTTCAGTTAAGTCTGCGATGACAAGTGGCACAGCAGGCTGCTGGAAGAAATGGTCGTCGCTGGGAGAAGAGTTCTGCCCAACATTCAGTTAGTCCTGCTGCCCAAGAGGACAAGAGGTCTGCTGGGTTTGGGTTGATGGATTAGCATCTGGAGCCAGTTTCTTCGGATCCGCTGTGGGATGGACTGCTACAAGAGATCCTTCCTGTCCAAACTATTAGTATCTATAACAACTCTAATGAAAGCAGGATGAGCTACATCAACAATTAGTTTCCTTTTGGGATTAATAAAGTGTTTTTGAATTTAATTGAACTGCATTTGAACTGAATTGAACTTAATAATAATTTGCTTTCCAGCTTGTGGTCGCTCGTGGTTTTGCTAGTTTGTATTTATTGAGGAGCTACTTTAGCTTTCAGAGCATTATTGACCCAAAAATGACCAACAGTCCTTGATAAGTTAATGAGAACACCTGAGCAAAGACCAGAAAAGTTTAGTTTCTTCCAGCTTGTTTAGATCTATATTCTACATATGGTCAGTTCATAAGTAAGAAAAATATAACCACTGAAGGAAATGGACTCCCTAAACAAGCTTTGCTTGCACTTTTTTGATAAAAGTGGAATGGGTTTTGCTTGAACTGGGCTAGATTGTAACTTTACTCCTGTGAGTTATTTTTCTACGATATCTATCTCTATTCTCTACTGGTTTGGATCTTCGGGACAAAAAGTGGGTCACTTGTTATAAAATGCCTCTAATTATTGCAAAGAAAAAACAACTTTAAAGAACACAGAATCTAATCATTGTTGTACAACACATCTCCCCACCCCACACCACCCCCCAATCATTTTTCTTTGATTTGTTTGGGAATTTGGACCAACGTTATATAGCACATGATAACACTGTTTTAAGATAGCACTGTCGATACATTCTGTGAGTGTCTGAACGGAGCTGAATATTCTCTGAATTTGCTCTTATCACGTTCTGTGTACAGAGAAACTGGTCACAGTAGAAGAAACCTACTGTGATGTGTTTGGCGTATTTGTCAATTGATTTTTTTTGGACTACGTGCTGACTGAGAATCAAACAGTGTCACCAGAACTTGTTGCACATTGTTCCTCTCTCCAAACCTCACAGGAGCTTAACTCGTAAAAACAGAATTCATATAAATGATCTATTTATTGATTGATTTATTTTTTTTGCAAAGGGAAAACATGTTTGTTTCTTTGAATACTGTTATGTGTTCTTATTGATTTTAATCTAGATTTTCACAACTTGGATAATGAGAATGTTTTTGTCCTGGAGAATACAGCACTAAAGAAAGAAAATACACAAGAACAATCACTTAGATAAATACAACACATGCATAAATCATCATAATTTGATGGTCAAATAGACAAAAACTAAATAGAAAAAAGTGAAAGTGAAAAAGATAAATGATTGAATAAAAGCAACAGAAAATGGTTGACAAAAATTTTTCCAAATGTTTTCTTTTGTTGTTGCATGAAATAAAAGGTGCTGAGAAACAACTTTCTAGGATGATTAAAAATGTGACGAAAATACACTTAAATGTGTATTTTTCTTTTAATATATATATTTTTTAAGTTAATCTAATCGCTACATCTAATTGATATGATAAACTAATGTAAAGATGTTAAACATTGTTTAATTTTTTTTAAATACAATGTGGATCACAGTGGCATGGTGGCGCAGTTGGTAGAGCTGCCGCCTTTCAACGAGCAGGTCGCCACATTGAATCCCAGATGGGGGTCTTTCTGAGTGGAGTGTGCATGTTCTCTACGTGCACGAGCGGGTTTTCTCCAGGTACACCGGTTTTCTCCCACAGGCCAAAAACATGTATGTTAGACTGATTGGTAACTCTAAATTGTGTATGTGTGAGTGAGAGAGTGAATGGTTGTTCATCTCGGTTGTCTCAATGTGTCCCTGTGATGGACTGGAGATCTGTCCAGTATATATATATATAATCTAAAGTGCTTTAGATGTTTATGTCATGAATGCTGGACCCAAATACAGGCACTTATGAGGCAGTCTCAGGAACAAACAAGGCATTCAGTAACTTCACTAAGGTAAACAACAAACAAGAAAACTGGGCAATGGCAAACCAAAGGTTCACCCAAGAAACTGAGGAAACCGTAGAGTATATGTACTGGAAGAAGAATGACAGCAGGTGTGCTGCTTACTAACAGAATACAAGTGACATGTAAAGAGCTGCAAACAAGGACTTTGCATGGCATCTGGTAGCAGTAACTACACAATAACCATAATAATAATAATAATAATAATAATAATAATAATAATAATAATAATAATAATAAAAATACATGCATTTATTTTATTTAGATGCTTCTTAATTTTGGGATTGTGGGGTCAATGGTGCCCATATCCATCTATCAATGTGCAGGTACACCCTGAATAGGCACGCACAACAACAATAACAATAATAATAATAATAATAATACAATAACAATAATTAATAATTAATAATAAATAATTATTTTATTGTTCTTTTCAGCTGCTCCCTTCTTCAGAGGTCTCCACAGTGATATATGTCGCACAAAGACTTTACAATTGTTTTTACACCGGATGCCCTTCCTGACGCAACCACAGACCACAGAGCTACCGCTGCCCTCTGTGAGGAGCAGAGAGATGCTATTTAGGGCACCCGAGGGAGCAGATGGTGGGGTTAAGGGCCTTGCTCAAGGGCCCAGAATGGGGCAAATGATGGTGGAGACAGGTGTGGGTGCTTCACTTTTCCCACCCACTTTTTGATGTTGTAGGTACAGGGAGTTGAACCAGCAATCTTCTGATCATAGGCCCACCTTCTCTAACCTCTGCACCACCACCCATATATACATATATTTTTTTTTGTATCACTATAATAATAATAATAATTGTTATTATTATTACTATGTTTATTATTATTATGTTTATTATTATCATTATATTATTATTATTATTATTATTATTATTATAAAAACAACATCAATTAAAGTATTGTGTTAAAGTTGCAAAACAAAAAATGAACTGACAGCTCATATAAACATAAAGAAATTGGATGTTTCTTCGGAGTTCCCCAGTGCTAAGTGTAACTTAATTATTGTTAGATTTATGACATAATCAAGAAAAGCTGAAATTGCTAAGATGCAGAAAAATAAAACAAAACGTTCACTGCAGCTGCTGCATCGGGTTCCATTCAAATTGACAGTGTTCCAGAAATAATATGTGAGTGTTCATCAACTGGACAAAAAATGTGTTTTTTTTTATTATTCATCAGGTTTAAAGATCTTTAAAGATCTGCAAACAAAGAGGATAGTTAAATATATAGTGACAGTATGTCAGTTTATATTATAATTACTCAGTAAAACAATTTATATTCAATATTTGCCATGTAAATATGGAGATAATGGTGGATTATATCAAATTTTCCATGAACCGTAAATGTCTGACACTATGTTTTTGATTATCAAGCTCATGTTCTGTTTGATTTGTGATTTTTCACAGAAAAACATCCCACCTGCCCAAACTCATCTGCACTTCAGCTGGATTAGTCAGCATGTATAAGGCAGGAAATTAACATGTTTTTATACAAAGAAGTGCTGTTTTATAATCTGTTCTATCAAAGCGTCTTCCTCTGCGTAATGGCACATACAGAAACAACATTGTTCAAGATGTTCCTCTCAGTCCAGCATTTTACTGATGGGGATTAAAAGAGTTCTGACTGTGCACTCTGCGTGTGTAGAGGGGGAGGGAAGAGAGCACAGTTTTTCTTTTTGTCTAAAGACGGCAAAGATGAATACTGTCTGTGCCAAATGCAAATAGTACTTGATGTGTATGCATGTTCAGAAGCTTCTCTGCTGGGGAGACACAACAAAAAGAAGGGAGGAGGAGATTCAGCTGGAAACAGAAAGGTGTCAAGATGTGCAACAGGAGAACTCGTGCACACACAGACTGTTTAGTTCGCTGAGTCAGGAGGGAGAACAGCTTGTCCGGTGTCTCTGTATACCTCTGTGTGTGGGGTGTGTGTGTGCGTGTGTGTGTGTGTGTGTGTGTGTGAGAGATAGCCAACTAGATCTAGGCGTACTCTCCTCTTAACCTTTTCCACTGCAGGTTAGTCCAGGCTGTGCTAAGCACCGAGGATAATGTTCTGCTCTTTTAATTATAGTTTGGCTATAATGGCCTTCACATGAATGTCCTGTAGTGTTTGTACACAGCTTTTAAAATTCAACACTTTTCGCAGTCATGCCAGCCGAAGTTTTATCCCACGTATTCTGTCAGAGATGAAGACGTGCATGTCCTTGCTAGAGAGGAACGATGGTTCGAGAGAGGAGTGAAGGAAGCCATCTTTGTGAAGTGAACTCATCCATCACCACAGTTCATGCTCAGTATTCCAGGTATCAAATCCAACAAAGTTCAGTCAGGTCATCTGGACGTTTTTTTTTTTTTTTGCAGTGACGTTTCATCCTTCATCCTAAGGTCTTCCTCAGACTCATCGAGGAAGTCCTTTGGATGAAGGACGAAACATTTTAGTAAAAAAGAGAAAAGAAACCGTCCAGATGACCTGACTGAACTTTGTTTGAACTCATCCATCGTTCATCAAAGACCTCTGAGTTCAACTGTCCCTCTCTTACAATGCTGTTATTGCATCACTCAGCCCTCTATGAATAGCAAGCGGCCATCGGGGCATTAACGATCAGTTGTTAGGCTGATGATCCTCCCTTTGCATGTGAACATCTGGTTTTGCTGTCACCAGCAAACTGGCTGATACTCACTGAGAAGGTGGTGCTTGTAAGACTGAGTTTGTTGCAGCGCCTCAGACTGAAGAAGTCCTTTGGATAAAAGACAAAACGTTTCACTAAAGATGAACTGGACCTGAGTCAACCTGGTTAGATTTATCTACCTGGATTATTGAGCATGTATCAGGACATTTACTCCACGTAATTTAAAAATTAAAAACATTTATAGATTGTGATGGTCAACATTTTAATTTATTAACTAATATATATATATACTGTATATGTAGTGAGGAGAATTACTGCTGAGTGAGTCTACTTCAAACTATCCTTGTACCTAAAATGTTTAATTACAGAAAATCACTTGCTGGATAATAATAAGAGCCAGGAATGTACTCTGTAGGTACCCAGTGTTACTATCCATAAGATTAGGATTAGGATTAAATTGATTGAGTTTTAGGGCTGTTTAGCACTGCTGCCTGGGTCCATGGGTTTAAATGCTGACAGGAACACTTCCTGAACAGAGTTTGCATATTTTCCTCCTGCATGATTGGGGGTTCTCTGGGTACTAAGAATGGCTTCTGATTGCAAAAAGTTTTGCATGTTAGGTTAATTTCTGATTATAAATTGATGTTTGGTGTGAGCATGGATGTCCCTGTGAAGGACTGTTGATCTACGCAGAGTTCACCTGGCCTTCAGCTCAACACAAGCTGAACAGGCGCCAGCTCCCCACATAAAGAAATGGATGCTCTGACGTTATCTCGTTGTTTTTATAACAATAACAATTAACTATTGAATTGAATTGAAAGTCATAAACACAGTCATTCTGTCAAACAATTCTGACTGGGAACAGTCTTTGTGCATGTGAAGAAAAGATTTGTTTTTGTAGGTTACATTAAAAAGAATGTAGAAAAGTTTTTGCGTGAACATCTGATCAAATGCAAAGCAGAAAGCTGCAAGACTCAGTGTTTGTGCTTTCTCTGTGTGACTTTAGTTAGTTAGTTAGTTAGTTAGTTAGTTAGTTAGTTAGTTAGTTAGTT
>NC_056512.1:32415937-32425573 GCF_014905685.2 Nematolebias whitei
GTTAGTTAGTTAGTTAGTTAGTTAGTTAGTTAGTTAGTTAGTTAGTTCTGGTCTTTAACTGGATAAGTGGCACCTTAATAACAAATCAAACTGTCCTGATGCAGGGGAGTTGTTTTTTTGTTTGTTTGTTTGTTTGTTTGTTTGTTTTTGTAAGTTTGGTACCACTTTACAATAAGCTAATTCCTCTATAAAAACATTATAAATTATTAAGAACTGCTGATTATGCATTAATTAAGGGTGACAGAGAGACAAAACTGACCAGTTTCTTGCCAAATAATGAGTCAACTCTGTTCACCTATTTATTACATATAGAGTTGTTATATTAAACATTTCAGACTGTTACCTTACCTTGTAAGCACAATAAGCATTTGTAGACCTATTTTTTTAGGGTTTAATATTAGTTGTAGATACTTATAATGCAGTGGTAAAGTACAATATTATATGCTAAAAAAAAAAAGGTTTACAAATGCTGTTTGTGCTTACAAGGTAGTAACTTAGTCTGAAATGTTTAATATAACAACTCTAGATTTAATATATAGGTGAACAAATTTGGCAAGAAACTGGTCAGTTTTGTCTCTCTGTCGCCCTTAATTAATGCATAATAAGCAGTTCTTAATTATTTATAAAGTGTTTATAGAGGAATTAATTATGTATATACAAACTATGTATTAGCATCTATAAGGGGAGCCTTATTGTAAAGTGGTGCCTTAAGTTTTGACTGATTGATTTTGAAAAGATGTAAATATGTGAAGACTGAATAGATAAATTACATTTTAAATGAAAAAGCTGCTGCAAAAATACTTTTTAATCACTTATTTTTCTCACACTAGTGAGGTAAAATGTGATTCATACAATATTTCTAGTTTTAAAAAACAATATTAATGTAAAAAAAGCTACTAATCCTTCTGTACTATAGTGACCTTTCCTTTACTCTGGTACTGTGGGTCACTGGACCTGCACAAACAAACCCACGAGGTCAGGTCTCCTCACTGACAGGTGTGTCCTTGTCTCAGTACTGAGGGAGAAGATGGGCTCGATAAGGACCACCCCCCCCCACCACCACCACCACCACCAGCAGCTGCTGCCGCTCCATCTGAAGCCCTGATGAAAGTTCACAGTTTTTAGTGTGTTCAGCTTAGTCCTTATTAAAAATGTCTAAATTAACAAATGTGATTAAATTAAATAAACGAGTATTATCAATGTGAACAAGTATATATAAATTACAAATTACCATTAGTTTATCAGTGCAAGAAAATATATAATTTATTGTAAAAAAAAATAATAATATTTGGAAGTGATCAGGTGACTTGTAGTTATTTTAACATGATGAGCCAAAGTTGTCTTTTTTTATTTTTCAAACTTCTTTTGTTTTGAGTTAAATGACTTATAATCACTAATATTCATGGAGATAGCAAGACAACAAATAGGGTGCTTCAACAAATAATCCTAGATCCTTTACGCACCTTAAAAATCAGACTAACAAGAAAAAAAATTGCATGATTAAAAAATAAATTAAAAAAATCATACAACTGTGTTGACAGCAGATCTTCAGACAGCTTGTTCCTGAGTTTATCAACCAAGGCAACAAAGTCATCATAAAAATATTTGTCTAGCAAAATATTTGAGAAGGACACCTGTATGTAAATATCTCCCTGATGTTTAATTAAACATGTCGTGGGTTTAAATGCTCACATGATCTGCAGATGTGCTAGAAACACAGTTTATTGTGGGGAGTGATGATGCATGCCATAACAGTGATTAAAACAAGATCTCACTGCCTGTACTGTGCATGATGGTGACTCGTTATGAGCCAAGGCTAATTGTATTAGTACATTTTGTACATTCAGCAAATAATCAAACACAGTTTGACCCTGGTGTGAGATGCAAACAGTATGTTATATGAAAGTGCCAGTTTGGGTGAAGAGCTCAAAATGTCTAATACATTCTATTTGTTTTTACCTTAGGCCACTTATATTGTTTCCTCTACGTGGCACTTTTCAATTGTTTGCAAGATTTTTAAACAATTTAAATTATTTATTATACTTAATGTGACGCAGAAGAGAGGTTTGTGGCAGACAGAACAGAATAAGAGATAAAACTGTTTTTACAAAACCTACAAGTTTGAATGAAACAACAAATTTTGAGAGAGAACACGCAGAAATACATTTTCATGGTATTATCTTATGATGTAATTTAGCATATAAAAACAAATCATGTTTTCTTGAAATGATTAATTGTTTTAACTTTTTTTTTTTTATTGTTTTCCAGTCATGAATCTGAATTAACAAGCAAAAGAACCAATTCTTCATCAGAAATCAGCGCTGGCAACTGATTCAAGCTGAAAATACCAAATCAAGAAAGAGTGAGAATGTGTTCTGTTTTTTGTTGTTTATAGATACTTGTGTTTATGTACTTGTGTTTCCTGCAGTGTTTCTTCCTTCGTGTTGCCAACTCCTGCTTCATCCTTTCCCAATCCCAATCACCCCAGGTGTTCATCATTATGTCTCATGAGTATCCCTTTAAATTCAGCGTCTTTGTGTTTTCTCATGGTCCGTGGATTGTGCTTCCCACAGCCTGTTGTGTCATCGTGTTCTGTTCCTCCTTATGTCCCTGTGACCAAGTAAATTTTACCGTCATGTCAACGTTTTGTTTTATGTCTTTTTAAAATAAACCTATTTTTCTTTATCGTCCCTCGTGTCTGTGTGCGCCTTGGGTTCAACACTACCATGAACATGATACATCCATCATTTATCAGTGCAGTCTGTTATTGATCATCTCCAGGTGTCATGACAGCAAGACTGCATGAAGAAACTTAATGTAACGCCAAAATCTCACATTTTTGCCCCATAATAGCTCCATGTTGGTGTCTCAAGAATAAAATTATTTTGTTATCCCAAGATAACAGAACAATCAACTTGTGATCTTAAAAAAAATATATATACCACAGCGAAATGACTAGAAGCAGGCATAGCTGCTGTAAATTTCTGTCAGAAAACACAATCAAATCTGAAATTATTGTAACATTTTACTTTGCTGAAAATTCAGGTCCATAAAAATTGTTTATTAAATGACAAAGTGAATGTTGTATGTGATAAATTGGTTTCTGCTTCTTCTTTTTCTGCCCAAGTTTTTATTATCCAAGAGTTTCCATATTATTTTAGCAGACCTGTGCCTCCTTAATCTGCTCCTTTTTGTCTAAAATATAGTAGAGAATAACTTTTTTACATAGATTTTGTGACTCAATCCAGATGCCAAAGCTGCGATTTTCAATAATTGCGAGCAAAAAACTTGTATAGCTGTCACTTTTTGAACACTGAAAATAAACAAAAAACAATAATAATAAAAACTACAATCTTTTAGGTGAAATTCTTTCATTCTTTTCTAAATCAAAAACTGTCTTCTTTATTGGAAAGGCCTTGAGTATTTTCATTGAATGTCTGAATGACAAGTTCCTTTAAGCATAAAATGACTTCTACATGGTTCAAGCTCATTGTAATGAAACATAAAACATTGTCATGTGCAGTAAACACCTGAAATAAATAAAATTTCCTCATATTTTTTGTGGGAGTGCTCCTTAAATTTGCAGCACAGTATCAACAATGGCCACTCTTGTGCTTATGTAATCTTTTCGTCTGCATTTTCTAGACTTTGCTAATCTTTGATCTTCAAAGTCTTGCAGAAAGTCTAAATTAATGACTTGATGAACTCATAAAAGACTGACAAGAAATACACTCTCCACATGTAACAGGCTCTGATCCCTGCTTCCTTTCTCTCTTGTTCTTAAAGGCTGATTGCAGCTCCTGTGTGATAATTACATTACATAACACCTGAGGTACAAATGAAGAGATGTCATTAAGTAGTTACTTGGGAGGAAGCTCTTTAAAGCCAGGACTGTGATGTCAACATTATCCACGTTCCTGATGTCTAACGAACTTTCTCTTTATGAACAGATTAATTGGAAAGAACATGATGCAAACACTAGAAGTTCGACAAAACGATTGAGCTGACACATCAGAAATTATACTTTTGTTCTGAAGAAAGTTGCCTTTGAACAAGTTTACAGTCTTAATGGATTGTTACTCAACTTGGCTTTAATTAAAGAGGTGAACAATTGTCAGCTATTTGAATCTACTTGACTATTTCCGGATCAATTCACAGAATAAAAACAGCAATTTTGCCAATAGAGATGATCTGTGTTCTTTTGGAAAGTTGTTGATTTAGTATCTATAAAAAATAATTAAGTTAACTTAATCAGTAAACTCTTTCTATTTAAACATTCATAAGTTTTCCCCAGGAATGGCATAGAAACAGCGAGTTTTGTACTTATTTAAACTTAAGTGACCAAGTTCCCTGAGGTCAGCGTTAGCCACATAGTGGATCCACAAAATGTTCATTATTTTTTTCAGGATTTAGATTTTTATCAGTCTCTGTAAACATAATTTATAAAAGTAAGATATGAAGCGTAGGGGAGATTCATGAAGCAGACTGAAAATGAGATCTCAGGTTCTCGGGTTCAGGTGGGAGCTGAGGTAAAAGAGTGCAGCGAGGGTCAGCTTTTGCATGTGTGTATGAGTTCGTGGAGACACGTATGTGCATCTATACATGTGTTTCATAAAGCACCACTGTATGGTTGCACCTGCTCACCTCCATGTCCATTCTCACATTACAGGACATTGGTTTCTCAATAACTGTCCTCCCTGGAGCCATGTAGCCACGCATGCACTCAAAATAGTCTGGACCAATTATATGTAATTAGCCTGGTGCTGTGGCTAGGCTAACAGGCAGACGGTATTGACCAAGTGGGTCATTACCTCAGCACTCTGTGAGTTCCTGCAGCAGGTAATGGCTGTCCGGGGCCCAGAAGTTCCAGAGAGGAAATGACACACAGATCACAGAACATGACCTTGTTTTCCTTCACGGTCTCGGCTTCCAAAAAATTACCGCCTGCCAAATTTAGCAACATGAGAGGAAACACTATTTTGGTAATTCTCAAATGCAGCACTGGATTAAACTGTCTTCCCTTCCTAACCTACCTGGACACCTTTTGCCATTAGTCTCTCTTCCTCCCTAAGCATGCCTTGATATATGTGTACTCATACCTCCCACATACAGTTGTCCTTACACTTATCAGGCTGAGCACAGTAGGTGCCAGGAGAAGGGCAGGAGGGCGGAGATGACCTTGTCTTTTTATCTTGTATCCCACTGTCACTGACTGAAACCTACTGTTATGTTTTGCTAAATGTTTGAGAGAAGAAAACTTCAGGTGATTACTGGCAAGACTACTGTATGTACCAGTGTGGGATTCTCGGTTAACTACTTTCCTCCACAGCAGTTAATCATCTGATTAGCTAGACCTGCACCTGTTTCCAGACCTGCACCTCCTGCACTATTTAAGCCTCAACCAGATGTTCAGCCTATGCTGGAGCATTAATTGCCTTTGGTAATTCTGTGACAGTCTGTAACCTGTATTGGTTTTGAAACTTGACTAACCTGTTGATATTTTTGCTCGTCTGTCCAGTTTAGCCCATTGTGTCTGCTCGACTCCTTCCTGGCTCCTTGGCTGCGTCTGGCTCGTCAATCCTGCACACCAAACCCTGCTCAAACTCATCCCTGGATTCAACCACAACTACACACTCTCTGGATCTTGCTACCTCCATCGGACACTGAACCTCCCCCCTCTGACGCGACCTGCAACACAACCAACTAAGACAAACTCTGCAACTATATTAATTTTCTGAAAACATATGAATGCATCCTAACTTATCCTATCTCCCACTTCCTCCTGCAGCCAAGCACCTGTTGACCTGCACCTGTAAATAAAACAAACACTTTTTGTATACCTGAGTCTGTGTCTCTTTAATCTGACATTTGGAGTCTTAAAACCGACAATCATGTTAACCAGTAAAAGTGGATCAAATCATTTCCTCAGTCAGTGTAAAAAAAAAAAAATCTAAGAAAAATAAAACTTTCTGGATGAAGTTATTTTTAAAACTATACTTATGTTCTTGTAAAAATTAAAAATAATAAAAACATGTGCAATTTTGGTTTAGTCCATTTCAGAAAAAGTCTTAAGAGTATTCAGTAAACCCTGTTCAGATATGATGTAGCTACATTTGGTAAAAATTGTAAATCTCAGTTGTCCTAAGCAAAACTGTTACTGTTTATTTTCATTTCTGAAAGATACTGAAAACATCTGTTGGGCAGCCAGTTTTACATTTTATTGATAATTCAGATCTTAAGTGGGGTTCAATGGTTATGAGCAAATAGTGCCTTTAGCCCATTTTATGGTGTTAATTTTGAAAAAACAAAGTAAACATCTGACAGGATTGACAAGAACGGATAGTTCAAGGAAGACCAAAGTGGATCGCTATTATCTTTGGGCAACTCCTATCCATCCATTATCTTTACCAACTTCTTTCTTTTTAAGTGGTGCCCATGTCCAGCTATCGCTGTCCAAGAAGCGGGGGACTCCCTGGACAGGTCTCCAGTCCATCACAGGGACACATAGAGACAAACAACTATTCACTCTCTCACTCACACCTAGGGACTATTTAGAGTTACCAATCAGCCTGACATGCATGTTTTTGACCTGTGGGAGGAAAACGGAGTACCTGGAGAAAACTCAAACGTGCACAGAGAGAACATGCAAACTCCACCAAGAAAGGTCCCTGGCTAGGATTTGATCCAGCAACCTTCTTGCTGAGAGGCGGCAGCTCTACAAACTTCTCCATCATGCGACGTGAGTTTAATAGGAACCTTTATTACTAAGATGATATACAACAGTATTTTTGTGTTTTTCCCATTTAATTTTTCTTCACCCTGACAAGGTAGTTTTGAGTTTCATAAACTGGCCAAGCAGTTTTTGTGTCTTAATCTGAATATCTGTGGTCTATTTTTAACCAAGCTGCCATGAAGAGTAAAAGCAAAAAGACAGAGGAAAACGTCTACTGTACTGTGATGTCAAAGTGGACCGTCACAACTGAAAGCTCTCTCTGCAGATGTGCAATAATAGGATGAATTTGATCTAATGCATGACTTCATCCTTCCATGACTTCAAGCTGCAGACACTTCTCAGTTTGAGGTAACAGATACGGTAGCTGAACAGGTAACACATGTAGATGTGTCTCAGAGGGGTTTTCCAATGACCCTGTTGTTAATTTATCCAGATCTGAAGAAACACCTTTCTGCCATGAATGCGTTATGGGGTCATATGACATCACAATGTGCTTTGCTCTCACCGTCATCTTTTAGTGTACATTAACACCAAACACACCTCCAAGCCTTCCAAGGACTATTAAAATGGTGACAAGCAGACAGAGATCTGAAATCCAGGTTAAATTGGATGGCAACACACACCTACCCCAGTGACGTTTTCATGATTCATGAAACTGGCTTATCAAACATGCTCAAATGTAAAAATAGTATAAATTAAAGCGTTATGGTTAAAGCAGTGAGGAAATAAACTGTAAAGCTGATTACACAACAAATGAGGTGCACAGTAAAGTAAATAGATTAACTTTTAATTACTTATCATTTGATCAAACCCTTCTGTGGGGGCTTACAAAGAAAACTCCAAATAACATAGAAAAGCTTTCACAGTCCACAGGAAATAAATGTTCTTTATCAGCAGCTTTTCAACAAGTTTCTGTGCACAATGTTTTTTAAAGATTGTTCATTTAACCAAAAGGATTTACCACATTGAGCTGAAGCCTTTAGTCACAAGCCTCTTTTGAAAAAGGTCAGCAGGATTTTATATTGCCTTTCTGCAGAGTTACGTGTGCACAACGTGCTCTCTGCAGGCAGAGCTTTTATGATAGATGATGGATCTTGCAGTTTTTAGGTTTTGTGCATACCTATCTGTGTCTAAAATACACGGTTCAGACACATTGCTTTTCTACCGAAGACATTAATCAGGCTTTTAACTTTTCTGATAAATGCACAGACAAGTGTTCTTTAGACGCAAGTTGATTTGTTGGAAATTTGACAATCGTGTGATTGAACAAATGTCATACTCTGACGTAACAATGTATTGCTGCTTTAGTCAATCAGCAGTTTAAACATTAGTGAAACAAATGTTATTTACTGTGTTTCTGATCATATTCATGTGTACTTTGTTATCCATGTGATACCTTCCTGTTTACACGTCTGATTAAACTCAAAGACAGACATAGATACACCCCACACACATACACAGAGACAGATATCAGTGGTTGTTCCAAAGGCCCAGTCATGTGTCCAGCATGAAAACTACTGTTCCAGTCTACTGAGCATGCATGTGCATGAGTCCCATGCAATTATTTGAAAATAACATGAATACACGCCTCGTTAGCTGAACAGCAGGAAGATCCGTGTTGGCTGCTGAGCCTGAGCCTCTCAGCAGTTGATGGCATTAGCATCATACTGGGTCAGGACAGGGACCAGCTATGCAGCATAAATGTAAACAAAAACAGAGAAGATGGGCAGGACGAGCAGGGCGGGACATCTGTGGTCATATGAGTGATTACATTTCATCATGTTTTATGAAATGTTGCGCTATTATCTGAGGCAAAACATGTGAAGAGATGTTCCCATCCAGCATTGAGCTTGTGTTTCCAAAGATAGATCGGAATAAGCCAAAGGTATTTGATGTTTACACACTCGACCTATAAGCCTCACACAGCATCTTAGATAGATAATCTAATCATTTTTGGTTCCTGAAACCTTCCAAAGTCTGATCTCAGTATGCAGATTGAGAATTTGGGGATTTCCTCCACTGTTACCCCCTCCAATGCTCTTATGCAATGTTTGCTCCTTGTTCCTGAGGTAAACATTCTTACATGTCACCACTGCGTTTCTGGTCTGTGTCGAATTAATAGCACTGTGACAAAAGTCAAAGGGCAGCGTAGTTCATTCTTAGTCAACAGTTTAATGCCGTTTTCAATAATATAAGCTAATTTAGTCTGGTTTAAACCCTTTGTTTTCTAAAATTAAGCAAGACTATCCCCGTACATAAACTCTAAAGTGCCAAAGACACAAAAGATGATTTATTTGTAGCAACTTTTATCTTTCTGGGTAGTACTTTTTGTTACACTATTAAAGGAATTCCAATTTAAAATGGGATATTTTCCTGCATAGTTTACTTGAACATAGATGATGCTTTCCTTAAAATCACAAGGTGTGTGTCTTAAATGGTTAAGTGTGTGTTCCTGTCTGGTCAAGAAGGCCCACCAGTGTCTCTACTTCCTCAGGAAGCTGCAGAGATCTGGACTTGGGAGCTCTGTCCGGAGGAACTATTATCGCTGTGTGATGGAGAGCGTTCTCTGCACCTGCGTCACATTGTGGCACGGCAGCTGCAGTGCTGCCGAGAGGATGGCTCTGCAGAGCCTGCTTAAGGCTGCGCAGAAGACATTGGGGAGCAGCCTTCACACCACCTCTGACCTCTGCACATCACGATGGAGATGGAAGGCACACCACATCATGAAGGACTCCAATCATCCTGCACACAGTTTGTTCCAGCTCCTCCCCTCAAGCAGGCAACTGAGGAGAATTCAGAGCAAGACCACCAGGCTCAGAAACAGTTTCTTCCCTGCAGCTGTCAGACTGCTGCACTGGAGCTGCAATTAATTCAGCTTCATCTTGCTTGTTTTTTTTTTTTTT
>NC_056512.1:32430573-32511049 GCF_014905685.2 Nematolebias whitei
TGGGGGTGGGCTGTGTATGTGTGTGTGTGTGTATGTATTAATAACTTGTTGATCACAGTTGAAAAAAACCTTCAGCTTGTATCTGAAGAATGCACCATAAAGAACAATAGTCACATTAAATAAATTCTGTATAACATATTGAAACCCCACATGAGTTTATGTTCTTGTTAACTGTTAGATTTCTCACCAACCAATTAGGTGTTTAAAATGTAACACACTCCTGACAGTAAATGTGTGAGCTGCTGTCACAACCGCGCAGGTTTGGTGACATGTTACTAAAAACGGAACTATTTCTGGAATATCTATTTTAAAGCTAAACGACATTTCTGTTTGTTAGACTAACAACATTGTGCTCCTTACAGGCACAAATGATGTAACTTGGAGACAATCAAGATGTTTTTTCAGCTGTAAATTGTTCTATTCTCACACTTGAACGTAATTTTAAAGGCTTTTTTTTTAATGCTCCTTAAAATTGCTGAGGGCAAACATGGCTGATAAGTAAATCAATGTGTATACTAGTCCGTAGTGAGAGTGAGCTGCCACCAGCGTGTTTACTCTGCTGAAGGTCGTGTTGCCAGGACGGCGTGTGTGTGCCGAGGTCCATCCATCTAACAGAACGAGCTGCTAACTGACACACTCGGAGGCTGAGCCTGAGAACACAACATACTCAGGCGTGCACTGTTTTCTTGGACTCACCCTGACCTGGTTTTAAGCAGAGCTGCAGGGTCTGTGTACTTTTCAAAGGGAACCTTAAAAAAAAAAAAGTTGTGATAAAAATGTTGATGTTTCTTTTTCCTTTAAGCAAGTAACGCTCTGCCATTTCACATCTAAGACCAGTTCTGTGTCAGCTGTTATCAGAAAATAAATGATGCACCAAATATTGGTTTAAGCTGAAAATGTGCTTTCAATTGTTGCACCGATTATTGCACAAACTTCATATAAGTTAGTGGTGTTCTTATAAACAAATCCTCAGTGACCTTCTCTACAGGTCACAAACTGTAATTAAAAGTAGAACACACCATTTGAAAACAACAAAAAATATACACAAGGATATGTTTTCCTGCAGACAATTTATTTGTTGTACCCTTTATACCTTTACAGTCTCCTGCTGCACGTTATGTTTTATGCAACCCTGGGAACACGCTGGTTTAGTTGCTGCCCAATCAGCCAAAGGTGCAGAACAGATTCTCTCCACCCATGTTACACAAAACCTTCTCTGCAGCTTTACACGACCTGGCTTAAGTACACCTATCTGATTTCAACATGTTGCCCCACAGAGGGCTAAAAACGGTCAACAGCAAGTCTGTGGTTTTACATGGTATGCAGGTAAATACAGAGACATATGGCCGGGCTTGTGTCAGACGTGCGCTTATTGTGCACTGTGCATCATTATTTATTTGTCTTATTAAAAGGATAGCTAAAATAGAAAGGCTCACTTAATAATAATTATGAACAAAATCAATGATCTGAACCTTGATGAAGTTTGCTTTAAGTCATTAATTAAAATATTGTGCAAGTTTGTAAACCGAGTGAATATACTGATTTAAATTAACGTCTAATTGATGAAAACGGAGCACACCCTAAACTAAATCTAACACTAAACTCTTTAATATTTACATGTTTATGCTCCTAAACCTTAAGAACTGCATACAAGTTGGGAAAAAAAAAAAAAAAACACCAAGTGCTGATTAATGTGGCCATCGAAATCTTCTAAAGAGGAGAGAAATGAATCATGTGTCAGATGTGGCAGCATGAGTGACACAAATTATATTTAAGACTTGCTCCTTTAGTTGCTATATTTCCCTTCTTCAAACTGATTCACAGGTGAGAGGACAGGTGAGAGGTGATAAGTGCTTAAAATGGCCAAGTGGATGAGCGGAGTGTGAGTCACAAGCTGCAGGCTCTATCTTGGGCTGCTTTAATTAATAGGCCATATGAGAAAGTCGATATAAATTGGATTGAGAGGCTTGCAGGACGCAGCTCCAAGCAGCTGGACTTCACTTGTTGGTTTCTTTCTCCTTTTTTTTTTTTTTGTTTTCATTGTGACGTTTAAAGCTTGATTGCTTCCATTCATACATTTTGTCTAACCTGTAACAAAATCAGCAAACGTAATGGTGATGCCACACAAAGCTGTGAGGACTTAAAAAAAAAAAAACAGTGTTATGTTTGTTGTGTGTGTGTGTGTGTGTCGGGGGGGGGGGCATCTTTCTTTTTCCAGCTGCCTGCTTTCCACTAAAAGTCTGTTTACTCATTACTGATGACCGAAGAAATAAAGTAAAGCTTTTGTGCACAAAGGCTTTTTCTTTGTGCTGCATGTGCTTCTAGTTGATGCAAGAGGTTTTTGTTGCTGGTCAAGTGATTTTGAGGATTCAGTGCATGTCAAATTTAATAAAAAAAAAAAAAAGACTTAAGGCAAGAGGCAATGATGTTTGTGCCTGTTTTTGTCTGTCATGTTAGCAAAGCATTTTATCAAAAGATTATTATTATTATAAGATATATTCAGCTGTCAGAAAATTATGTATAAATCTAATCAATTTTTGGAGTTCAGGATGGATGCCACAGCCAGCTGACCTTAGAAAACATTAAACAATGGTTTTAAATACCTCTTTAAAAAGTCTCCTGTTAATCCAAAATGCTGCTGCCAGAGTCTTAACTGGAGTTAGTAGGAGTTAGTAGGAGAGACCATCTCACTCCAGTTTTAGTTTCTCTCCATTGGCTCCCTGTCAAGTCCAGAACTAAATTAAAAATCTTACTTCTAACCTACAAAGCTCTCAACAACCTAGCTCCATCTTTTATATTCAAGATCTTACTGTTCCATATTTTTCTAACAGAGCACTTTGCTTACGGACTGCAGGCTTACTTGTGGTTCCTAGAGTTTCCAAAGCAGAATGGGAGGAAGATCTCTTGTGGACCCAACTTCCAGTTTCTGTCTATAAGGCTGACACATTGTCCAGTTTTCCTTTCCTTTTTGATAAATCCTATAATTAAGGTTAACTTATGCTGCCTTAAGCTTAGACTACTGGTGGACAAATTGACCTAATTTCCTTAATTGAATTGTTAAAATTGAATAGTTTTCAGCTGATACTATTTCTATCTTAACATGTGATTCTCGACCTGCCATTGTGTATCTATTCCTCTCAAACCCAGCCGGTTGAAGCAGATGGCCGCTTGTCTTGAGCCTGCTTCTGCTAAAGGTTTCTTCCTCATGAGGGAGTTTTTTTCTTTCCACTGTCGTCTTCATGCTTGCGCAAGATGAGAGTTCTGCGACAAAGTTAGAGTCTGCTCCTCAGATAAATAGTGCTAAATTATTATTTTTATGTATAGATGTTTCTGATCAGTGCCCTGAGATGTCTTCTGTTGCGACTTGGCACTTTATAAATGAAGTGAATTGAATTGACTGAAGGGTGACTACAATTTAGAGTGGTTGCAACTGAGAAGTAATATCTTATTAGAGGTGTTGTTTTCAAAGTTTGACCAAATATGTTTTGTCATTTCTCAAAAAGAAATCTTAGCCTTAAACTGTGGTGTTAAAGGTGGTGGGCAATATGCATTCCTTCAAGGTCTTTACTTAGTGGAACTCGAGCTCTTCAAGTTCTTTTGTGTATTCAGTGAACCCCAAATGAACCAAGAGTTTTCCCGTGATGCAATTAGTGGCGAACGGGCAACATGCACAGTACATGTGAAAACAAAAGCTTGCATCTTCCTGGTTTCACTCTGAAGAGGGGTGGACAGAGCTGACGCACACAAACATCCTCAGAAACATGCTGGTTTTGGGTCGTGCTCTCTGCTCCCTGACGGCGCTGCACCGTGACGCATGACGCATTTGGAGGCGCGGCCAAACTCCTCCTATAAATGCCCGGACGGATCCAGTGCAGCTTCATTCACAGAGCGAAGTCAAAGCTTTTTGGAAACACCACCTTTTTGGAGGGAGCGGGGTTTGAAACGACCGCCTGCCGAATCTGGGTGAAACTATGATTAAGAAAATGTCTACGTCAGAGAACGAGTTCGACATTCCGGCAAAGAACTGCCACCGGATGGTGATCCTGGGCTCCACAAAAGTTGGAAAGTCAGCCATCATCTCTCGATTCCTCAACGAGAGATTCGATGACCAGTACACACCTACTATTGAGGACTTTCACAGGAAGTTTTACAGCATCAGGGGGGACGTTTACCAGCTGGACATCCTTGACACATCTGGAAACCATCCTTTCCCCGCCATGAGGAGGCTTTCCATTCTCACAGGTGAGTTTTTGAAACTTTAAAGTGGAAGTATAGGCAGCTTTACACTGATCATGTCTCATATTAAAACCTCTTCTGCTTCCCCAGGTGATGTGTTCATCTTGGTGTTCAGCCTGGACAACAGAGACTCCTTCCAGGAGGTGCAGCGCCTCAAGCGCCAGATCCACGAGACCAAGTCGTGTTTGCGCAACAAAACCAAGGAGAACGTGGACGTTCCGCTCGTCATCTGCGGCAACAAGTGCGACAGGGACTTTTACCGGGAGGTGCAGGACGAGGAGATCGAGCAGCTGGTCGGCGGGGACGAGCACTGCGCGTACTTTGAGATCTCCGCCAAGAAGAACACGAACGTGGACCAGATGTTTCAGACTCTCTTCACCATGGCCAAGCTGCCCAACGAGATGAGTCCCGACCGCCACTGCAAGGTGTCCCTGCAGTACTGCGACGTCCTGCACAGAAAGTCCTTCAGAAACAAGAAGTTCAAGGACGGGAACGCGTACGGGATCGTGGCGCCGCTCGCGCGCAGACCCAGCGTGCACAGCGACCTGATGTACATCAAAGAGAAGGCGATAGGAGGCAGCCAGGCCAAAGAGAGAGGCTGCATCATCTGCTGACAGATGGCTGCAAAAGCCCTTTTCCCTCTAAGACTGAACTGTTGCAGCCAGCCTGGAAACACGAGACCAAAAAAACCTGTAGAGATCCGAACAGGATCTAAAACGTGGTGCAGAAGTTGCTCTGAAATTGCTGTAAATGTGTTTTTAAGTGGGTTTTCTGAGAGCAGCGTTGAAGAGAATGTTTACATTCAGCCTTTATTCTCAGACAGTGTGAAACTTGAATGTTTGTTGCAGAATGATCAAACTGAATTGTGTGTATTTATTATTATATCCTTGTTTTTTTGCATAATGAGAAAATAAAACACTTGCTACTTTTCTAACCTGTCCTCCTCTGGTATTTCCTTTCATTCACACATACAGTAAAAAAAATATATAAACACAGGAAAACATGCACATCATCTGAGCATGAATTCTCTGCAGAGAAATATTCACTTGATCAAATGCATGAGTTGCATCAGGACACAGATAAAAAGCTACAATATAAGACGCCCACCCTTTTTAGTCCCTGTCCGCACTTTTAACTAAAGTTTTGTTTGTGCCTTATTTTACCATGATTCAAAACAGTTTCTACACATTTCAGTATTAGTTTAAATTTTAAGACTTTTTAAAGACCATTATATGATTTAAAAAATAGAAAGTTATTGGAAAAACTGTTTCAAAGTAAATCATTTGATTGGATTTCATTCAAACTCAATCCAAATCATTCAGAAAACGTCAACTAGTTTCAGAAGCAGAACTGGTTTATTTTGGAAGAAAGGCTGACTGTATGTAAAAAAAAATAATTTGATGAGATGATGGGCCTTTTAGTTTTGTTACAGTAAAAACGACTGAAATCATCAGACAGAACAAAAATATACTAAATGAATTAACCCCGACACACCAGGAAAAAGTTATGGGGGGAAAAAGCAATGGACAAACAAACTTATGGAACTAAATGTACGGACCTAAAATGGAAAATTCTGTCTATTTTGTTTTCATTTTTAAAGCTTTAAATTGACATTCTTCAACACTTTGCAGAAAAAAAAAATGCAGCATATGAATATTTTACAAAAACACACAGGATAAAGTTATTTAAAAAAGGGATTTATTTACAAAATTTACAAGAAGTACAGTAATCACCACATAACTTAATTCCCACTCTTATGAAATATCAACAAAAAAAAAATACCAGATGTTCAAAAACATCTCAGTTCAATGCAGCTGAAAGATAAACCTGCCCCTTTTTAGTTAATGTCCATCTTGTGTCTGTGTTTGTATTGGTAATGATGAAGTCCTTGGTCATCGCAGCAGTCTTCAGCCTCATGATGCTTTGGGCACATCAAACATGCAGAGGCTTTTGTATTTCTGCAGCAGCTGGTTCTTGGTGCGGACCTGCTCTCTCAGTGTGGTCAGCTGCTGCTGCTGCTCCTGTGGACTGCTGTCAATCCCCGGCATGTTGGAGATCTGCTCCCGAGCCTCCTGGATCTTTGCCTTCAGCTTTGCCAGCTCCTGATGGACATCCTGGCTGTCTTTGTCCATGCTTTAAAAGATAAAGAAATATGTGAAACACACACACACACAAAACTACCTTAATATCCTTATTTTAGACTTCAAACATTGGGTTTACATTTTCAAAAAAGTAAATAAGGTATTTCTTCATAATACTAAATTTGAGACAAAACAAAACATCAAAACAAAGTGCAAAAGATTGAGGAAAATGAAACAACCTCAGCAATTCAGACATGCACATGCATATCAATTTAAGAAAACAAAAAAATAATTAAACACAGAAATTTGGTAAATTTGTATTTTAGGTGATGGGAATTTGTATAATTACAACTTTTTTGTTCTTGACAAAGCAAAAAAAAAAAAAGATAACTTCTAAAATATCACAAATGTGTTTATGTACGAATCACAGCATTTATTTTTAATGACATATTGACACACTGGGTTTTCAGCAACCTTATACAAGTTATTTTATTGATTTGAGCACAATTTTTTAAAAGGGTGTACATATACAGTTCTTTCAATGCACCTTTGTCCGAAAAAATACACAGGCATTTTATTATAGTAATTAAATAAAAAAAATGTATGTTTTAGATACCCATCAAATGTTATTTTGACACAAATTCTAATTTACAGCATAAAATAGAACAAATAATCACAATTCTTAAATTTAACTATATATATATATATATATATATATATATAATTTTTGTCCCTCAATCCACAACTTTAATACAGACAGGAAGAATGAACTTGTGGATATCTGGAGTTGAGTCCAGCATACATAACTGGATATAATGAAATATTTTGTCCAGGAATAATATTCAAAACATCTGACATGTTGATGGCAAATAGAAAGCTTTTCTGGGTATCTGCAATGTTATTTATTTAAGATTTAAAAAAAAAAAAAAAACGATTTGACTGTCTATTTTGCATATCCTGTGCAGACAATCAATGTTAAAACAGCCACTTAAGTTTGTAAGAATTATTACAATTTCATTTTTCGTAATAAATCTAAATCGTAAAGATCTTGTAACTTGCCATTATAGGAATAGCACTTTATACATATTTTTTCCAACTTTGACTTTTAAGAACGTCATCTTGACAAGCAGAAATAGTTTCCTGAACTCTAAAAAAAAAAAAGAATTGGATATGATTATATGTTACAACGGCCTGCCACACTGTGGGAAACCGTAGCCTAACGAGAATCGCGACCTTTTGTTATTATCATCATTCACAAATGAAGTTGTATTGAATCTTAAAAATACGAAAACAAAGAACTCTTTTGAAGTTTCAATAACAGGACTTTTTGGTTTGTTTGCTACAGGGACAGTTTGGCAACCCTACACTTCAGTACTTCTCGGTTAGCTTTAGCTAACATATAAACACGTATAGAAACTTTCTGCACAAAATAAAGATTAAACCGTAAATACATACGCAGAGGCAACACGCACACGACACCGACCAAGCTCTTACCATTTTATAATATCATGAACTGAAGGCAACAAAGAACAATCTTCGGTTTCCTTCTCGAGCTTTGGTTGAGCCACCGCCATCATTCTTTGCGTTCCGCGGCGCAGATCTTTTACGTCACGCCTCTGTCTGATGACATCACATTTTCAGATTTCCTAATGACTTGAAATTAAAAGGAAAATTGCTCAGTTTCACCAAGAGAACATTATGTTTTAGTTTCAAAAAATAAATAAATCTGTGTTTTAATTGTGACAATATATTATTATAGGATTACAGGTTTGGCATTAATATTATCATTTTTTCAAGTTATAGGCTACATTTTATTCTATTAGATGTTCAAAAAAACTGCTTAGGTAACTTGGTAGTGCTAAAGTACTCTACTTCCACAGTTTTATGTCACAATGAAAAATCCGAAGTTTATAAAAATGTGTATAATAACATTTGCATGAGTAATAAATTACCTAAAAATTAGAGCTTTTTTTTTTCCACTTGTGCCCAAATGTTGTAAGTGATCTTTAAATGTAACTGCAGGAGCTTGATAAAAAACTTTTTTTTTCTTTCTTTCTGAGAGACCTTGCAGCCTATCTTATGATGTGCAATTATTTTAGTTTTTCTCACTTAGCTCAACATTGCAGATAATTTATATTATTATTGTTTGAATGATAGCCTATATTTCACTTAAATTAGGTCAACAACGACCTGTTAACACACAGAGCAAACACACCTGACCTAGCTGAAATGCTCTACATTCTGTTTCTTGGCAACCTGAGGTACTTCCATCTAAAGTCAGTCTACTGTGTCTATAGTAGACACATGGCATGCATGAAAAGTGACACATGACAACTTATGTAAACATTTGTGTCCAAAGATACGATCTAATGGAAGACAATGCGTCATATACAAATCACTGGAGTGTAGCATTCAGGTCATGTGCCTGTGTGAGAGTATAGTTTCTTTTTTCTTTTATTTATTTATTTATTTTTACGTTACATTATTGTTGGATAAAAATGAAACAGGCCCAAAAGAAACCAAAATTAACAAATGTAGCTGCTAACATGCACATAAATAGTAACTCTGTTTGCATCATCATGTGAGTAAGCTTTAGCTGTGCTTTTCCCAGCTTTCACCCAAATGTCCAAGATGTTAGACCTCGGTGCTTCTATCCTCACTTAAAGCTTTACAATTTTACAAGACTATTTGGTGTTTGAGCCTTTTATTATGAAAACTGTGAAAAATGACATGCTCTGCTCACAAAATAATAAATGAATTAATTAAATGTAAGAAGTGAACAGAACTTTCTTTATAAACAGCCCTCTGTGTTACTGGCTGATATTATCATGGGCATGGCTCATATCTCTTAGGATTTCATTGATCTGTAAATCTGTGTGACCTATGGGCCTTTTTTCACAGATATATATTCAACACTTGATCCCCACAACCTCATCATTAGCCACCTGATGAACACCATAGGGACAAACCCTCATTAGCCAACATAAAGGTGAGAATATCACCATACAGGCTTGGATGTCTAATTAAAAGTAGCTACAGTGAGTCAGGACTTAAATCTGCAGCTTACTGCTAATTCACATTGGCTATGTTGTTTCCAACAGAGTATTTGAGTTGATTGTGTTTGATGGGCCTCAGTTTCCAGATGACTTGAGGATAAAACACTGAAACTTGACATTATAATGGATAAATCACTTCACAATCAATAAATGAAGGGCAGCATGGTGGCACAGTTAGTAGAGCTGCTGCTTCTCAGCGCGTACGCTTCAGGATTGCACCCTAGCCTGTGACCTCTCTGGGTGGAGTTTATATGTTCTCTCCGTGCATGCATGGATTTTCTCCGGGTACTCCGGCTCCCTCCCACAGACCAAAAACATGCATGTTAGGTTAACTGGCCACTCTAAACTGTCCCATGGTGAGAGCATAAATGATTATTTGTCTCTATGTGACCCTGTGATCGATTAGTTTAGTTAAAATGTCAATTGCAATGGATTTGACAATACTTGCAATAGTAGCAGTATACAACAATACATGATCCTGGTCCCTACCATAAAAGTACCTGATTAGTACCAGGCTGTTTTTCAAGGTCAAGGTCAATGATTCTTTACTGTAATTCTCATCACATGTGTTGGAGTGAAACTATGTACACAGGGTCCAAATTACAGCTAACAAAAGTATAAATTATAAAAGAAAAACAGTAATAAGATATAAGGGATGAACTGAGAAATATATTTTTCGCCTCATACATAGTGATTTGTAGAGAGGACTCATATAAAAAAAAAATCTCTTAAACACTTTCCCTAAAGATAAAAATGTAAACTTTACAAAGACTGTATTCAGTTTATAGAATAATATAAGATTTAAGGTATGTATTTTTTTCCTTATTGTAAAATTGCAAAAAGTCAAATCAATAAGTAAATTACAGTGAATAAATTGATTTATTAATTTAGACACTGAAAGTTCACAGAAACCACAATTAATGAAAATAAAAATAGAATAAAGTGAAAAGGACTGACATTTAGGTTAATGATGTAATTGATTTACTTGATTTCCATTATAGATGCTGAAACTGCAGAACGTTTCAGTGAGCAAGGATTCTGTAAAGCAGAATGTTTTGTTTGTTCATGACATTAGGGACGATTTATTTATGAATTTATATATTTTTTTAAACTGCTTTTTTTCCTGTTCCTTGCTAACTCTGAAGGTCTGACTATTTTATACTTGTTGGCTCATCCCAAAACAATAACTGAAGAAGTTACAAAGTTGTTTTGTGAAGTTGACTGATTTTAATCGGTTGCTTTTATGTCCTGCGATGAACGCATGATGTCTCCTTCTCAGTCTCTGTTCTTACCGAAGCACCTAAGGTACATTAAATAGTTTAAAAGCATTTGAAGCCTGCAGTTATTGATTTACTTTTTTCAGTTCTTTACAATTTTCTTTCTGATTTTATTTTATTTATTTTTTTGTCAACAAACCCAACCACCAATTTTATATTTATTTCCATCATATTTCCAGCCTTGAATGGAAATTCCTAAGCATGGACCAAAATGAAGCACTTGTATCTTCCTGGAACTCACCCCACACGCAGCTCAGAGAAAACCTTATGACTAACAAGCAACACTTATTGGCCTGGCTTGACTTTAGGAGACTTCAGTTTGAACCCAAACACAGTCCTCCCAGAGTGACTCGCTTTTCTCCACCCATCCTTTGGGTTAAAGGGTAGCAGAGAGGTTCTAATAGCTGGGTCATGGCCCAGCATCTCTAGTAGATAGCAAGATGCTGATGTCCTCACTGCTGATCTGATGTCTAATATTAGCACTTTTCTCTATATGAAAGATGCTGTGAACGAAGCTGAACGACATTTAAACCCATATTTCACTCTCTCCCTTTCTCTCTCTCTCGTTTTTTGCATATTTCAAAAACATTCGACAACCCAGAAATTAGACAGCTTCTTTTTGGAACAAGTGATGTCATTTTCTCAAATACATCCTCAGCTTTGTGGAAAGAGCAACGCATGAAATAGGTCATTAAGTACGTTCAGCTCTAATCAGTTGTTATGTTTGTTTGTTAAACAATGCTTTCCGGTCATTTCAATTTGGGTTAATGTGTTTATGAAATCTTCTGTGTGCAAGACAGGAATCATAAATCAAAAGTTCATTATTTGCAACTCTTGCTGGAGGCTTCAGTAGCTCAGTGGGCAGTGCTGCAGGCTTGTCATTCTGAAGCTGCAAATCCAAGGTTGCATAAAGAAGGGCATTCTGCAAATAAATACATACATAAATAAATGCCCTGTGGAAGGAAGCAGTCAAAACAACGACTGTCTGCAACTGTTGCTCCGTGTTTTGAGTTCAGTCAGCGATAAAACCATCACACTGAATCCACTTCCTGTTTGGTCACTTTGAGATCTTTCTGCAGCAACTTTCATTTTAGTATCACAATGTAATTCAAAAGACAAACATAGCATATTTCACTTATTATCCTGATCTATCTAAATCTTTTGGAGTATACTGGTACATACATTTATTGTTTTAATGTATAGTTGTATACCGATACTTTGACAATGTATACATTGAGAGCAAATTTTAAATTTATCTTCATTTATGGTTTCTGACAGTCAAACCAATGGAGAGATGTGTTCAGTCTTATGCAGATTGTGTTTAGAAGTGGCTAGGCTAATATTAAATTATGATTCAGCACTTAATAATTATAATTTCCTTGTACTTATCCTGATGCATGCTCAATAATCCAGGTAGAAAAATCTAAAAAAAAGTTAAAACTGGTCCTCTGGACATTCAAAAAACAAAACAAAGCAAAACAACAACAAAAAATGTAGAAACGTTTCGTCTTTCATCCGAAAGACTTCCCCAGTCTGAGGAAGAGGCTGAGGAAGTCTTTCGGATGAAAGACGAAACGTTTCTACATTTTTTGTTGTTGTTTTGCTTTGTTTTGTTTTTTAAATGACCATATTAAACTTTTTTAGATCCTTGTACTTCTGTTTTCTGAAGCTCAAACTTGTGAAGCTCTCAACATCTCGTGATCTTCAACAGGCCTCTTTTGTGCACATTTCAGATTATGACTGCAACGGAGTCGTACATTTTATCAAGAAGCCATTACTCTGATCAATTAGTGACGTCAACAAACTTTTGCATTTTTGTGTGCTTGAAATAAATAAATAAATAAACTGAAAGATGATGTAACTGTTAAATATTTTATGTTTATTGGATTTTCCCTTTTTTCTGCACGATCTGCAAGACAAACAAAATCATTTTGAGAGGATGTTGATAACAACTGAAGGACTAAAGAAATCTGATGAAGGCTGTTCACTTGTTGTAAGAGCAACACAGACAAATCTCTAAAGAACTCTTTAGACAACAGATTATTTTCATCTGACTGACGCTTGAGGGGTCTATTTTTTTTCTGTTGTGCTTTGAGGAGTTAAACTTACAGATTTGAACTTGTTTCATACATTTGCTTAGCAAATACAACCATGAAACGAACATTTAAACGCTGATATATCACCTTTTTTAATAACTCCGCATTTACTGTCAAACATTAGATTCTTTATTTTCACATAAAAAATAATAAATAAACAAATAAATAAATAAACGTTTGCCAGAAAGGAGAAGAATGTGTCTGCAATGAGACTAACCTGTATAAGTAAAGGTTGAATGAATGAAAAAAGGGGAAATATAAACATTTTGTACATTTTTTAACTAAACTTAACAAGTTAAAAAATGTTTTAGCATTTTATTTTATTTTTCAACTAAAAAGAAATGAACAACTGAACCTAAAACAAACCAAACCAAACAAACAAGCAAAAACTACCAGTAAATTATTCTGTCAGGTTTACACTGCCCCCAAGTGAAAAATCACTGAAACATTTTCTTTTCTTTTCTTCTCTTTTCTTTAAAGATTTAAACCAGGAAATTAGATGTTGTTTGAAATAAATAATAGTAATCAGTGTGGTCTTAGTTGTCGGCTAAAGCTGCAGGTAAGAACTCAAAACAGCTGTTATCCTGTTACAACCATGACTCTTTCCTAGAGCCACCAATTCATAAAGTATTGAGCTCACTGTTTGCACAGGTCTGTCTGGTTTGGCTCTCTCGAACACGTTAGACCATGGACACAAAAGGAAATATGTTTTCGAAATAAAACTGCATTTTAATTGTAGTTGTAATACAGTTGTGGCAAGATGTCCTCATGCGTTTGTAAAGTACAGTCAAAAATTAACAGCAATATTTTGGTTTATTTAGCCTTTCATAAGAAAAAAAAAGTTATTTTGTTTCAAAGTGATATTTTCGCCATGTAATTCATACATTTATAAATGCCATAGTTCCAAAATAAATATTTAAGTTAAAAGCGAAATATTTAGTTTACAAACTAAATACTTAACTTGCAAGTTAAATAGTTATTTAGCAAGCTAAGCATTTAGCTCCACACTAAATATTTAGTTTACAAACTAAATGTTTATGTCCAAGATAAATGTTTAATTTACAAACTAAATTTAAATTGCAAGTTAAATATTTAGTTAGTGAACTAAATATTTATGTTTAAATTAAATACATTTATTTTCAAATCCAAACATTTAATTTACAAACTAAATATTTATTGTCCAAGCTATATGTTTAAGTTCTAAACTAAACATTTAATTTCTAAGCTAAATATTTAATTCCTAAAATAAATATTTAATTTGCTAACTACTTACTTAGCTCACCCTGTGACTCAAAATTGAAGATGCGGGTAAAAGATAATGGATGGATGGAAATGCTTAGCTCAGACCTAAATATTTATTTTCAAAGCTAAATATTTAATTTGCAAAATAAAAATTTTATTTGCTAACTAAATATTTATCTTGGACCTAAACATCTATTTTCCAAACTAAACATTTAATTTTCAAAATAAACATTTAATTTGCTAACTAAATATTTAATTTGCATGTTAAATATTTAGTTTGTAAATAAAGCATTTATCTTGGATGTAAACATTTAGCTTGTAAACTAAATATTTAGCTTGCTAATTAAATATTTAACTTGCAAGTTACTTGAGGTTTCGGTTTTTGGACCTGAGCACCTCAGGAATTAATTTTTCAGTCTTTCTCCTTAGATGGAATTAATCTGGCCTCCAGCTCTAATGTTAAATATCTTGGTGTTATTTTTGATCAGGACATGTCTTTTATTCCCCACATTAAAAATGTTACTAGAACCGCCTTCTTCCACCTGCGTAAATCACTAAAATTAGAAACATCTTATCTAAAAATGATGCAGAAAAACTGGTCCATGCATTTGTTACATCTAGACTGGACTATTGCAATGGTTTATTATCTGGGTGTCCAACTACGTCTTTAAAAAGTCTTCAGTTGATCCAAACTGCTGCTGCCAGAGTCTTAACTGGAGTTAGTAGGAGAGATCATATCTCTCCAGTTTTAGCTTCTCTCCACTGGCTCCCTGTCATGTCCAGAATTTAATTCAAAATCCTACTTCTAACCTACAAAGCTCTCAACAACCTAGCTCCATCATATATTACATATCTTATTGTTACATATTTTCCTAACAGAGCACTTCGCTCTCAGGCTGCAGGTTTACTTGTGGTTCCTAGAATTTATAAAAACAGAATGGGAGGCAGATCCTTCAGTTATCAGACTCCTCTCTTGTGGAACCAACTTCCAATCTCTGTCCATGAGGCTGACACATTGTCCAGTTTTAAAACTAGACTTAAAACTTTCTTTTTTGCTAAATCCTATAGTCAGGTTTGGCTTGGGTTTCCTGAGCTGTCTCTTAGTTATGCTAGGTTTCTTCCTTTTAAAAGGGAGTTTTTCCTTTCCACTGTTGCCACTGTGCTTGCTCAGGATGGGAGACTGCAACGAAGCCAAGATTCAACTTGTCTGCTGGATTCCTTAGATAGAGAACTTTGCTAATTGTCTTTTTAATGTATGTGAATGTTCCTGTTCAGTGCCCTGAGACAACTTTGTTGTGATTTGGCACTATATAAATAAACTGAATTGATTTCAAGTTAAGTATTTAGTTTGTAAACTAAATATTTAGCTTGTAAATTAAATATGTAGTTTGGAATTATTACATTTATGAATGTATGAATAACATGGTGAAAATATGACTTTGAAAAAAAAATTCTCATGAAAGGCAATATTGCTGTTAATTTTTGACTGTGGAACTGTATCAATGGCACCCCCATAGTCCTCTGTACAGGATTAGACAGATATTTTGACCTCCTAATTTTTGGGATCTTCTGGATCTCTGTCGTTTAGAGGCTGGATGGGGAGCCAGGAGAGAGGGGGCATAGACTGGGACGAACCAGGACCCTTTTCCTGGTTGACTTAATTTACTCCCACAACCAAAAGTAATATAAGGACAAGTTCTAGATTGTTTCCTTTATTAAGGGTACATTTTTAGTTCTTCCCATTACCCCCCACCCCCCCAAAAAAATAAATAAATAAATAAATAAAATAAAATTCTCAGACTGACAATTGTTGTTGTTTTTTCATTTGTCCTTGTAAGAATGTAAATTGGCAGCATTTTCAAACGTTATTTCTTTTTTTCCACACAGAATATTCACTTTACCTTTGAATCCGTGTCCATACATGTAACAGACACTAGGTGGCAGCATTAAACTGAGCAATCAAGAAGCGTCACTCCTTCAGTTCTAATGTGTCTGAGAGTTTGTGCAGCTGCTCAAATTTAATGCACAGGTTTTAGATTACATCCACCACACAACATACCTGCACAAAGAGCTCATAAACATAATGATTTGTGCATTAATGAAAAACATGAACGGTTTTCATGGCTGACACAAACTGAGGAAAAGAGTAAAAAATGCACAAACAAATAAGCAAGCAAGCAAGCAAACAAACAAAAAAAAATTAAATAGGTTTTTGAGCATTTTGATTTTATACTGTTGAAAACACAACAGGGTAGCTTGCAAAAAATAACCAGCCTTAATAAAATGTACATAAAACATTGAAAAAAGTAAATAAGAATAAAAAAAAATAGAAATAGATTAGCAAACTATTTACAAACCTTGTCAAGTTAAAATCAAACTGCTTGTGTAGCACATTGGATAAACTTTAAATGTTGAAGAAGCATTATAAAATCATTAATTTTACAGTACTATCATGTTGAAATGCATAGATAAATGCAGGATTAGCATGTTTGTGACTTTCAAAAAGTTTAGATAATTATTGGAACCTAAAATTTTAAAAAATATATATTTTTAAACAATATTGGACACGATCCAAAAAAATATTCAAATAAGAAATCAAGTAGACCTCTTATGATTTGTTTAAAAAAAAGAATAAAAAGCTTAAAATTCGACTAGAATTCAGAAAACTTACTACATTTTAAACTAAGATAAGACTACTTCTTAAAGAAACTGAATAACTAAAGTATTTAACGGTTAGATTAAATGGAGCAAAGTGTACTTATGGACTCAGTTTACACCATTCAGAACAACGCTGTTACAAATGTTGAATTCTTGACATACCCCCGTTCATCCTGAACGGGAGGTGCTTATTTTCAGTGCAATGTCATGGATGAAACCAGAATTCCAAAATTGAATTCCAAAATTAACACGAACGGTACTTACTGGATCACAAACCAAACGCACCCGGCGTGCTTCAAAATTCAACGTGGTGACATCACGTCCGTATTGACGAATCACGATCCTCATGGGCGGGCATTGTGAAGCTGGAGTTGAGAGTTAGCAGGCTAACTAGAGAAAGAAAGCTAACGAATCGTGAGAGTAGAAGTAGAGCTAACGTTAAAGGAAAAGACAAGTGTCAAAACAGCAAGGAGAATAGAAATTTTGGAGGACTGATCATTTTCGTGGATGATTACACAAACTGGTTCTAGCTAGTTGGTTCAAGACCGTGCTTATTAGATGCCTGTGGAGCATTTTGGATACTACATCGATTGTCCCATTTCCAAACGGAAACCATTTCTGGACTGATAGTTCGTGCTAAGTAGCCTAGCTAAGTGAATAACCCAGGAGACTCTTTATTGTCACCTACAAATTCATACTGAATGTTTTGTTTGTCATGAGTCCGGCCGGGTGCTCCCATGTGAACGGTTATAAGGTGGATAATTGGAAACAAAATCTTCGAGTCATATACCAATGCTTTGTTTGGAGTGGTACTGCTGAGACCAGGAGACGCAAGGTAAAAAAAAAACACAGGAACTACAACGTTAGTCTTTAAAACTGATTGGGGAATTTTTTTTAGGTGGCACAGACATACATATAACTACCATTGTCCCACATGAAGCACAGTCACTGAACGAGGTGAACAAAATTACAGACAGCAGCGAGAGCACTGCTGTTAGCTAGCTAGTTATCACCGGTAAGTTAGCCAGCGTTTCAAGTGTGTGAACTGCGGAGACCGGTTGCTTGTTAGCAACGTTACTGGCAAAACTGTTTATCTGTAAAACGACACATTTCTCATCATTTTTTGTTTCTGTTTTCGCTGTTAGCCAATCTAATTGGTTTGCTCGGCATTAGTAAACTTGTAGAGTTGTGGCCACGGGTACCATTTTCACACTAAATACTCATATTCTGTGTCAGTAAGCATCTCCTGGGCGAATGCTTTCTGCTGCCCTGATGATCAGTTAACTAGTTTGGATGTAAGAGCTTCAGCTGATATCTTTATTGCATATTTTTAGGCTCATCTCACCTCCTTTCGGCCTCCACACCGCTTCCTGTATCATCCGACAAAATGATGTCATTTTTACCACCCTTTTTCTTCGCCTATCTCAACTGTTTCTGTTTGTGCCACCATGTTCAAACCTAGTATTAGATATACTGCAGCAGTTTATTTATTTTTATTCATTTGCTCATCAGAGGCTGATGCTTATGTATATTTTACATCTCTATGTCGTTGTGATGAATTAGGTGCTTCAGAATGATGCAGGCTGGACAGAGCTGGTGAGTTGATGCTTATCCCCCTTCTCATCTTCACTGACATAATGCAGATAGAGCAGATGAATAAAAGCTAGCTTGCTTTCTCTCCTCCTGCTTACCCACCTGCTTCAATGCTTCTTCATGTAATGGACTGAATATTGGATCTTAAGCAAAATAGGAGTCGTCAGTGGCGTTCTTGCGTCAGTTTTCTACACTTTTACAACCAAAAAGAGTAAAATATCAGAGCAACTAAACGCTATGTTTTATTAATGACTGATTTTGTCAGATCATTCATCTTACTTTATATTAATCGTACAAACCGTAGTGTTGTCTTTTTTTATTTTTTATCTTGTTCGCCACACTTAATGTACTTTAAACATAAGTGCAATAATGTCCACAATGGATAGTTTGCATTACTTTCTATCTTAAAGGGGATTCTATCCAAGCACCACTATGATCAATTTTCTGGTTTTATAATGGATCAGCCACATACAATCTTATGTAATTATGTGTGATTTAGGCAACTCGGGACATGATCTAACTGTCCAGAGTTGGATGTTAAATCATCAGGCATTCTTTGACATTTTCCATGAAAAAAACGTCATGAACTTTGTATTCCCATGAATTCTGTTAAACTCCTTTTCTGTCTCGGAATGTAGCAGCATGTTGCATTATTAACACTTCTCAAAGCCAGCAGCTAAGGAGCTGCCATAGTGATCAAGGCTCAATAAATTGTGTTTGGGCTTTTTAAGTAACATTCACATAATCAGATTTTTTTTTTTTAAATAGATATTACAAAAATTGTATTTTGTCTAAATTGCACTAGAATATCATATATTTTCTTCCATCATCATCCAACATTTGTCAGAGCAGCTATTTTATTCTTTCACTTGAGTTTCTCTTTAAACCTAGTTCGTATTCAGTTTCCTTTTAAGAGACTTTGTTGTGTAATACCAGTGTGTTTGCTCTGATGATAGGATAGGCAACTATTAGAGAAAAAAGAGACAACAATAATGTATTATTGCCTATTTGAAGTCCAGGATGACACAATTTAAGTCAGTCTCTTGTGCCTCACATCTTCTTACTGAGCCCGTTTCTTTTCTGACTGATGTGGAAAGCGTGTGAGTACCGTAGTGCCACAAACCAATATAGTGTATTCTTGTGTGCTGACATTCTTTTTATTATTTTCAATATTTCAACCTTGAGTTCTCAGCTGGCAAACAATCTTTTATTACCATCTCTCAGTATGCTACTGTTGTGGAACACAAAATCTAAATCTGCACTTGCTGTGCCAAATTTAAAAGCAGTTGATGCTGGTAGCGTTAAGAGCTATGCTCAGTGTTCGTATGGTTGGTAAGACGAGATTACCACTGCAGTGCCGTCTGCACATTTATTTTACAGCAGTGGCACACACATGGCAAGTAGCTCAAATTTAAAGTGGCACACTCTTTCTAGAGGGATGTTAAAAGAAAAATAGCCTTTCAGTGACTCAGTTTTAATAATGAGCACGCTGTACTCCAAGTTTCTGTGCGTATGTTATTCTTATTTAAGTCCTTGTTTCTGTGTTGTCCTCAGCAGCTGTCATCCTCTCTCCTTCAGGCTAAAATCAATTTCCAGGCAATGTGTAAGATTATAGGTTGAAAATCTGACCCCTTCTCTGCATGTACAATCGAAAACCTACTTCTGTGGTGTTGGTTGAAAATTCCTCAGAACCTGATTTCCCAACCTCTGAGAAAAAAGAAAGAAAGAGTACGCCTGTAACTTATGTTAACGTTAGACATGTGTGTGTGTGTGTGTGTGTGTGTGTATATATATATATATATATATATATATATATATATATATTGGTATTTGTAAATATTGTTTTATATTTGTTGTTATCTTCTATTTGGTCATAGTTATACAACATGGACCTTCAGTTAGTCAGAGGTCTTAATGGTCATATCTGGTACAGAAAAGGGCAACACCCATTTCTAAAATGCTTCCTCTTTAACTTAATATATTGTGAAATTTTTGTTTTGTGTGTAAATGTGTTTTTATCTTCACGTTTTTTTTGCTGTTTCTGTTTATCAGATTAAATGCCATCTAAGCACTTGTGCTGTTAAAAACACTATTGCTTTAATAATCTATCATTTATTTTTACTCGGGTTTCAATTCCAGGTGTTACATTTCTATTTGCTCATTCTAAAAGAATGGTGGTGTAGCTAGAACACATTGCTGTTTTAACATAGGTGGTTGCTGCTTTCAGCAGGATAGACTCTTGTTTACTGTGCTGACCTTCTCATACACGGAAGATAGATTTAAATCAGAGGTGTTTTCTTTGGTTTCTTTTTCGTGTTGAGATGAAAGTGGGTTGGGTCGATTGTGACAGTCATAACTGTTTTGAAGGATTTGCTGTCTCTGATTAAAGCATTGAGAGTCATGATTTAAAAGCTCTCTGCTGTACTTTAGTTTTTCAGTTTTGATAAATCACATGAAATGAAAAAGCAAAACACTTCCCCCTTCCTGTTAGTGCAAGCCAACAGAGATGTCAGAGGTAGAAAAATGGAAATTTAGTTAAGGATGAAACATTTATGTCGCTCCTCCCCCTCCTTTTCTTTCAATTGGAGCACGCACACTTGAACACAAGCAAATGCGACGAAGCACGACTTATTTCAAAGAGCGTCGGATTTTTGTGCTTTGAGCAGATTTCTTTGTCAGATTTGTCTCTTATCACATCACAGGCCTGCTCTGACTCATCAGCATACATTTGTAGCAACAAGATCTATTCCTACAGACGATTCGTGTTGCTTGCTTGTTCCTCTTCTGCATTCACTCCCACGTTGATGCTTCCTCCTTTTTCCTGCGTTCAATTTATTTTATTTTATTTCCAGTTTTGTATTTGTCGACCTTGTTCAGCCTACGATTCATGCTGCCTCCTGAATATCCAAATAGAATAGTGTGGAAAATATCTGCTTTGTGTGAAAGTACTTGTGGAAAATGACTGTTCTGAAAACATTAATTTTGTTTAATAGATCCAGAAAAAAAAATGGCCATGTTTCTAATTGTCCTCTTCAAATCCCATTCATCTTTTCACAGACAGCACTTTGTGAAGACGGTGATGTCAGATGTTGGTTTCTGGTCCTTGTCTAGCATTTTTTTTCTTTCCCCATGTCTGAATGCTCTCTATCACTAATGTCTCATCTGATGTGGCTTTCGGTTTGTCAGTCATAGTGGCAGTGGCTTAGTGACTCAGACTAAACAAATGTGAACTTCTCCTGAGGTAATGATTGGCCTGATGTGTCACCTTGTGCTGTCCTCTTTGCCTGCAAAACCTTTAGCTCCAGATGCAATGTTATCATCAGTACCGCTGTTCCTGGACAGATGTGCGTCAAACATTTTAAATTAACTCTAGCTATCATTCATTAAGAGTGTCGAGGACAACACGATTCCCATAGGGGGGGAAAAACAAAACTTGTTGTCTGTAGACGAATGTGATGTTTCATGAGTCATCTGGTTTAACTTTGAAACAAAGGAACTCATAAGAAAATACACCTACAAAGTTCACAAAATAATTTTTTTTAAACGCGTCAATCTCACTCAACTTCTCGTTTCTTTTTTCTATCTCTCCCTCCAGTTGATTATATTTCTGCTACCCTTAATTTGTAATTGCTATAGGGTGGCTGTGGATGAGTGGTTAGAGCAGTTGTTCTCCAATGCAAGAGTTGGGGGTTCGATTCCACCAGCAGTCACATTCTGAAGTGTCCCTAGGCAAGACACTGAACCCCTCATTGCCTCCGATGTGTGTCCCTTCGGTGTATGAATGTGATAAAGCACTGATTAATTTTTGTATAGCTATATTAGAGTGCTGTATGAATGGGTAAATGAGGGCACAGATTGTGTTGTAAAGAGCTTTGAGTGTTTTTATAAGATAGAAAGGTGCTATATAAGTACAGTCCATTTACCATTTATCTGAATGTTCAACATGCTTTGGCCAAACATTACTGCTGCAGAACATGCTGGTTGTGGCCCAGCCCAATGCTGCTGTCCAGCCCCCCTGGATCAACCATCTGGCTAATGAGCTGTCAGTCATTTCTCACTAGCAGTCCAAGCCCAGAACCAAACGGCAATCAATCACTTTTAGTGTGGACACTCTTCTCTTACTCCTTTTGTTAAAGCTCAGACCCAAGTGACAGCTTTTCTTTAGACTTTTAAGTTCCATCATAAAGTAGTTCTTAAAATAAAACATAGCAGTAGACTATTGCAAGAAAATGTATTAAACATTTCATCTTTTTAGTATTTCACCGTTACTAACTTGATAGTTCAATAGTAGCTCCATAGTGGCTCCTTTGTGTAGATTTTACAGTCAGGATTGTTAAAGGCTTAGACTATCCTGTCTGGTGCTGGTGAATAAATGATCAATAAACATGTGATCTGATGTTTTAGGTGGGGATTTAGAGTTGTAACACCTTGGTTGTTAGTCACAGCATGTTTGAGTCTCGCGAGTGATTAAAACATTTTAGCAGCTCATTATTGTCGTACAGCATTTTGTTAAACTCTGTGCAGGAACAAACACACAACCTTATGCACAATCATTCATTGCAGTATATTATTCAGAATTGTGCTTGCTTATTTTTATTTCCTTTTTTGTGTGCATTCTGAAGGTTTACAAGCACTGTAATGAAATAATTAAAAGTTTGATTCAGCAGTATTTTACAGCGCCATTTTAATGACGTGGCTATTTTTATAAGCATGTGGTTGGTGTGTATTTCACACAGATAAAAGATTAAACGCAAAATACTATATAAATTAGGAAAACAGTAGTGGTATAAACTTTTTTTTAATGTTTTTGTGATGACCTACATCTTTTGAAATTATCTGTAGAAGTTTTAAAATGTATTTGACATATGCACCCTGTTCATCCGTCGTGTGTAATTTGAGTCATGCTTCATTACTCACTTATACAACTTTAAATCCTGTATTATAAGATTATTTAAAGTCAATATCGTTTCAGTTTGTTTCTCAGAAATGGAGTTGTATTCCTTAGATTGTCACTTAGGTATAATGCCCATAAGCACTACCTCCTGAGTACCAGGAAAAATAAATATTGTCCATGTCCAATATTGTATTATTCATGAGGAAGAGAAAGGTACCAAAGCACACCCCTTCACAATATAATTGAAAAGCCCTAAAAGTCCTCTGTAGATAGCAAAAGGGGTTAATTCAGTAGTATGCTGCTGTGTGTGGCAGATATTCAGGTTTACAAATGTCCGCCAAGGAGGACAAATTTGAACTGCTCGTAGTCGAGATGTTAAGGGGTTTTCTTAATTTTTTCATATTAATATTTTCACTCTAGATGGCAGTGTTTGTAACATGCCTTAGTGGGTGTTGTGGCTTGAGTACCTGAAATGCAGGCAAGGTAGGGATAAACCTGGATAGGCCTTCCTTGGTTCCAGGCATGGTTTTGTAAGTCAAAGTTAAACTAAAGAAGCGTTTGCTACTCTGCTTCAATACCAAACTATCAACAGAGATGCCACTGGTATGTTCATTCTCTCTTGCTTATTGCCATACTTGAAGGTAACAAACCTATTTTGTTTAGGCATAAATTAGATTAATTGAAGAATTAGATAATGTATAGAGTGATAATGAGGAATGAGTTAACTTTAGTTTGCTTACACTTAACTGATTTAAGTTGAGTTTATGGAATGCACATTATTATATTTGCTAACCTGAATAGTTCATTTGATGTGATCTACTAATTTTGGTTTGCTTCAATATTATCAACCTATTCAATATCTTAATCTTGTTCAATACCTCAGACCTGTTCAATATCATCTCCTGTTCAGCAATCTTTAACAACCTAATCAATAACAATCAAAGAATGAATGAATGGAGTTGGCCAGCATCCTCTCTTAAAGGCACTGTCTTATCAAGGTTATGCAGGCATTGAAGGAGAAAGTGAAAATAACTCAACAAGCACTGTGTGACCGTATGCGACTAAACTACACACTCAAACAATCCCTGATGTATCCTGAGATATGGTTTCGTTTGGATGATGTGGGAATGCATTCTCATGTACAGCCCACAAAGCATGTCATTGTCAGCAGAGGCTGCATTGAGAAAATGGAGGACAGACATGGAAAGAAAGCAGAAAAATATTCGTATTGCATACATCTCAAGGGCAGTTTACAGCTAGAAGAAATTGCTGTCTCAACGGGGTCGTAGAGATTGTGGTGAGGGGGAATATCATTCTGGCAGGACTCTGTCAAACTGCATCCTCATGGGGTCAGTTTGCAGCATCACCATCAGTTTCCAATTGATCACACTTTGTATATATTACATATAGAAGGAAATAGTCCTGTTTGTGTCTGACTACATTCAGCAATAGTCAACACTGTGCCTGTTTATAGAAAGATATGGCAACTGTTGGCTGGCATATTTGTAATATGCGATGCATTATATATTTAAGCCATATGCATAGTTAATTTGTTAAAGGCTGATCTTGTGAGTATTGAACATTTGCAGGCTTATAAATATTAGGCAGCAGGGTGAGTCACTCCCCTCATATAGCAATGCTCTCTTGTCTGTTGACTCTTTCCTCCCCTCCCTCTGTGTTTTTTTTTTTTTTTCTTGCAGTAGTGGGAGTGTGCTCAATACATCCAAACCTTTGTCCACATCATAATTGTCATCCGTCTTTCCCCTTCTCATTTACAGCTCATGACATCAACCTTTGACTAAATGAATGAATTAACCTAAATGCAGAGGGAGGAGGAACACACCCACGTTAAAAAAATGCAACAAGAGAAAAGGGAACTGGAGACGTGTTTTTCTTTAATAAATATATATTCTGCTGGATTTAGAACATTGGATGATTCACCATGGTTGTTTTAGCTCCAGTCGTCGTTTACAGTCTCAGTGGACTCTGTCTAACATTCACTTTACAGGTGAATTGGCAATCTATTCATTCTGCTAATGTCTCTTTTAATCAGTTATTCCATCAATCAACAGCTTTGAACAAAAGTACAGCCTTTTCCCTGCACATGTAACACCGCCTTAAGTGGCCTCCAAGATGCACATTCTAGATAGAAGAGAAAGCCCATTGAGGAACAAACATGAGCTTTTTACTTGCGCAACACTGGTTTCAGTCATCTGAGCCTGCAGATGATCAATAGTCGATCCAATAGAACATTAAAAGCTTTAGGTGCAGACAGAGATGCAAGAGTGCTGACACAGAAGAATAGACAGCCCATCTGAATCATTGTGAGAGGGAGATGGCAAAGATTGTTTGCACTTCGCAGGGGTGTCGAGGCTGAAAAGGGTGAGAAGGATGGCAAGGCGTGGCATCGACAGTTCTCTTTTTGATTTGGCATTTTGGTGCATTAGGAAGGGAAAAAAGGTATTTTAGCAGAATGTTGCTGCTTTGTCAGGATGCAAGAATAAAAAGCTCACATTTAGGATTTGAGTTAAACTTTTGGTTCTAGAAAATGTATTTTTGAGTCAAAAATAAGTGTAAGCTTCTGAAGGGTTATCAAAATACAAATTCTTTTTCTTCCAGGTTAATCATTTTTCTTTTCTTTGATGTTTAGATCTTAGTGTAGACGTATCTTGAACATTTACCCTTTCCAACCATCATGCAGCTCTTTTCCAAGCTCCTGTCTTTGCCTTGGTGTCGCACCATTTTCACACTGACTATAACATACACATTTGAATAAAACAGAGCTTAGTGTTCATAAACCTGAATATCCCTTCTGCTGCAGTGTCATCATAATCTATACTAAACCATGCCTTCTAACGCTCAATACCCAGGCTATACTGGAATGTTTTTTTTCTACAAATTTTAGTGGTGATGCATGGAAATCATGCTTTTTGGTGTGTCATGCTCATTACTAAGTGAATACTGAATCACTTATAGTTCCTATCCAGTGGATAGTATCCATTAGTTTTAACACTTAAGTTCTTCATGGATCTGGATTTTAAATTTTACACCCACCAGCTTCTATAAAGATCCCATCTGTTACCACAGACTAAATGGCATCCGTTCAAGAGAACTTGAGATCTACATATGAACATTATCTAGAAAATCAGTTTGCTTCTCAAAGATTAATGGCATTATTTTAAGATACTCTCATACTTACAGTAACCTTATAGTTTTATGGTATGCTAAGTCTAACGAAGTAAAACTCATTTTCAGCACAACAGTCTGAACTGCAGCAATCACAGTAATTGGTACCTGTGCTTGTTATTGTTTGGTTAATTTGTCTAACAGATTTCACAATGAGACAAATGATAGCGTTGTCTAAACTTTTATGCCCCATCATTTTAGCATGCACATTACATTTATTAGCTGTGTTTGTTGCTAGTTTTGTTTGTTGGAGTCTTAAGCCATGTAAATGAAAGTTAATTTGGTTTTGAAGTGTTTAAATGGACATTTTAGCTCTATCTGATTCTCCCAGTCATTTTATTTTTTTTTTTTTTTTACCATAATGAACCATACTTGTTACCTTTTTAATGAATGTGACATGAAAGATAAAACTATGTAAGAAGTTAATGGCTTCAACTTGGTGTCATTGATTCTTATCAGACAAAACACTATCACAGCAAAGTCAATATGCTTATGTACAGACAGACTTTCTTTGAGTTCATGTTTTTGCAGTTAGTTGTGTAACTAAAAACCTCAGTAGCAGAAAAGTAACTTCCCAATAAACTTAATTTTTGAAAAGTAATATTTTAAGCTGGTTACAGTCTGTGTGGCAATGTGACACAACCATGGTGCACTGGGTATGCTAATAGTATTCATCAATATGTTGTGACAAAAAATCTGACACTTTTGAGAACAATGAACTTAGTTTGCTTTTTGTAAAAGAAGTTGACAAGCACATAAGAAGTCAGCACAGAGTCTATCCTTTCATTATACAGTCTTTTAGTATTTGTTGATTCTGAACTTTGTCTTTAACATCACTTTTTGAAGTAGAGTTTAATCTCTGTATTTAAGTGGGTACAGCCAATAGCCTTGTACTGGAAGTCAGTGACTGAGGAGGAACTTTGAAAACTTTTGCTAACAGTTACAATTGATGACATTTATGCTAGTTGGGCTGAGTAGGGGTTGGACTAGGAGTTGAACACCACTCTGTTGTGTGATCAGTGATTTTTTTCAACTTTCTATACTTAACTGATTACCAAAACATATTTTTAGACTTCGACTGTTGTACCTAGGCCTGTCGCAAAAACTATGAATCAGTTAATCGCATGACGAATGAAAATTATTGACCCCATTTTCATTTACCGGCTTTATCGTTTCTTCGTGTCTCTCTCTTTCTGTTGAAGACACGGCTGGACTTCGGTGCTCTTCACCAACCCCTCCCTTTCTCTTTTCTCTTTAAAATATGTTTTAACCATCCAAAATTGCATTTTTGGATCATTAAAAGCAGCTAGTTGAGAAGCTAAGCTACGAGCTAAGCTAACAGGGCGACCTCAGGAATAAACTGCCGTCTTGTCGAGCTCCAAAAAAATCATGGTTGAAACTCGTGCCTTCGTGTAAAAAGTTGTTTTTCTCTGCAAAAAGTAACTGAGAACTTGTTTATAGAGGTGCACCAATTGCAGTTTTCTGGCCGATCACCGATTTTTAAAAAGTCTGACCTGCCGATTCCAATTTTGGCCGATACCGATTTTGTTTTATAAGCAACACTGTCAGGTGTTACAAGGTCACAATGCACCTTCAATTTTCCAATCTTATTTTATTGAAAAACATACCCTTGAAAAATATCGTAAAAACAATACAAACTTATTTTTACTGGCCATGAGGTAGTGCTCTGAAATATAAATGAAGTTCATAAAATTGTTGTTGAAACTAAAAAATCGGCAAAATAGTTTTCTCATGCAAGTATCAGCTGATTTCCGATTTCCCCAAATTAAGGAAATTGGGCCCCTACTTGTTTACTAATTTTTTTTTTTTAATTAAAAGCTTTGTGTGAAAAATGCTATGCTAAAGAGGTCAAATCACTGAACGTCCGCCATGTCACCATATCAGCCCATGTCACGTCAAGGGCCCTCCCTCCCATTTTTTTTAGAGACACCATTCCATCCTTTGGTTCAAACAGGCTTATACTGCCATCAGGTGGTCAAAAAAGGTACTACACCCAAACAGATCATTTCTTCTAAAAAATGACAATTAATTATTGTTAAATTTCAAACAACATTATCATTTTTCGCAATAATTTCTGAGACAATTAATTGCCCAGCAAAATTTGTTATTGTGACAGACCTAGTTGTACCAAAATGTTTACTATTTGAAGGTGTGTCTTTAAATTCTTGTTTATCTTGAAACTACTAATTTTCATATGCATCATATGCTTTTGTAGTTCATCATGGGAGCCATGAATACCTAAACCAATTCATCATAAAAATACAAATTTGGTTTGTACATTTTTGGTTTTCACTATTCTTGTTGGCTATTCAAAATGCTTTTCGTGTTGTCATCATCGCATAATATGAAACATAATCACAATAATGGACTGAAGTCGTGTATGTGTCATCCAGGGAAAGGGAATAAAATAACATGGCACAGCTGCTTTTTTGCTTTACTGACACACCAATGTTTGCTGTTGTCCAGCTGATGTTACATTACTCTATTGTATCACTAGACAAGAGTTTGCAATAAGTAGACAATGGTGCACTGGTTCATGGAGTCCATGTTTAAGAGCTTTGGATATTTCAGAATGTTCTCATCTTACAGGCTAGTTTCACACAGTGTGCTAGAGATGAAAAACCGGTAAACTGCTCTGTTCAATAGTTTCTTTTTATTTATTGTATTCTTGGCTGCTTCACATCTCCTTTCCTTCAGGTTTACTCCTAAGAGTGGGTGGCTCATTGCAGCAGGTCCTCACCCTCTTTCTCCTTTTCAAACAGGATATCTCAACGCTCTTCTACTCAACTGCAACTCATACGCCATAAAGATATTCTTTGGGATCTGTGATATGAAGTAACTTTTCATTCACAGTTGGCAGAATTTGGTTCCTTTCTGACAATTGTGGATTTGATCCTAACTCTGACGTGCCAAATTGTCCTTGGGCAGGACACTGTACCCCTCCCTGACCTTGATATGTTTATTGGTGTATGAGTGAAATAGAAAAATGTGAATGGATAAATAAGAAGCATTGAAAAGTTCTTTACAGAACCTTGGAGAGGTGAAAATGCTGCTATATAAAAGTGTGTAACATTTACATCTTTGCAGTAATAAATTTTATTGGGATTGTTCATAAGAACACAACTTGTCTTTTTGCAGATTTGCCAGTAGTGTCAGGCGTAATGCACAGTTTCTCAGTTTATTCTGAAGAGAAGTCAAAGCAGTCTTACGCTCCGCTACTGCTGATGTTGTTTGTGCTTTAAACAGATTTTGCCAGCATCTCCAGTGTGCTTGCCAAGCATTAAATCCCATCATTGCCAGTATGGTAGAGGGTGAAAAATTCTGTGTGGAAATATGTTGGTTTTCTTCTGTTTGATTTGTCAACAGGCCGAGCAGTCGTCAGTCTGCTTTCATATCAGGTTTATTCAAGCAATGTGTTCTCTGAAGTGTTTATGTGAGCGACTGAAAAATAGAAATCTGTTTCAGCTGGCAGAGAGTACCACTCTTTGTATGCTTACCGCTCATCCAGAGGGGGCTGTCTTCCCCTTCTATTCTCACACTTTCTTTTCTCCTCTGTTCTCCCCCAATCCCCCTCATCCTTCCCTTGTTCTTTTTTCTACAGGCCAAGTCGTGCATCTGTCACATGTGTGGCGCCCACCTGAACCGACTCCATTCTTGTCTTTACTGTGTCTTTTTCGGCTGTTTTACAAAGAAACACATCCACGAACACGCAAAAAACAAAAGACACAATCTAGGTAAGCTTTTTCTATCAGTATTGCTTTACACTACACCTGTTAATAAGAATGTAATAAAGGGTGTAAAGGATACTATCAAATAAAAAAAAAATATAAAGTGTTATGTGACAAATGGTCGTAATAATTTATTGCCTCATCTCACCAGGTCCCACTCCCAGAATTATCCTCACATTCATATGTGTCGTGTCTTAATGCAGTGTGACTACATATCAGTGAGAGATTATAGTGTTATGCGAGTGTCTATATTTAATGTCAAAGGCACGCTGGTAGCATTCCCAATTCTATACATCTTCCAAACAAGAGTTTTCCTTAACACAATTTAACGTTATGACTGTTAACAGTCTTTTGATAACAGAAGAATAAAGAAAAGCAAATGATCATGCTTTGTGATCCCAAAACAACCCTAGTTTCTTAAGAAACATGGAATGGTGATATGACGCAATCCATATTTCTTAAGGTATTTTGGCTTCACACGTCTGCTGCTGCCACTACACTTCAGTTATCAAACAGTGGGTGTTGTAGAGCTGTCAGGTTCATTACTGCTGAAGTCATCACACTTAGCATTTTAATAAATGGTCTGTCACTTAACTCAGACAACCCTTAAAATATCAGCATCCAGTGGCATGCAAACGTAGGCACACTGGGTATAAATCATTTGAATCTTTTAAATTATGGCCCAAATTTCTGGTATGCATTCATGTTGGTGTACATTCTCAGTCATCCAGTACATGATAATCCTAAGGAGGAAAAAAGTGCCATGTTTTCCAGCATATAAGCCACACCAGTCAAAAAAAGCATCATGAAGAGGAAAAAACGTATATAAGTCGCAATTATCATGCGTCACCGCTGACTCGTCTCGTTTATTATGTGTTTATTTAATGGTCAAAACAGCTTCATTTCGCCATGACACCATCCAACCATCCAACCATTCATCACAGCTGGAGCCGCTAGCTCTCCAGTGTTCCTCCGCCTACACCAGCTGAGTGAAGCGAGCAGGCACGGGAGGACTCGCTGTTTCAGTTCTTGGAAAGTTAAAGTGTCAGTCAAAAATTGCGTTTTGAATATGGAAAAAAAAAATGTATATAAGTCGCTTTGGCGTGTAAGTCACAGGACTGACAAATCTATGCTAAAAACTGTGATTTATACACTGGAAAATATGGTAACTGGATTTGTTTTCTTGGTTCCTGAAGATGTTTGACCTGTCATCTGAAAGGCTTATTTATTTCTGAGTATAAGTTATCGTTTTTAAGTTAATAAAACATTTTGAATGTAGACAAAGAGGACAGATGTTTGAGAGAGAAAGGGAGGAAGACCTCTAAATTAAACAGGTAAAAACAACTTAGAAGGTGGTCTAAGCAAAGCTGTCTCCAGTCTGTTTTTAGAGTGTTCACATCTGTATTTAGTGTTGTCCAAGTGTGTTCAGAGTGCTCAGGATAGATATAAGTGCCTGGTTTGAACAAGGACTAATTGCTTGAAGTTTAACTAACAGCATCCTTTGAAACAACTTCTTCTAGGCAGCCAGGGAGTTAAACCTCACTCGCACTGCAACATATTACTGTTACAGTTGTAAACTCAAATCTATTCAATGTGTTTAGGCTGCTACAGCAACCATTATGTAGCAGCAAAGGAGAGGCAGTACCAACCCACCACATTTCAAAAGCCCAACATCAGCTTTATATGTTAATTAAAAGACACACATATATGAGTTAGATGTTATCCTCATGCAAACAACTAAATACATGTAGATAATATGTGGCTTTTTCTAGATGTTCTAATGGCTTTAATTGATTTGATGCACTGCAACCGTTAGGTTACACACATAGTCCAGGTGGGGCTGTCGTATTAATTAGCTTTGAGCTTTACACAAGAGCCACTCTGACATTGGCTATCTGCTTGTCTTTGCCTCTAATCAAATTAATCAAAACTTCCATGTTTGTAGGACTACAAGAGTGCAAGTCCCTTGTCATTGCTCTTTTTGTTTTATTTTTCCGTTTTTAACATCGTTCATTTTTTATTTCGTTCTAAATATTACTTTTAGATCTTCTTTGAACCCCCATTTCCCTTTTTTTTTAATCTAATTTTGATATAGATATAGCAGAGTGCTACGTAGGCCTGTCACAGTAAACAATAAATCAATTAATCGCGTGATAAATTAAAATTATCAATGTCATTTTCATTTATCGGCTTTATCATTACTTCTTGTCTCTCTTTCTACTGAAGACTCTGGATGACAAAAAGCTCTGCGCCGGTGCTCTTCACTGACCCCTCCCTTTCTCTTTTCTCTTTAAAATTTGTTTCAACTGTCCAAGATTGTGTTTTTGGATCGCTATAAGCAGCTAAGCCGAGAAGCTAAGTTACGAGCTAAGCTAACAGGCCGTCCTTGGGGAAAAAACATCCGTCTTGTCAAAGCGCCAAAATTCACAGTTGGAACTCGTGCCTTTGTGTAAAAACTTGTTTTTCTCTGCAAAAAGAAGCTGAGAACTTTTTAACTGATTTTTTATTAAAAGCTTTGTGTGACAAATGCTATGTTAAAGAGCTCAAACCACACCGAGCATCCGCCATTTTGAGAACCAAATAAAAAGGGAGAGATCGCCCTTGTAACGTCAAGGGGCCTCCCTCCCATTTTTCTTAGAGACACGCTGCTGACTCCCTCATTATCCATCCTTCAGTTCAAACAGTCTTATATTGCCATCCGGTGGTCAAAAAAGGTGCTACACTCAAAAAACTGTAACCAACATTTCTTCTTAAATTTGACAATAATTACCAATTATTGTCGAATTTCAAACAATCTTATCGTTTATCTCAATAATTTCTGAGACAATTAGTCGCCCAGCAAAATTTGTTGTAGTGACAGGCCTAGCGCTATGTTTGTGTTGCACGTTGTTTGGAGTCTGCGCTGAGCTGCTACAATCTCCGTTCCCTGTTCGGAAGTGGAGGAGCAGAGTGGGGGGTGGGGGATTTGGTAGGCGGGGCGCTCGGTTCTGTTGACAGTGCGTGGCACCTGCCTTGAGTAATGGTAATTCCTTTTATTGACTTTGTTCTTTCTTGTCCTTTCACTTAGTTGAAGAAAGAAAACAGCTAATTATCAGTATCTGACCGTGTTTCATGAAGCTATTTGGCCAGTTTATGCTTCCTAAAACTGCAAATTGTTCTAGCTGGGGTGGTGCCCGTCTGTTCTTTTGATGTACGTGTTCCTGTTTTATACTTTGGAAGAAAAACGAAAAGAAAACTAACGTGGTATCGTTACCATGTTTCTACATGATGCTGGATGGAGCTCACTTTCTGAGTGTGGGTAGCACCAAAAACAGAAATACGTCCAGTTAAACTAAAAATAGGTTGTCACGGCAACAGAGCTGAGGTATTGTTGCTGTGGACTTTGAGGACGAAAGATTGTAGTATATGTGTTAGTGCACGGCACAGGTGGGAGTGGTGAAACAAATAAACCCATACCATCGCTGCTCCTCTCATTGTATATCACCTGCTCAGAGAAATTTTATGGTCACCAATGGTTGAGTGAAACATTTCAGGAATTGAAAGTTTAGCCTTTTTTTCCCCTTAAAAATGACTCAACCAGTAAACTTAAAATAAACTAAATCTGCTCTATTACCCTGCAAAACCTATTTCAAATAAAAATTTTAATCATTTTTTTTTTATTTTCTGTCTCTTCCTCCTTCCAGCTATAGACTTATTGTATGGTGGGATATATTGTTTTGTGTGTCAAGACTACATATACGACAAAGACATGGAACAGATTGCCAAAGAGGAACAGAGGAAAGCTTGGAAATTGCAAGGTATTTTTGCCTGCTTCATGACTGAGAAATTATTGCAGTTTTTTTAAATCATTTTGTTGTGTATTAAAGTGTTGTTTTTTTATCTACAGGCATCGGCGAGAAATACACAACATGGGAGCCAACCAAGAGGGAGCTAGAATTATTACGACACAATCCAAAGAGAAGGAAAATCACTACAAACTGTACCATAGGTGGGCAACAGAGTGCACTGTTTGGTCTGGACATCCTAATCAGCACAGTTTTTCATGTCTTGACAGTTGTGTGATTCCCTGCTGTGTGTACATTGTGCAAGTGTGCTTGGGGTCAGTCGTGCATTTAAGTGCAATGCCCAAGGTCAACTGCACTGAGCCACCCTACAGGCAGTGCACAGTGAGAGGCAGAACGCAATGTTCCCTCAGAGATAGCTGCACGACACGCTTGTGTTTGTTTCTCACTGCACAGAAGTTGTTCTCCTTCTGTCACGCTTTTTCAATAATCTGTTGTTTTCTTTTATGTTCTGATTGTACCCCTTTCTCAGCCATCCTTAATATCTTTAAACAAATGATCTTGTTAGCCAGACTGACAATAGATTGTGTGTTGTGTATTAGCATGCCAGGAGCATTGTAACACGTTTACACTCTTACTGAGTGCAATCTTCCAGTACCAAACTGTGCTCGACTGGATTAGACCCAAGACCTAGCTGTGTTTCACCTGTTCAGTTGGCCATCAGTAAAGGACTAAATGAGTTCATTCACAGCTCTCCAGGATGCTAATAACTATTCAAACACTTTCTGAATATGCACAATTTATAGAATTAAATAAAATGATTAATTTCAAGCTGAAATCTGTTTTCAGACATGTTTACATGTAAAACATATTTACAAAGGTTTTAAGACTCTTTGTTGTATTCTTCTGAGAAGACAACATCCTGTATGAAATACCATCTGTCAGGTCTTTGCACTAATGAGCTATAATGGTATAAATACCCACCTCATGAGTTTGTCCTCCGTTTTGCCACCAAGTTAGCTCTGACCACTCGGGGCATGAACAAATAACATCAGGGGTGTCCTAAAGCAGTGGTTCCCAACCCTGGTCCCTGAGGAACACCATCCTGATTCAGTGGTTTAATTACTTCCTTAAGTTTGACAGCAGCCTGTTAATCACCCTTTCACTCACATCAGGTGTGTTGGAGCTGAGGAACAACTAAAACATGCAGGATGGTGTTCCTCAGGGCCCAGTGTTGGGAACCACTGTAGTGTCTTGAAGTAGAATATCAGAATTCAGTCTTTCGTATTGTCACTGTTGGGTAGGGACCTTGTAGCTTCAAAAACATAATTATTTTTATTTTATTTATTTTTCATTCATATATTTTATTTTATTTTTAATAAATTGAGTCTGCATGGTCACAAGTTACCAGTTGTTTTTGATGCATTTCATTTGAAATTCATAGAATGATATGAAGTGTAACCAGTAGAGTTGATTTATTCAAAAAACTTGACAATAATTTAAAAAAATGACAATGCAACGTTTTTGCTTGACAGTGACAATATGGAAGTACACAGCAGATAATCTCGCTGGTAATTTTAAAATCCCCTGTTGCCAGCTGAAGCAAGTGTGGTGTGCCATGTCGCTGCCATGTCGTTCTCACACTTCTCCTACTGTCTTTGTCCTGCAGGTTTACGAGGGCTAATAAACCTGGGCAACACATGTTTCATGAACTGTATTGTTCAGGCGCTAACACACACACCGCTGCTGCGAGACTTTTTTCTCTCTGACAGACACAAGTGCGAGATGCAATCAAACTCCTGTCTGGTGTGTGAGATGTCGCAGCTCTTTCAGGAGGTATGGTGCTCAGTTCAACAATCTCAGCAGAAAAACGAGTCCCTGCTTTTTCTGTCAAATGCAAAAATGGGAGAAAACTGCTGTCTGAATGAAATGTATGAGCTAAATGTAGTAATTCTGCCTCAATTCTGCCTGATCGGTCATACCAACCTGTGTAACAAAGTGTTTTTAGTCATTCCTAACCATTAGCAACAACAAAAAAAATCACTTTATGTTTATCAAGCTCATGAGCTTAAAGTGTTATATAATGTCCACCTGGTCAGCTCCCACACTGCTTCGCTATCTTCATACATCTCCTCACATCTCCTCACATCTCAGAATATTCAAGCCCACAGATGGAAAGTGGTGCTTTAATGTAAAATGTGTTGAGTCACAACTACCCCGTAACCCTTTAATAAAGCACTTATAGAACCAAGTCCCGTCTCAGTCAGCCGAACCGTTTTATACTTAAACACGAGGGCGGTAATCGTTCGGCTAGTTCACTCAGAGAGGCACATGTCGATCTCTGTATTTTTCTCTTTGTGGTGGAAAATCCAGGGTTGATCAAATACAAAGTTCCACAATTTAAAACCAATAATAAAAACTAGAGCAGCACTTTTTTTTTGTTCTTCCAAATCTTCCTCCAATATTTTGAACAAATCTGTAGTTAAAATACCTGTTAAAATAAATTTTACCTGAGATAAGGAAAAGCACTATTTGCTGATGATACAAGCATTGTTTTGTGTTTGAGATTACATGGAACTATTAAAGGATGTAACTGATGAATTGAACAAACTTAAAATGTGGTTTGATGAAAATAAGCTGCCCTTGAGCCTAAACAAAACAAAAATAATGTTATTTGGGAACTGTCCAATCACGTACAGAAATTCAAATACAAATAGATGAGGAGAATATTGAAAGAGTTCATAAAAACAAATTTCTTGGTGTCATTATTGATGATAAACTCAACTGGAAACCACACATCAGATATGTTCAAAGTAAAGTCTCCAGAAATGTACTCTACTGTCCGCTGATCTTACCTTATTTAAGTTATTGTGCAGAAATCTGGGGCAATAATTACAAAACTACACCACAGGCATTAACAATACTACAAAAAAAAGAGCAACAAGAGTAATCCGTAAGGTGGGATATTTAGAAAGCACTAATACACTATTTGTAAAATCTAAATGATTAAAGTTCATTGACATAGTGAAATTACAGACAGCTCTAATTCTTTACAAAGCCAAAAATAAACAATTACCGGAAAACATTCAAAACTTGTTTAAGACTAAGGAACACATTTATAGGTTAAGGGGAATCACAGTTTAAAATATGCAAATTCAGAACTACTAGAAAAAACTTGTGTATCAGTAAGTGGAGTCAAACTGTGGAATAATTTGAGAATTGAACTTAGATGATGTCCAAACATAAAACTGTTCAAATTAATATACAAACATATGATTGTTGCTGGATATAATATATACCGTTAATATTATTATTCAATTATTGTTTGTGTTTTTGTTATTGATGGTAGATTTTTTTTTTTTTTTTAAAGAAATAATAATTATCTACTGTAGTTAACTTAACTAGATACTATATTTATGGGTTAAATGTGGGTTTAGTTGTTATATATATTTACATGTAATAAATGTAAGATTATAGAAATGGTTAAGGATTGGGAATTTTGATATGTTTATACTTTACCCACTCCCTTGAATATGTAAAACAAAAAGTTTTAACATTATGCTTCCTGCTGTATTTTTTTTAATTTTGTTTTGTTTTTTCATATTTAAAAAATAATTAAATAAATAAACATATTTTTAGATTTGAAATTAAAATGTGGCCTATTTTGAACAGGCCTTATTTTTTTATTGTCCTTTTTAAAAATATTTTTGGTTTGAAAAGCTCTGTGTAGAAAATAAAAATAATCCGTAAGATTCGTAAAGAAACATTATTGTGGCATGTTTGGACAAATATAAATACTTTGACTCTCCCCCTCCCATATTAACCATATTTAACCATATCTTTCTTCTTTGCTGTCAGTTCTACTCGGGCCACCGTTCACCCCACATTCCCTTCCGACTTCTGCACCTCGTGTGGACTCATGCACGTCATCTCGCAGGCTACGAGCAGCAAGATGCCCATGAGTTCCTTATTGCAGCACTGGATGTACTACATCGGCACTGTAAAGGAGACACCATCAGTAAGCTTCACACATGACCCCAATTTAAAGAAAAATGTAATTTAGGTTAAATCACTTCTTTAAAGGATTTACTTTCAGTTCAGGGTTTGCATTGTACACAGCCGCTCTTGACTAAATCGGTGCAATAAGTTGAGGCTGAGCTACCTACTCTTACTGGGCGTGTTGAGCTACCTAAAGAACATAGTGCCTTACATCAGGAGAAAAATACTGAAGGAGACTTACAATAGTGTATACCAAGGGGGCAGCCTGTAAGCAGTGTAAGGAATGTCAATAGGCCCTGCTGCAGTGTGATGGTAGGTTGACTCACACACAGCACTTAGGTTTGTTTAGGGTGGCTGGAGAAAACTAGGACAGTTCTGAGGAAGCGGAGTCTGCAGGTGACTGGTAAAGAAAAAAGGAAAGCTACACAGTTTTTCAAACTGCTAAAGAGGCTGGTGATGGTTGTGATGATGTCACTTATTTTACGTTGCCTGTTCTTTGCAGGAGATGACAATGGGAAAAAGACCAACAATCCAAATCACTGTAATTGCATCATAGACCAAATCTTCACTGGAGGCCTGCAGTCGGATGTTACCTGCCAAGTTTGCCAGTAAGTTTATATTGTGTGTGTTTAATCAATCTCTCTTCTGGTATTTACTCTTTCATCCATTGTTCCCTGATGTTTTCTCCCAGCCAGGTAGATCCATGTAGACTCTGCTTGTTCTATCAGTCTGTGTAATAAGATGGGCAGCTCGTGTCCTCCCAGCTGTTCGTGTTCTAGACCCAGTCCCTGCAGAGCTACTTTAATAGAGGTTGTCTAGACAGCGGCACGATATAGGCGTTGCCTCGCCGCCCCCTAGAGCTGTCCTGTCGCATTAATGCATGCATGCTGCACTGAACTGCAAAGCACCTTGCCCAGTTTAGCAGACAAACTGGGTCCTGCTTATTGCGATGTTTTCTGCAACTGCAGTTAAAAAGACCGTTAATGCAGAACTTTGTTTTGTTCGGAGCTAACAAATATTCAAACCCCTTGATTTTACTGAAGATCCTCGTTAACAAATTACAAGTGGCAAAACAATCAACAGAATCTATCAAGCGTTTGAACAAAGGAGCTAACCTAATGGTGCTATGTTCCAGCAGCGTGGTACTCCAATCACCATAAATACTTGCATATTTGATTTATTGGCCTACCACTAGTACCTCTGCCTATTACAAAACCATGAGTCATCTCATTAACAATAGTAATGTGCAGCAGCTCATCACTGTAAATATAAGCACACATTTATGTGTACTCGCCTGTGGAAGCCACCATTTTGCCCAGGCCACGGTCCATCACTGTCTTTGTGTTCTAATAATAGTAATTCCTTTTTGCAAAGCCAATTTTCTCTGATGTAACCCTTCACTGAATCACAAATTACTCTGCAGCTTCATTGTGGATGCTATGCACAGGCACAATTTTCATCTCTCAGCAGAAGTAAAAGAAAAATAAAACGTGATCAAAACCCACAGAGGGTGTGTCGAGTCGAGTTAAGTTGTGTGTGTGTACGTGTTGCAATCTATGTCATCATCCTTTCATCATTTGTAATAAGTGATAAACAGACCCACACCAAAACATACATTTATTCAAAGTGGAAACTGATCTAACCTTGTTGTGTTTTTGTGTTTTCTTTTATAGTGGCGTTTCCACGACGATAGACCCATTTTGGGACATCAGTCTGGATTTGCCAGGCTCATCCACGCCTTTCTGGCCCCTCAGCCCCGGAGGGGATGGCAGCACAGTAAATGGCGAGAGCCACCTGTCAGGATCCACCACACTCACAGACTGCCTGCGCAGGTACGTTTTTTTTGTTTCTCTCTTTGATGGCAATTGTCACTTGTCTTCCCTCCCCACCCCACCCTGCCTCTTTTTATTTTAAAATGTCAAAACAATTTATCAGCCAATTAGATTTTTGAAGTATTTTGCTGCACAAAACAAAAGGTAGGACAGATGTAAGACGTTTTTATTGCACTATTATTGTTTTTGTTCTTCTGATGGACAAGAACACTAATCATGTTTATGCACTGTAGGAAAGAAATAAATGATTTACATCACATTTTAAAATGTATTGCCACACCCTGTCCATAACCTTTTCTTTCAATAGTAGCCAAACAAATTTAATTTGCCCCCTCACTTGTATGAAGAGTCACATATGTCGTCTGCTCACTCACAGCAGCCGTGTTCTGCTTGGGTCTCATCTTCTCCCATCACTAGTTTGATGGAGCAGGTGTGACCTCTCACATCTCCACTGCCTCCTCATTCCTGCAATTTCTTTTTCACTTTTCCTCTGCTTGTTTCATTCCCTCCTTTTCTCCCTGATTCCTTTTTCCCCTCATGCCCTCGGTCTCTACCTCTCGCATTTGTCTCGCCCCCCTCGTTTTCTCACCTTCTTTCCTGCTGACATTTTTTTTTTCACTGCAGCACCTCACACACCCCTACTTGCTGCAGCAAGTCTCTTAAAGGTACAGAGCAGGCTGTTGCTGTTTCCATGGTGATGGAGGCATTGACGAGACCAGCAGGATTTTTGGTTTAGGGAACTAAAAGATGCAGCAAAATCTGAATGTTGTTTAATCATAAAGGCTAAAATGTATTTAGATTACTTTCAGCTGTTTGAGCTACAGATGTTTCAGTATTTAGCAGAAATGTGACCAGGCAAAAAGAAAATGGTCAATAAATGGTTTCTCCACTTTCTGAACATATTGTCTTCTGATTTGCAGGTTTACACGGCCTGAGCATCTTGGAAGCAGTGCCAAAATCAAGTGTGGTGGTTGCCATAGTTACCAGGAGTCCACCAAACAGCTGACAATGAAGAAGCTCCCCATCGTAGCATGTTTTCATCTCAAAGTGAGTCAGTAGTGATGTTGGCCATCACTCTCAAACTGTACAGCTTTATGATTAGCACCACGTAGCATGGCTCAACTGTTTCTTATTCATAATTTAGCTTACCTTATTGACGTGTGCATGAGTGTGTTCATAATTTAATGTAGTTGTTGCTTTGCCTCCTGCAGTTTAGTGCTTTCACGTAGTGTCCCAGGACACCTGTGGTTCTAATGACTCTCTCAGCCCTCAACTTTCCATGTTTTATTTATCATACAGTACTGAAGACAATTAATGCATTATTAATATTCAACCAAACAGATTTTAATGGATTGGCTAAAATAAATTTAAGGCTGCAATTATGTTGTGTGGCGAAAACGTAAACACACAGTCTGATTTCAGTTGCTTTTATAATCTGATCATGTTTTCCTTCACATTTTTCTTCGTTTCTCTAGCGGTTTGAACACTCTGCTAAACTGCGAAGGAAGATTACTACGTACGTTTCCTTTCCTCTAGAGTTGGACATGACACCCTTCATGGCATCCAGGTGAGACTCCAGCAGACGTTAGGATTGCTTTGCTTTTGCCGCAGCACACTCGTTTGTTCTTTCTTCTCAGCAGAGGCGAACAAATTCACTTTCATTTTGTTTGCATGTATATTGATGATAAGCTTATATAAGCAGCAGCATTTTGCATCCAGAAGGAGCATTAGTTGCTCAGGCTTGGAGACCTTCATTCATTACTTGTATAATTCTGCCACCTAGTGGTTTTATCAGTTAAATGTTTAACTAGGTGTGTGATGTTAATGTCTTCATTTTCTTATATTCCACAGTAAAGAGAGCAGAATGAATGGGCAGTATCAACAGTCAGTGGAAGTATTAAACAATGACAATAAGTGAGTACATGTGCAACTAGTTTGATTAACCCCATTTTCAGCCGTTATTCAAAAATAGTGTTCAGCATTTTAAGACTTAAAGTATCCGCCTGTGACCATCTCTAATTAAATCAGTTTCAAGCCTATTAAAAGACTCTTCGTTTTCCTCATTTATGGTGGTTACAGCGCTTCTCATTTTCCAGGACATTTCCTCTGACTTTATTGTCTTAATAAAATAGTTTCTTGTGGTGAAGATGATTTAAGATTCCCTTTTTTATGAAATGAACAACGGTTGTAGGAGCACAGCTGGATAATTATAGAATAAAATCAATGAGGCGACACTATCGGCTCTTTATTTATCCTGATTTACTTTTGTTCAGGTATTCATTGTTTGCCGTGGTCAACCACCAAGGCACGTTGGAGAGTGGTCACTACACCAGCTTCATCCGTCAACACAAAGACCAGTGGTTCAAATGTGATGATGCCATCATCACCAAGGCCAGCATTAAGGATGTACTTGATAGTGAAGGGTAAGAAATCATCTAAAACATCGTCACTAATGTGAACTACTTTTTATGTATGCAATCTAATGTAAGTGTTTCTTTTCTCTGTTAGGTATCTCTTATTCTATCATAAACAGTTCCTAGAGTATGAGTAGTTTCTGTGACTACTAAACATGAAGGGCCACTTCTTCAAAGGAGGGTGTCAAAGACTGGGGGGGGCAGGATGAAGTGCAAACACACAAACCTACCTGAAACCTTTTGACCACCAGTCTGCTCCTCCAGCTGAGCAGGACAAAAAGACATGTAAAGTCATGCAAAAGAAAACAAACAAACTCAGAATTTAAAAAAAAAGCACTGAGCTACTTCTTGGCATCTACTTGACAAAACCGAACTAAGAAGAGAGCTGGTGGAGGAGTCGGCCGTCGTCGGTTCAGGCTTGATCAGAGAGAAGAGCCCTCCCATACACACACACACGCGCGCTCGCACTTCAACCTCTCATTTCCTCTTCCTGCTGCAGTGGCGGAGTTCAGGCACGTGGATTTTTCTTACAGTATTCTTCCTCCCCCGTGCACCTCCCTAAAACACCTTACAGTTCTCTCCCATGGTGCTCTCATTTCAACTGAAGCATTTAACTCGCTCGTGATGGAGGACAGTATGACATCATATACATCAAGGACCGAGTGCAAAAGAAAAAATTATATATATACATTAGTGTATTATGGACGTTAAAACAAGGACATTTTAAAGGTATGGTTAAGATGCGTATCACTTGTGAAATTAGCTATGAAATACTGTATACATCTATTTTTAAAGAGCAGTGAAACATGGGAGAGCTTAGCGAAGCTGCCTTGGCCGCTTGCTGGGGAATCGCTGCCATGGAAACGAAACAGATTTATTTACACCGTTGATTATTTTCATTTTAAAGTCTGGTTGAGGGCAGGGAATATCTATTTTTTTAGCAACTTATTGACATTTTGTTTACTGTTTTTTATTTTTTATTGTGTTTTCTTAAAGATTTCAGTACATTCATATGTCCGTAGCTGTCCTGGTACTGGAAATGTTTTTTGGGCATATTATACTTTCATTCTTGTGGAATTGTTGGCATAATGACGGTGTTGATACATTGGCTTACTTTTGATGTTTAGAAATCATTTGCTGAATATGAACTTTGGGTTAAATGTGGCATTCTCAAAAAAACAAATGTGTAAATGCCAGATCTGGTCCTATAGGCGAGGATTCAACGGCCACCTTGAACCTTCTGTGCAACAGACAAAAAATCATTTTACAACACCGCATGCAACTGGGCTCATACCAGATTAAGTGATAAATCAGGAGCGGTTTAAGGCTTGCTCTTAAATGTGATTTTTGTTCTGTGGTTCAGAAAATGGAAGGGTGAATTTACGAGATTGTATAGAGGGTAACACACATTGCACATTTATGGGGGACTATTTGACCACAGCCTGAATCCATCAGTGTTAAACTTCTCTATGGCAACTGTGGTTTGTGGTTTGTTTCGCCTCTGCAGTGCGGTAAACTTGATTCAGTAAGTCAAGTCACACTATAGATTATGCACATACACATCAGGGTCACTGTAATTGTATGAAAAGTACAACGATGATATTCCCTCATTTTGAAAAAAAAAAAGTGGCGCTCTATCATGTCAGAATATGGAGAGAAAAAAAAAACACCATCTTTTTGTTTTGCTGCTGAAATCACTATGAAACATGCATATCTTCTGGTCTGCTGCAGTTTTTGGAAGAGTGAAACACTTGTCTGATGGGTCACTTTGGTTTTGTTGCATCACAGAGCAGTTAGGCCTTCTAAGGACATTCAGGGAAACAGTTCACAAAAACAAAGAGGAGAGATTCATTATCTGTTTCAGTAATTAAACTCTCACCAAAACTGGAATGTCTATGTGGTGTACTGTCTTTTTGTCTCATCTTTCTTCTGCACTAAGACCAGACCAAGGTGGGGCGGGGGGGTGTGGGAGCGCTGTAGCGCATCTGAGCCAAATCTGTCAGTAGCTTTTAAACGTGTCTGCTGTCTATTTCCTGCATTACTGCTGAGGTATTATCATGGTAGGACAGGAAAAGGAAATATTAAAACGATGTTTGTCAAGAGTTCATGGACTGAATAAAAAAAACCTACAGCTGCAAACATGTGGAGGATTTGTGTCTTGAGCTTTGAGCACCTTTTCCTTATGCACTTGATTTTGGCGCCACCCTGTGGCCACATTTAGAAGCACAACGTTCTGAAAAAAATCCTGTTGGTCAAGACAAAAATACACATTCCAGACTGAAAAATAGTTTTAAAAAAAAAGCTATTTATCTAAAAAGCTTTACATTAAAATTTCTTTTCATACTGTTATGAAATGCTGCACATTTCTAAGGCAAATGGGCCTTGATATTTCCTGAAAATATCTGCTGTGACTTCAGTTGTGCTTTAATTGTAATTTGTACAAATTTGATCATTTTGGTGGGGGGAACAAAATGTCATGTGGAAAATCAAACTTTAAATTGATGTAAAGATCTCACTGTTAATTAAAAGATTGTTTTTCTGTATTTGAATTGGCTCTTAATTTTAATATGTTCATTTAGAGAACGCATTTCATCTAAAAAAAAAAAATTCTTAATCTTTATTCATTTCAACACAGCTGTGCACAGACGTCATTTATTTTGCTGTAAACTAAGCAAAAAAAGGTACAAGGGACATAATTACATATATTAATACAAACTTTGTACAGGGACATTCCAATGTGTGAAAACTACACAAAACACAGATGGAACAAAAAAGCAGTTGCAAAAAGTAGGCCTTATGAACATCTGTTAATACTGCTTAATATATTTGTTACTATGATGCTAAGTGTCCGTTTAGCACTGGCTTACATTTTATACCACACTAGAATAAATAATATAAGGTGGTTTACTCAGACATTTGCATTTACTGCATGGTGCTCTTAATATAGTGTTATGTTTGTCTTTTTTTCTTTTTCTTTAGGCATCTGTGAAATGTCCAAATGCATAAGTCATGCCTAAAGTTGTCTCATTAAAATACTAATGAATGTTTCTGTGCCATTAACACCCAGGTCACTGTTGCTATAGAAATATATGACAACAGATGAGCCACATCTTTCGACGTTATTAAAAATGATTAAATAAGACCCGATTCAGAAATCCAAAGATAGAAAATGTAATCTGATTACACAGATAAAGTCTGAGTGTGAGATAAGGACATTATGTGCACATTTTCCGAACAACATGCTCAGATTTGTTCCAACACCTTTGCATTGTGATTTTTGTCTGTTGTGATCACACCAACACAAAGCACACACACAGTGACAGATTTTATGTGCATTAATCAGAACCTTTCTGTTGCTTTGATGCATTGTGAGGACGCCTCCATATGTAGTGTAAATAAATCACTCAGATAGTAATCTGACTCTGGCAGCAGACATGCAGGTTGTCAGGGTGAAGTGTGGACTGCGGAGCAGTGCTGTGACGGTGATGAAGGAACACCACAACCTCTTGAGGAGGAGTGTTCTAGCCCTTCACAAATTCAAATCACTCCAGACGCTTGGTGGCTGAAAACTTCCTTGGACTGTCGCCTCCCAGACGCTGCAGACTATCAGAAAACTGCAACAAGGGGCAGCAGGAGAGGAGCTATAAATCTGAACCAAAAGATCAACATAAAATAAGAAAAGTCTTCCATCACTTTATACCTTTGGAGCTTCATTCTATATTTGCTCAAATAAAAACTCCAAAGAGTGGACAGAAGAGGGTACAAATCTTTCCTGAAACATTAAGCTTCATGCGCGGATATAAACACATTATAAACATGAAGCCACACCTTGAGATTCATATTAAATTATTAAGAGTCACACAATCCAACATAAAAAAGTAACATCTGCAAACTATACAGTGACACAGAACATTACCCCCACAGAAATTTAAGGTACTAAAAACCACCATTTACCACCGTGCAACGTCTTTTATCACCTTTTATACATCTTTGTATCGCTTTCATGCAGTGGCGATTTTAGCCTCTTCTTGGGTGTGCTCAAGCACCCCTAAATTTTAAATCATCACCCATGAAAATTTTAGATTTTGGTAGGAAATCGTTCTGAAACTTTAGATTCACCAAAATATTGAGTAAATTTGCAATAAATATGGAATAAATGATGACGCTTTTAAACTAGCCAGTAAAATTATTATTTTTTTTATTTTTTTGCACAAGTCGGATCCTCGATGCTGCCTGTCAATCAATTCAGTAGCTAGCATGTCTGTATTGTGCGTCGCAATACAGTTGTACTTGGCAGTTGTCGACCGGGGGTGGAGGGGTGGTGTTGTTAGGGTGCATGAGAGAAGTGGAGCGTGCTCTATTCACACAAGGGGAGCTGTTGGCCAGGTTACTTCTTGTTGCTGTCTAAAATAGTTACTGAATCAAGGGTTTACAAATGTAGGTTAATGTAGATCTTTAAGAACCTGTTCAAATGCAGCAGAATGCAGGAAATGGCATCTACTTTATTCAAAATTTCTGGGGGAAGAGCCCCAGACCCCCCGCCAGTGTGTCCACCAACATTTAAAATGCTCCTGACGCCAATGGCCACTTCATTATTCAAGCCAAGAGCCATTGTCGACACCTAAAGGTCAGATTCTAGAATCGCCCCTGCCTTCATGTATGGCCAGACATGAATCGTATCAGTCTATAACTTGAATTATGCATGAAACTAGAGTGGAATGTGACAAAAAAAAAAAAACACCCATTTACTGAACATTGTTGCACACATTTACATTTAACACATCGGTGGTACAGACAGCTCTGTTACTGATGTTTTTACACATTTCACTCCTGATTCGGTGATTCAAAACTAAATGTCAAAAAGCTATTAATGTCTGACTCTACAATTTATTTATTTTTTTTTGCCTTTTTTCTTGTACAATTATTTACAGATAAATCCTCTCCTCGCCTTTCTTTCGACAGTGGGTTATTTACATGATGTAAGCATGTTTTGTTTTGCTGTGCTTTTTTGTTTTTTCCTAACAGCCGAACAGACATATGGAAACTTAGCACAGGCCCTCGGCTGTAAACAGCATATATAATCCGGAGTCTCCAGGAAAAAAATCCATGTATCCTTGGGGACCCTTTGCAAGTGGGTGTTGGTGTTTGTTATCTCTCCTCAGGTCTGTAACACGGAGTACTGAGAGGTGTCAACCACATTTCATTTGCAGCAAGCGGAGGAGAATTGTAGGAACCATTGATTTTTTTTTCCAATAACAGATATAACCAACGTGACAAAAGGAGCATTGTGGTTTGACATTTCTTGATTTTGAATTTCATTTATAACTTTGTCCTCAACTAAAGCTTCATAGTGGAGTTCTTTAGATAGATTAAAGATGAACTTCCTCAAGCTTCTTGTGTGTTTGTAAGACCTTAGATGCTGGTCTGCAGGTCACCATTTAGCAAAGTACTCTGGGTCTCCGTGGGGTCATTCATCATGCGAGACTTGTCCTGCCGGCTGTCACTGCGCTCCACCTCATCTAGCCCTCCTACCTTCTTAAGGCACAGAACGTTCTGGAAACTCTTCTTGAAGTTCTCCGAGAGGAAGGCGTAAAGGATGGGGTTTGCGCAGCTGTTTGCGTACCCCAGAACCACCACAAAGGCGAAGGTGCTCCTCAGGATGGGAGTAGTGCTGATGGTGCCCGTCACTGAGGTCACGTTGAAGACGTAGAAAGGCAGCCAGCAGAAAACAAACACTGCCACCACGATGGACACCATCCTGGTGACCTTCCTTTCTGAGCGTTTCCTCTTGGAGGAGCCCACGCGGATGCCTGATGACTTCACCTTGATAATGATGAACAGGTAACACAGGCAGATGACCATGAGGGGCAGGAAGAAGCCCAGAATGAAGGTGTAGAACATGAAGGCTGTGTAGTAGGCTTCTTGAGGCTCAGGCCACACAATGGTGCAGAAGCAGCCGTTGGGCTTTGTGATCACACCACTGTAGATAACAATGGGCAGATTAACCAGCAGAGACACCCCCCACACCGCTAGATTGATAGTCTTGGCAATGCAAGGCTTTCTCCACTTTGTGGACTTAATAGGATGCACCACTGCCAGGTAGCGGTCAATGCTCATTACCATCAGGCAGAAGATGGAAGTGAACTGGTTCAGAGAGTCCACCGTCATCACGACCCTGCAGAGCACGAGCCCAAAAGGCCAGTGGACCATTGCCAGCTGGATGGCGATGAACGGCAGGCCAAGCATAAAGAGAACGTCTGCCACCGCCAGGTTGAGGATGTAGATATTAGTGACCGTCTTCATCTTGGCATAGCGCAGGATGACGTAGATGACGAGGGCATTTCCGCAAAGACCCACTGCACAAACCAGGAAGTACATGCAGGTGATGACCACGGTGCTGGTTCTGGTGAAGTTGTCTGTGTAGTTCCCGCTGGTGCTGGACTCGTTTTCCTGCATGAAGCTGTTGTATGTGAGGTGCTCTGATGAGTTCGGAGGGGGTGATGGGAAAACACAGGGTTCCATGATGCTGCCGTCTCTCTCAGTCTAATGCTGGTTATGACATCCCACCTGCACATGAAAATAGAGTTAAATACGGATTGCACCCCATGAAATTAAAGTTTTATCATTTTTATCAGTATTTTTTTTATATATATTTTTGTTCTGGCTTGACTTGCTGACTGATGCCGAGTTTACCTGGTCCACCTGCTGTCACATGACATTTTGCAATAAAGCTGTGTGCATGAGTGACAACACACACAATACAACACTGCGTTGAGCACTTTGCGATATGCTTTTTTCTTGTCACACACAAGGACAGCCATTTTTGGAGGGAACTTATTGATTTTACATCTCGATCACCTCCCCAGAGAACAGACCTGACTGAAAGCACATCTGAAGAAGAGCTCATCTGGATCCAGACCTTTCTAGCACTGACTGGACCTCTTTGTGGATCAAGCCCACTGCTACCAAGGGAAATAATTCCACACACAGAACAACCACAAGTTCTCCAGGAGGACATGCTTGCAATTCCCCATGCTGACAAATGATCAGCTGTGACCAGTTATGTTGAATTCTTTCCTGGCTGTTTTTATTCAGGACTTGGCATGGATGTAAATGAACAACAGCCTAAGTAATTGTATGAGGGGGGATCACAGTCGTGCCAGCAGCCTTGCTGCTGTCATATTCACTGCCAGTACACAGGAGGCAAACACAATCTGACATCTTAGTTCATAGCCAATAACATAAGTGGTTTTATTATGCCAGTTTGTCGAGGGGGGGGGGGGGGGGTGTTCTGCAACAGCAGGATAGTTTGGACTGTGGGGAATTTTTGGTGAACAAATTTTGCTAAAAGGATTGTTTGAACTCGATAACAGATAAATGCTAATTTGTTGACGCACAGTTAAAGAAACATCTTTTGTTTGCTCTGTGCAATAATTTACATGAACAAAGAACTATAAAAAAGACAAAGCCCTTTATAAGACATCTCTTTTAGAGATGCACGATATTATCGCAAGGTATCGGTATCGACCGCTATTTGCGATAAAGTTAAATATCGGACATCGGCTATTCCATCAAAATAACTCACCGGTATAAAATATGTTGTTTTCGTATGACAACTCAGTGACAAGGATGCTTGCAGCGCCAGCACAACGTGATGACATCACGTGCACATACCTGATCTGATCAGGGCGGAGAGGAAAATTCAAAATGTCGGCGGTGGAATTTTTTTTTTTTTGAGGATGTCAGATTCCAAAGATTTTTGATCAACACTGAGCCTCACTACATCGTCCCCAGTCGGAGATATTTTTCCGACATAACCTTACCCGAGTTACAAGCCGTCATTTCCGACGTCATTGAGAAGCTAATAGCCGATAGCACTTGGGTGAGTTCTATTTCCTGTAAGCTACGCCCTTTAAAAGCTGTTGCTATTGGCTGAAGAAAAACAGGAGTCAATCTCTGCAGTGTTGCCAGGTGAGAAATGTAGGATTATCGTACTAGAGACATAAAATTATCGTATTTTGAGGACAATTATTGTACACCCGTCATAACCAAAATAACAAATCTATTGATGCACTATAGTGGTGATGGGTCCGCTTCCAGACGACTCTGCTTCTTCTTCTTTTCTTTTTTCTTTTCCTCACTCATGGGGTGCAGCAAACTATTCATCCAATCATGACCGTTGTTCTGAAGCAAACGCAAATACGTCATTCGTAGATAACATTTAGAAAAGCACTAGCTGGAATTTCCAGCCAATCGTGCATCTGTTTGCGGACACAGATGCCTTCAGGGTTCACAAAAAACCCCGACAGACAGTTGCGACAGGCTGATGACAACCGATTACAACCACATATTCATGGAATGGTCAAATTATCGTATATTTGGCTTTTTTTGGGATTATTGATCGTACATTGTACAGAGGGCAAAATTGTCGTACAAATACGATAATTATCATACACCTGGCAACACTGAATCTCCGGTCCAGATGTAATTTATAACAGACTGAGTGGGGCCCACACAGCAGGTGGGCGCGGACTAGAAGTTTTTGGTGTTCGGCACGCTGCGCGCAGGTAAACCCAATAGCGACAGCTTTTAAAGGGCTACGCTTACACTCATAGAATCTGGGGTTACAATATGTAACCAGCGTTTTTCCACAGACATTTGGATGTCGTGTTAGCCCCGTTAGCATGATTAGTCTTACGGCACAATGGATAGACAGAAACTTTGAGCATAAAAAGGCTGTCCTTCATGCACAAGAGTGCAGAGGAGCCCACACTGCAGCTATAGGAACCCAGAACAAGCCTCCACAAGTGAGACAGCATCACAGGTGACTAATGCTAATAAATAACATTTAACACTTTTCATTTAATTTAAGTTAAAGTGCTATGCATATCATATGGCTGTTACTGAATATATGTCACCAGCTTTTACAGTTGTTACACAATTTTTGTAGCAAATAATCCTAAATAAGAGGAATATGTTCTGACAAAGGAAAGTATATAAAATATCGGTATCGGTTATCGGCCAAATAAGTTTTAACATGTCGGATATCGGCCAAAAATCCAATATCTATAGTAGAATTATCACAGTCATCATCATTGTGACAGAATCCATTAAAACATTATTTTGTTTCAGACCATGCGGCTGTCATTTAGAGGAAAATCCAAGAAAATGTATAAAACAAAGATGTGTTCTCTCAATGAATAATGTTCTTTATTAATAATAATAAAAAAGTAATCTTAGCTGTAATATTTGGTTCCCATGTGAAGTCTGGACATGTCAGGTAACACGCAGCCTCACTGAAGGCAGAGAAAAAGCATCGAGGTCATGTCAGTCATTAACAGTGTTGAGAAACTCTGCACACATCAGCCCAGATTTCTGTTTGGACTGTGCGCTTTGAAGTAGCACATGCACAAATACACATCCCCTCAATAATCCAACCTTCATGTCTCACATATTGTTACATCTTTATCATTGTGCAGTAATTACACTAAAAGGACTGCCTCCAGTTTCTGCATGCAAGCTTAAGTAGATGCTTTTTGAACCATCTTACCTGTAATTGTTCTTCAACAGCCACACAATGCGCCACTTCTTTAAAGTGTGTCAGTGTTCACAGCAGATCCATCTTCAAATGTCCTTTCAAAGACTTTCACTTGATTCGAAAAGGAAAAACTCTCGATACTTTAAAATGTCCTCTTAAGAATCCCATAACGAGTTGCGCACTGGCACAAGAACAAGCGGCTCTGATGCGCTCGCGGTGTGGCGCGCGCTCCGACTGTCTCCAGCTGGAGGGCGCAGGGATGTTAAAGGAGGCTCGTGAGCAGTACCGAGGAGGTGCTGGGGAGCCTCACCTCCTGAACGAGGAGGAGAGTGTTCCACGAGCAGATATTCGCTCCTGTGTAAAAAGACGAGCGGGTTCACGGTGAGCGCACCCTTCAGGGGATGCCTTCAGCGCTATGAAGCGCGCGCTCGGAACCACTGAACGCACGAGCAGATAAAAGTTCAAGGCGTAATAGGTGTCTGTAAAGTCAACACATAAAATATGCAACAGCAAAACATGGTAAAACCAAAATATTTTAATTTTAGGGCTACAAAGTTCAGATCTTTTGAAGTGAAATTCAGTGGAAATGTTATACATGGTCAATATCTTACCTGTTGTAGATAGATCTTTGAACAAAAATTTGGAGAACTGAAGTTTAATCTAGAATGGATTAAGGAGCTAATAAATTGTCCATGTTGACTGAAGCCATCCTAATACAGCTTTAATCTTAAAAAACATCCTTATGCTTCATGCAAACACTATTTTATATTGTCTGGTTTGCTTTCCACTATTAGTTATATAAAATATATATGCAAGATCAAAGAGGAGCAGTTGCTATATAACACTTTCAGTTCAGTCTGAAGCACTTTCAGGAACATCATTTTATTTCTGTAAAAATACCACGTGAGGAGAAATTAACACTGATGTAAACGTTCATTAAAAATATTATTTTGAACCACATTTGAGTTGTTATCATCCATCCATCCATCCATTTTCTTTGCCCGCTTATTCCATTTTGGGTCACGGGGGTCGCTGGTGCCCATGTCCAGCAATCACTGTGCGAGGGGCGGGGTACACCCTGGACGGGTCGCAAGTCCATCACAGGGACACATAGAGACAAACGAGACAAACAACCATTCACTCTCTCACTCACACCTAGGGACAATTTAGAGTTACCAATCAGCCTAACATGCATGTTTTTGGATTGTGGGAGGAAACCGGAGCACCCGGAGAAAACCCACGCATGCACGGAGAGAACATGCAAACTCCACCCAGAAAGGCCCCTGGACCGGGGTTTGAACCAGGGACCTGCTCGCTGAGAGGCAGCAGCTCTACCAGTTGCGCCACCGTGCTGCCACGAGTTGTTATCAAACAGCCGCAATTTACTTAGGTCTTGGACTAGCCAAACATCTTGTCACTCTGGTCAGAAAGAAAATAGTCCCTCGCTACTTCGCGGTTCGACTTTTGCGGACTCGCTCTTCTGTGGTTTTTCAAAGTAAGAGTGGACATGACACAGAATTGGCTGATTGATGGATGAGTCACACAAGCGGCATGGATTGTTTATGTAAAATAAATTATTTTGAATGATTTAGCTCCTGCTGCACCTTTGTGCAGCCCACAAGTGCAGGGAGAAGCTCCCTCTGCAGCATATCATGAGCTCCTCTCTGCCACGCCCACATTTCTGTTCCCTGCTGAAGCAGCTTTGTGACAGGGTTGACCCTTTGCTGCCCAGCTGCACCGATCGACTTTTGTCTTCCAACTTAAAATTCAAAGTATGCCACATTGTAAAATCGTCATAATCACAAAATATAAAAGTGTTAAAAGTTGCTTTTAATTATTTTTGAACTTCTCTTTAGGTGTTACAGTGTAACTGATCAAGAAGTACATTTCTGCTCTGTGCATAAGCTGCATGAAGGATTAACACTTTGTTGCCCTGCTGCGCTTCTCTTCTCTACTATTTAAATTTAAATACTGTAATGTTTCAAAATATTTAAAATATTACAGTATTTACATTTACATTGATTATTTACACAGAAGGAAGGAAACTGGGAGCAAAATTTGAACTTGGACTACCATATCCCTACTTCATGATTTTTCACTTGTCGTGGGGGGTGTCGTCTCCTAAACCCCGTGATGTTTATTATTAACCTTTATTTAACCAGGCAAATCCCATTGAGATCAGGCCTGGGCCTGAAGGCAGCCTAACATGCATGTTTTAGGTCAAGGAACGAGGGACTACTGTATTTTACTCCAAACTGAGACTGTTCAAAGAGCTATCTGCAACAGGTAAGATAATAACCATTTATAACCTTTTGTTAACCCCGCTTTAAACGAACTGAACTATTTCTTTAAGAATGTTTAAGACGCAAAACATTTTGAAATGTTTAGTTACACAACATCACCCAGTTATGAGTGAATTGTGATTTTAAATGATGATGCCAGTCTCTTAAGATCCTCATTTGTCAGAAGAAATCCTTGATGACATCACTAAAAGTTGATGCCTTGCCATGACTTTACTGCAGTGAGTCCAGCCTGAATGAGCTCAGTTTGAAATGATTGACTGATCCATCGCAAAACATTTCACTTCCTAATCTTTAAAGAGTCCCGTGTTGCTCTTTGAGTAATTGTACTGTGAAGCACAGTTCAGTATTTTTTTTTTTTGCGCAGTTTGGCCAAATCTGAGCTGACAGTCCTCCGTGCAAGTTCAGAAATAATCCGGCTGCTTCTGTCCTCTGTCACATCAATAAACACCAGTGAGCCATCATTAGAAGACATGCGTGACTATAACTTTTATATTGCTTTTGCTTTGTTTGGATTATAAATCAGCATTTCCTTCCTGTCATTATGATTCAATTTAATCTCAGATTCAATTTGTTCAAAAAATGTTGTTCTAGGGTATTTTTCTTTAATCAAGTTAAAAAAAGGTCTTTCTAATCTTTTGAATGGTGTGTAGAAAACCCTGTGTGGTATTTGTATTAGGCTTGGATAATGAACATTTGTACCTCCTGCAGAGTCTTGTTCACTGGACTAATGACAGTAGGAAGTATGTTTTTTTTATTAAAAAAACATTTTGTTGTTGTTTTACTATGGAAAGATGATAAACTCAACATTAACTGAATGTAGTCCATAGTTCAGTTTATCACTTTTAATGTTACTACTCTAAATTTAGCCACGTGTTTAAAAGCCAAAAACAAAAAAATTAAAATGAAAACAAGCTGGTTTGGCTCAAAAACCAGTTAAAATGTCAGAGATGGTACAGAAATCAAAACATGGTGAAATTAAATTTGATGAAAATATTACAAACTTACAATTCTAATAGACTTTTAAAAACTTGTTTTTTACATGTTGTATGTGAGCTGAAGGGCGGTACGGCGGTGTAGTTGATAGAGATACTGCCTCTCAGCGAGCAGGTCGCTGGTTCAAATCCCAGCCGGGGACCTTTCTGGGTGGAGTTTGCATATTCTCTTCGTGCATCTGTGGGTTTTCTCCAGGTAGTTTCCTCCCACAGACCAAAAACATGCACGTTAGACTGACTGGTAACTCTAAATTGTCTCTAGGTGAAAGTGAGGGAGTGAATGGTTGTTTGTCTCGTTTGTCTCTATGTGTCCCTGTGATGGACTGGAGACCTGTCCAGGGTGTCCCCCACCTCTCGCACAGTGACTGCTGGACATAAACACCAGTGACCCCAACGACCCAAAAAGGAAGAAGCAGGTAAAGATAATGGATGGATGGATGGATGGATGTTTGCTGAAAATAACCTGTGGTTTAAAATCCATCCATCCATCCATTCATGAAAAAGTAGTCGACCTCCTTGTCTTTGGTTGCCACATTTGACAGCAACCGTTCTTTGTGTATATTTCCAGATTTGCTGTAAATTAAAACTCAGAATCAGAATCAGAATCAGTTTATTATCGCCATGTCAATGAACGAGGTTCACAAACTAGGAATTTGCTTCGACATAAGGTGCGAATAGTAGTAAAGTAAAATAAAGTAAAAATTAAGTAAAAATTAAGTAAAAATGAGAACATTACATAAGACATAAGCCTGTGTACACCCACAAATAAAGTAAAATTAAAAACATAACATAACCATATGTACACCCATACAATAGAAAACAATAAAAAAAGCTTAGAGAACAGTACAGATGGAGTATTCAATTATAATACAGATGTAATGTGACCAAAGCAGACATTATGAGGTAGCATTATGAGTGTTCAGGAGTCCAACAGCAGAGGGGAAGAAACTGTTCTTATGGCGGGAGGTTCTGGTCCTAATGGACCGAAGCCTCCTGCCTGAGGGGAGTGGTTCAAACAGACCGTGTGCAGGGTGAGCAGGGTCAGCTGTGATCCGACCTGCTCGCCTCACAGTCCTGGAGACGTACAGGTCGTGGAGGGATGGAAGGCTGCAGCCGATCACCTTCTCAGCTGAGCGCACAACGCGCTGCAGTCTGAGTCTGTCCCTGGCAGTGGCCCCAGAGTACCACACCGTGATGGAGGAGCTGAGGATGGACTCGATGATGGCTGTGTAGAACTGCACCATCAGCTTGGTCGGCAGCTTGGCCTTCTTCAGCTGTCGCAGGAAGTACAGTCTCTGCTGGGCCTTCTTGATGAGGGAGCTGATGCACTCCAGGCTGCAACTAAGCACAAAACAAAAACGACAACATTAATAAACAAACAAACAAACTAAAACCATATGTGATGGTACACTGCTGATATAGTTGCCATGGTGGATAAAAGATTAAGGATAAACCAAAGGCACGTTCATTTGTAACCGTATTGTCTTTTGTTTTATTCAGTTTTATTCTCACTGGTTTTGGACGATTGCATCATACATTAGACGTAAGCGATGTGGGAAACAACAACTGAATTTCAGCTTCGTCAGAGCAGCCAATTTAGGGTTTTTTAGAACAAATTTATACAAGTTTTCAAACTTTCCATTAATTAGGAAAGCTGCACATGTTTCTTCAGAAACAAGTGTCTAATTTAGACTTTGCACAGTTTAAACTTTGTCTGCAGCAGAGAAGAGCTCAGTCGAGTCCACTGAACATGAAGGATTCCATATCCTTTAGATAAACAACATCAAACACACATTATGCACCCACACACACACACACACACACACACAACACAAACAGGCGCATCTGAACTGTGAGAAAGAAAACTTTGTGAAAAAAACAAAAACAAATGGAGAGTAGTAGAAGAGCGTGTTAAGTTCTGAGGGTGACAGATGATAAAACAAGGAGTTTTGGTGGCAAAGATAAAAAAATAAAATAAAATTAATAAAAACAACCATCATGTGCAATGTTTCTCAGAATTCTTTCAAACTAACAAATGTGTGCCAGTCCATGTAAATAACACTGAATGATGTGCTGGTTGAAATCATGAATCGGGTCTTTCTTTGCTAATTATTCCATAGAAAGTTCAAGCACCTCTCAGTTAGAAGCCTTGATTTAAAAGCATTGATTCTATTTCCTGTGTGAGTGAGGGGTGGGGGGTGGGATGGGTGAGTGGACAAACATTTAGAAGCCTGAGGCAGCTGTAAAATATTCAGTGAATCCTGTTAAGGTTTGTTTTATTTGGTAGATGGGTTTGTAATGATTCTGCTTTAGGAGAAACAAATAAAACAGGCAGGTTGGAAAGTGCTGATGTGACCCGCTTGATCAGAACAAAGTTATCGTGCGCTGCAGTGGCTTCAATCCAACGTTTCCCTTTTCCTTTTCAAATTCATCAAGGAACAAATAAGACACAAAGTTTGTTGTTTTTAGGCTTTTTCTGCCTGTTGTGACATTTTTCAATACCAAAAAAACTTTTATCCAATATTATAAAAATACTGTATAATGAGTGCAAAAATATGCAACATAAAAATAGATGCTGCTATTTCTCAGCATGAGTAAAAATCACAATTTTTGAACAAGCCTGCACCTCACAGTGTGTCATGCCAATGTGCCTTTGAATGAATCTATCTTTTTATTGAACTTTTCACAGTGTGCTTTGGATTGCTTCAAACATATAATCAAAAACTGTAACCAATTAGGAGTGTAAAAAGAGTAAAAAATAAAAATAAAAAATCAACCTGAATATATAATTTTCCATACCAACAAGACAGAAATGGGTTTTAAATACAAATTAATCTCTAAATGGACAATTTTGTGAATTATTTACCTTATTTTTCTGACTATAAGGTGCACTGAATTATAAGGAGCATTAAACGAAACAAAACAGTGAGATAAGTCAAACTTTATTCAACTCATTCACAATAACCATATAACATCAGTTGGAGGTCAGTAAGCTAGAGTTACATTTGGACCCCAAAAAACAAACGCAACCCAACCCCAGCCCGTAGCCATAATTTCCAAACCCCACCCAACCAGACGAATTAACAGTAATTACAGGTCCAAACCCCAAAAAAACTCAGGCATTTTTAATTAAGCTTTGACTGCTTATATGGTTATTAAGAGTCAACGGATGCGCGCGGCTGAAAAAAAGGGGCAGAAGATCGGAGCTGAGGGGGTGATTGTCCTTTCATGACCGTCAAAGAGCATTAAATCCCTGCTTCTCAGAATCAGAATAAACTTTATTATCATTGCACCGAGATACAACGAGAACATGTACGTACAGTCGTCCAAAAGATGGGCGGAGTGCACGAAGCTGCTACTATGAAAGCGCAGCCCTCAGAATTCCTTTTCAGAATAATATTTTGCTTAGATGAGAAAAGGGAAGAAAACATGAGGAGAGACGGTATTAAAAAAGCTCTTTCATGCCGTGTCCTAGACAGGGCACGATTTGAGGCATCAAAAAACCTACCACAGCAAAGCAACATAGAGTAAATAGACGTTATACATGTACATATAGGACGGTGAAGACATTGAATTTTTAAGGGAAAGTCATAGCATAGTCCAGAGCCCCCCCTCTCAGCCATTGTCCAGATAAGAGGTGTTATTTATCATCAGCTAGGTTGACATGTCCACGGCCTTGGGAAAGGGAGGGGTGAGGAGACAGACAAAGCATCTTTGTTTTTTTTCTAAACATGCCAGGAGGAGTTGAGATAAGTCCGCCGTCAAGGCCACAGTTTTGGGTCAGGCAGAACTCGTGAATTGCTGTTTCTGCCTTTTAAAATCTCGCTGCTATATTCCTCTGATGGAAACTCCTGCATTCTGCATTATTCAGACACGGACCCTGCTCTGACATGTCGGATATTTTGGGATCTCACCTGTTTGGGTCGTTGGCTGCGCGTGTCCGCTATGTGCAGCTGAATCTTTTTTTTTTTAAATTACACCACCATCTTCTAAAGGAAAGAACAAAGATGTGTAATTTGTTTGAATGTTTTTCTTTACTTTAACTGAACTTTATTTTACCTCTTTCAAGGCTGGTCAGCACGCGGTCAAATGGCCTCGTGTGGCTGGTGAATATATGGCAAGCCATGTTTCCATATAATTGGACTGTCAGCCACACGCGCCGCTGACGCAATCAAAAGCCCGACACCGGCCCAGCCCACACATTAAGCATATTATTATGGCCTGACCGGGCCGGGTTTTGGGTTTGGGTTCGAAATAACAGCTCTAAAGTAAGCATAACCAGAATTAATACACAAGGAGCACATGATTATTAGGCTCACTGTCTTTTGTTGAGAAAATTAAAGGATTTTAAGTGTGCATGATAGTCCAAAAAAATACGGTAAATTCTAAGATGTTATTGCATTTTCACCCATCAACGTAAGAGTGATTTCCTTTATTTCCAGTGATCTATTGCTATTTAATACAAAAAGGATGGTTTAAGAGCCCATTTGTAATTAAAACTCCACAGGTCACATTATATATTATAATCACTTGTTAGTTGTTACCTCAACATTACAACAATACCACTGAGCTACCACATCCCCCAAAAATATATTCACTAGATTTACTTTAATTTCCCATCAGATAAAAAAAAAAAAAAAAAAAAAATGTTGACCACACTGACAAGATTTGAGCTAAACACAACTGATAAAACCTGGCCACCTGGCCACATTGCCAAAAAACGTATTTTTTTTTCAATCCAATATATCTTAACTTGTTTTTACTGACGCACAAATTGTGTTAAACTTCAATAAATCCTGTTACTACACATAAATTATGAATCAGGTTTCCAAACCTTGCGGTCACAAAAGACAAAATAAATTTCTTGGCTAATTAATTTAATTTAAGCGGCAGAGTTTGACGTGTATGTTCCTAAAAGTTCCTGTTTCCCGCCACATCTTTTGTCTTTCAGCGCAACAAGAGAAAGCATTGTCCGTCTGAAATTACAGCGCCGTTAATGTCATGGCTGCATCCGGTGTACATTGTTCGGCACATTGATTTAAAGAATTTAATTGTGTTTGAGCTGTTCTGATATCCAGATTCAGTGACTCATCTAATCAGGGAGAAGCTATTTTATGTGACCACATGGACGAAATCCATCTTCCTACTTCTTTGTGACTCTTATCAGCCGAAGCAGTCTCAGTCATAAGTCTAAGCCAATTTGTGCTGCCTGCTCTGTTCGTATTCTTTCCACACAGCTGTTTGTTTCCATAAAATGAGTCTGGCTGCTCTGATAAAGCTCGATCGGGCTGACTGTACCTCTCAAAGGCACAGATTTGGTGAGGGGTGATCTGTCCACGTTTGGTATTTTTCTAAAGCATTCAGGTGGCGACCATTACGAATCACAGTCCTAAAAATTATAGCAGCTGATGTCTCATAGATCAACATTTTTTTGTATTTGTTGCATTCTTTACATGTTTCATTTGCATCTGAGCATTTTCATCACATTTACAGTCTAAAAACTTAGAAAACGTACTGCTGTGTTCACACTTTAAACACTTCAGCTGAGGAGATTGTATTACATTGAAAGTGGCAAATGGAATATAAAACTATCAAGCATTGACCTACTGAGTTTTGTTTTAAGTTCATTGTCATGCTTCGACAACTTTTCAAATGAATTTTTAATAGCAAATACGGTTGTCCTTTTTGCTAGCATTACACAGCACAAGTTTTGGATTGTTGTTCAGCTTTGTGTTGTTTGACACTTTCATCGATCATGTGGTAACTATTTATGATCGAAGACAATACTAAAAAGACTCTACAATACAATGAAATAGGGCACAATCAATTATACTTTATTATAGTAATTACTAATACAGCCTACTTACAGGGTACATACCTGATAAATACCTATGATTAATTAACAGGGTATGTAGCTGGAGGGCAGCACGGTGGCACAACTGGTAGAGCTGCTTCCTCTCAGCGAGCAGGTCCCTGGTTCAAATCCCAGTCTGGGGTTCTTTCTGGGTGGAGCTTGCATGTTCTTTTCGTGCATGCGTGGGTTTTCTCCAGGTACTCCAGTTTCCTCGCACAGACCAAAAATGTGCATGTTAGTCTGATTGGTAACTCTAAATTGTCACTAGGTGTGAGTGAGTGAGCGAATGGTTGTTTGTCTCATTTGTCTCTATGTGTCCCTGTGATGGATTTGCGACCTGTCCAGGGTGTACCCCGTCCCTCGCACAGTGATTGCTGGACATGGGCACCGGGGACCCCCGTGACCCAAAATGGAAGAAGCGGGTCAAAGATAGTGGATGGATGGATGGATGAATGGATGGTATGTAGCTGGTACTTATGGAGTGCATAGCTGGTAGTCGTAACATCAGGGATACTTATGAGATATGTACTTGGACAATTATACTGACTTGCACCCTGTACTTACTGTATTTGGTCCCTGTTAGGTACTTATAACAGGTATTTACAGGGTACCTACATGTATAGAGTATAGTATCTACTGGATATGTAAGGAGGTACTCACTGGTATGTACATGTTACATACAAGAACAGGGTTGCATTATGAAGTGACTAATCCTGCATTTGCAGGCTACATTCATTCATTCATTCATTCATTCATTCATTCATTCTTTATTTATACAGGTTAGTCCCATTGAGCCTCAGGGACTCATTTACAAGAGAGACTTGATTTTAACAAAGAATGATGAAAACAGATTGCCAGACATGGGCACTGGCGACCCCTGTGACCCAAAATGGAAGAAGCGGGTAAAAGATAATGGATGGATGGATGATGAAAACAGTACACAACAAAGGCAACAGTAGAGAATCATAAAAGAAAGCATACAAATTGAAATGAACAAATAAAAGAAAATTGTATTGAAAAACAAAAAACAAACAAAAACAGCTAGATTGTAAGGCGGTGTAGAAAAGTAAAAACAGGAACGTGTCTGCATTGGTCTTTCCCATGAACTTAACAGATGTTTGAAGCCACTTAGAGAGGTCAAGGTCGAGAGCTTCAGATGTTTTTGCAAGATATTCCAGGAAACAGGAGCGGAGTAGGAGAAGGCCCTTTTGCCAAGTTCAGTCCTCACTGAGGGAACACTGCAGGTAATAATGTCCCAAGAGTGCACTCTGTAGCTGCACTCACACAGAGACATGTAGGACGAGATGTATGAAGGCAACAGACCAGTAAGTGATTTAAAGATGAAAATGTACCAGTGAGAAAACAAAGTCCATGCTCAATAATCCAGGTATACAATCCAACATTTTTCAGTCAGGTCATCTGGACAGTTTCTTTTTTAGTGCTGAAATGTTTCACCTTCGATCCGGAAGGCTTCATCAAACAAGGAAACGCACAACACAAAACTGATTCTTCCCCCAACAGCTTACTCCAAAGTGGAACAAACCAGTTATGTTGGTGCTAAGATGGTCTCTTTGGCATGTCCCTTCCTCCATTGCTGTCCCTCTTCCTTGTTGACAGTCATGTCAAACTGGTTGCCTTCCGGATCGAAGGTGAAATGTTTCAGCACAAAAAAAAGAAACTTGAAGAGACAGATCTGTATTAAGAAGAGACGTTCTCCTTTTGAGAAATTTTGTTTTGTCAAAGTGTATTTAATTTAAATTGCTGTCATAGGGTGACTCTTTTTTTAACCATGTTTTAATTGTTTTTGAACTCTAAATACTAATAACTATTATTTTTTGTACTTCTAACACGTGGCTCTATGTTGAAATGGATCAAAAGCAAATGCTAAATATTAATTGCAAAACACATCAGAGACTGAAACTGCAAATTAAATTAAACATCTTGCAGATGCAAGTTATCCCCACGTTAATGGTTTCACTTCATGTGAAATTCAATTATATTTGACTGTGTGAGCGAATGCAATAATAAAAACACTAATCTGTAATAGGATGTGAGTTCTGTAGCATGTTCACACAGCTGTGCTTTGCTTAGTTGACAGCTGGTCAAGCCCTGGTGTGGCTGGAGCTGTGCACGCAAAGCCTCAAAGGCTCGTCAGAACTTGTCATCCTGCATGGAAACTAGCCACAGCTCTTTTTTTCCTCTTCTTCTTGATGCACAGAGCTAAATAACTGCCTCCCTTAGGGCTGCAAAGTGTGATTGATTGTTTGCTGCACATTGTGCTACCAAACATCCAAAGGCTCCCAGGGTCAGCTCAAAAGTTTCTTTAATTCAATTTTTTTTTTGGTTGTTGTTTTGTAAGGATAGCAGTATGTTTCTTATATCGTGTTTGTTCTCACAGCACCACAGATCAAACAGATAAAAAGCAGGTCTTTTAGGAGTACGACTGTTGAGATCTGAACATCTGAGAAGATTTTTTTGAACTCCGTGTTTATAGTGCCGTTTGGTACCTTGTGAACTGTTTCTCTTTCTGAGGCAACAGTCTGTGTTTTTCTTTGTTATTGTCAAGGCTTGCTGTCTCCTCTTTGGTTTCCTTCTGGTTATGCATGCAATATTTTTTTTCTTCCAGAGGAACATAATAATTAATATGTAGAGAAAACCTTTGAACGTATCACTATTTTTAGACGTGCACTCAAAGCCATTGTTAAGTGTTGCAGACAACATTTAGATGTTTCTTTGTTTGCATTGTAAAGTTTTCATTTCTATATACTTTCAGAGATGGGGCATCAAACCATAATCATGTTTTTTTTTTTTACTAAATGTTTTTTTACTTTATTGGTATAAAGTCAAATGTCCTTGCAAATGTTCTCATCTACTTTCCAGTACAGACTTCAGAGTGAGAAAGTTCATTAAATTCACTCAGTAAATTCATAAAACTTCAACCACATCTGTGAAATTGGCTGCCTGCTGTTCTGCTTCACACTTTACTGACAACAGTATTTTCTGGCGTATATGTTGCTTTTTTTTTTTTTTTTTGCATAGATTTGTCAGTCCTGTGACTTATACGCTGAAGCGACTTATATATGGTTGTTTTTTTTCTATATTCATAATGCAATTTTTGACTGACACTTTAAATTTCTAAGAAATGCAACAGCGAGTCCTCCCGTGCGTGCTCACGTTACTCAGCTGGTGCAGGCAGAGGAACGCTGGAGAGCTAGCGGTTCTGGCCACGATGGATGGATGGATGGCACTGTGCTGTCCAGGTGAAATAAAGCTGTTTTGACCATTAAATAAAGGCTTAATTAACATGACAGTTCAGCGGTGATGCATAATAAAAGTGACTTATACGCTGAAGTGATTTATACACTGGAAAATACGGTACTTTTCTGTGATATCTGCTAAACATAATTTCAATGAAAAACAACAGCAACATTTATTTAAAAAAAAAACATCAACGTGAAACATAACATTTTAAAAAAGGTTTGAAAGCTCAATCATCCAGGTAGATAAATCACAATAAAGGAAATGTTTCATCTTTCATCTGAAAGAGTTCATCAGTCTGAGGCCTGCCAACCCAGATCTGTCTTATAAATAGCATCTCATTGACGTGTTTCAAGCCAGACTGCTGAATTCACTGATGACTGATTGTTTTGGATGGATGATCCCCCTTTTTGCATGTGTAAAGCCAGTTTCTGGGAATACCACAGCAGGCTGGCTTGAAACACGTCACACATCAATGAGGCGTTATTTATAAGACAGAGCTTGGTGGCAGACCTCAGACTGATGAAGTTTTTCATAAGAAAGACGAAACGTTTCTCCTAAAAGAAACTGACCAGATGATTTAACCATTTCTTGTGATAAATATTTAAACACATTTTATGTCAGAGAATTTTTGGCTAAAGGTTATGTATGTTGTATTATTAACATTCTTCCCCTGAGAACAAACTACAAAATTGTCTCCTGAAACATTATCTTCATCTGGAGGACAACTAGCTGACGGCCATGGATCATGTCTGTGCATCTGGCTGCATTTGGCTTTGAGGAAACGCCTGCTGGACTCTACTCCTGGATAAAAGTCTGCAGATGACTATTCAATGCTCATTCTGCATGCTTTACGTAATCTGTCATGAATGGGCAAGTAAGATGCCAAAAATCTTCTCCTGCCATCGAGTGTGGTTCTTTTGGGTAAACAACATCAGTGAGAAAGATTTTCTCCAACATTTTATTATTATTTAACAATTTCTGGATTTCATTCAAAATTTAATATTTAAGATTGATTGAAATCTAGCTGCAGCACGGTGGCGCAACTGGTAGAGTTGCTGCCTCTCAGCGAGAAGGTCCTTGGTTCAAACCCCGGTCCAGGGGCCTTTCTGGGTGGAGTTTGCATGTTCTCTCCGTGCATGCGTGGGTTTTCTCCGGGTACTCCGGTTTCCTCCCACAGACCAAAAACATGCATGTTAGGCTGATTGGTAACTCTAAATTGTCCCTAGGTGTGAGTGAGAGAGTGGATGGTTGTTTGTCTCGTTTGTCTCTATGTGGCCCTGTGATGGACTTGCGACCCGTCCAGGGTTTACCCCGCCCCTCGCACAGTGACTGCTGGACATGGGCACCAGCGACCCCCGTGACCCAAAAATGGAATAAACGGGTAAAGATAATGGATGGATGGATGGATGAAATCTAGCTACAAATCTGTGGAATGCAACCCAGTAAATATTTTGTGCTTCCCTTGTGTCAATTTTCTAAAAAAAATATCCATTTTACATGTGCATCAGCTGATTATTTTATGATAATTTTTCTGCAGTTTTTTGCTAACAAACAGAAAATTGAACACACACACACACGCATGCATACATGCCAATGCAACAATTGCATGATTGCCTGCCCTTTCTTGATGGTGGGTGGTAATTAGCCTACATGACTAGCAGTGGCAGATTTATATAACGTGGTGACCCCTGAAGAAGGTAGCAGCCGAAAGAAAAAAAAACTCTCTCTTTGAAATAATATAAAAACAACTAAACTTAACTAATGCAGCCTCATTGCATTGAACTCTCACTCCCTGAAAATAAGTTAATGAAAACATACCAATTTTTTCATTTCTTATTTTCCAGCCTTTCTTCATTAATGATAAACCCAACATTGATCAGAGTTTTATAAAAGCTATCTAATAAAACTTTAAATGTCATGTAGCAAAAGATGCAACTTTCCCATTTCATTCCTGTGTCTGGTTATTGATGCTCAATGTGATCATGTTGCTGACCAGCTCTGAGGAGGCTGGTGGCCTTGTCCATGTTCTTTTTGATGAGTTGGATAACTAATTTCTTTTATAATTAAAATATGTTTGCTGCCATTTGAAATAGCTCAGCCTATTTTCTGCTTGACGTTTCTTTGAAATTAAACAGATAAAAACGGAGTCTTCCAGTCTTATTATTTGTGCCACATCATAATTTCATTTGACATCTTAAAAAAAAAAGTTTCCTCCCTCCCTTTTTGCAGCATCCTTTATTTAGCTACTTTACAGGATGTGCCCAGATGAGCTTCAAACTTATAAATATTAGTCTGAATCTATCCATTTCCAGATAACTCTTCTTGCGTTGCTTCTTATAACCCTTTTTGTTCTCTCACTGATACAGAGTTTGTTACTCAGAATTGCCTGTCATCGTCCGAGCGGGGGTGGGCGGTGGGGTGCAGTGTTGGTCACCTAGAGCAGCTTTCTAATCTTATGAAACCAAATGGTTTTCAGAGCTTTTTTCCACACCACTCTGAGATGATAGATAATGAAGCTTGTGAAGCCGAGCCGCCGCTGGATAAGATCTCTCAGGTGGTCTCGGGCAGAATAAGCTGTCAGTGAACGCCGTGACCGTCTCTGATTCACTGCACAGGGTCTGAAAACACTCTGATCTCAAAGCTGCAATCACAGGACATCAGGAAACATTAGAAATAAATGACTCCTCTTGGTTCAAAGAGTGGCTTTGTAATGTCCATTTTTTTTTTTTTTAGCTTGGCTCTCTGTAAACATCGAATTATGTGGGATGAAGACCCGTCCTTACATAGATTTACAAAAGTGATAGTATAAGTTACAAAAACATTATTTTAAAAGGATCAAGACATCACGAAATGATGTGTCTAGTTTAACAACATTGTCTTTTATGTGAAGCTTAGGGAGCATCATGGTTTGGGTTGAACCGTAGCTCTTGGTATCATTGCAAGGGAAAATTAAAGTTGTGTCATGACTCTTTATGAGGGAGTTTTAGTTTCTGCTGTCACATTTTTCCATTTTCCACAAGTTTGATGGAAGAATAAAACAATGGTTTGGAGCACATAAACACAAAAACAAATAAACCAACCAAAAAAAAAAAAAAAGTGAAAACAAGGATTTTGTGTTATATGTTGAACTTTAAATATAGTGACACAAGTTTCATTATTGTGATATTTGTGCAAGTTTCAAAACACACTCATTTTTTTTTATATATAATTTGCAAAGTGTTAGTTCAAGTTCAAGTTTCTTTATTGTCATTCGCATCACATGTGTTACAGGAAAATAGCAAAAATATAAAGTATAAAAAGAAACGGTATACAAGGCTCCACGATATATAGTAAGATGTACGCTAAACGAGCATTAAACAATACGCTAAAAGATCTAAGATATACGCTAAACACTAATATTGTAAAATAATATGAATATTAAACAGCGGCCCGAACATGAGTGTGTAGTGAGTTATTATCTCAGGGGAATGGTGGTGCAGAGGTTAAAGAAGGCGAGCCTGTCATTAGAAGATCATCAGTTTGACCTGACCGAAACTACATCAAAATCTGGGTGGGAAAGGTGAAGCACCCACACCTGTCTCCACCCTCATTTGCTTTCCTGGCCCCTTGAGCAAGGCCCTTAACCCCCACCATCTGTTCCCCCAGGTGCCCTAGATAGCAGATCTCTGCTCCACAAAGAGGGCTGTGGTAGCTCAGTGGTCTGTGGTTGCATCAGGAAGGGCATCTGGCATAAAAACAATGACCAAGTCTTCATGCAAGTTAGTTCAATGTGGCGACCCCTGAAGAAGGGAGCAGCTGAAATAATTATTAATAATAATAATAATAATAATAATAATAATAATAATAATAATAATAATAATAATAATTAATTAATTAAAAATCTTGTGTCTTTGTCCAGTGTGTATTTTTTTCAGTTAACAGCTTGCTTTTGAGAAACAAATGAATAATAAAGGAAGACATGTTTTCTAGATTTCTGCATCTCTTAATTAACAAGGATTTAGGAGATACTGTTGAAAGAGCAACAGGTTACTGAATAAACACCAGACATCTGATGCTCACCTGTGATGATACTCTGAGATATACTGTGAAATGATCCAACCCTTACTTAGGTATCTGAAACTCCACAAGATGCGTGCGTGTGTGTGTGTGTGTGTGATTGTGCGTGTGTGTGTGTGTGTGTGTGTGTGATGGAGGCTGGGATGCTTTTAATATATTAGTATTCAGGCTGGCATGGCAGACCTGCCTGCAGCTCTCCGTTCAAGGTGCAAACACAATGCACAGCCATCTGTACAACACAGATCTCACATGTCCTCAGCAGCACTTAAAGATTCACCAACATCTGTAAAACATGCAAATGAAGATTATGCATTAAAGTCGCAAATCTCATTTCACAGCCTGAGCCTTCAGATGAGCATTTCATCTCCATTAAGGTGCCGCTCTTTGGGATTCTTGCATTTCCATGTAGAACTTTCTGCATGTTCAAAATGATCTTTCTCAAGAAGGTGTCTGTTATTTTAGTTCACTTAATTAGTTTCCATTTGAATTTACTGAGACCTGTTTGTAATACATTAAATATATGATTGTCTCTGGACTTAAACATCATTAACTGCCTGTGTCAGAATGTAATTAAAGTAATAATTAAAATCCAAAACAAAACAAACAAACAAACAAAACAAACAGTCTGAGAGCAAATTATGCTGCATATTTTTTATGTTTTTACTTTTTGCTGGTGTACTTATGCAAACAGTACTGGGACAGGAGTTTTATTAGTAGTAAATTTATTTTATGGCTGTTATTATAAGATTAAACAGGCATTTTTGTTTGCCAAAATGAACCAGATCCTCACATTATGACTGCTCTCTGTGATATAAGACAGTTTGTTTAACAGAAAAACAAAACTCAAAAAATAAATGTGTGCTGCTCTACACAGTAAAAACATAATAAACCAGCCCAGATGGGGTTGACAACATTGGTTCTGTGCGTTATTTAGAAGATTTATCCCAAAGATAAAGCTAATGATGTTCGATGTCCTAAATGCTCAATCATCCTGGTAGATAAATCTAACAAGGTTGAATCAGGTCCTCTGGACGGATTCTTCTTTGTTGAAATGTTTTGTCTTTTTCCAAAAGACTTCTTCAGTCTGAGGGTCTACAAGTTTGCTGCAGCTCCTCAGACTGAAGGTCTTTTGGATAAAGGATGAAACATTTCAATAAAGAAGAGCCCATCCCGAGGACCTGACTCAACATTTTTTATTGCTGTTCTATGATTTTAATTTTCAGGAATTATATAGTTTTCCAAAGTTCATATTTTTCATTCCCGAAATTATTTTTTGGTGATTAGTGTAGCCCAAATCAGGTTGAAAGTAAGAACATAAACAACAAAAAGTAAAATAATATTTGATCATCATCTTTACTTTTGTAATTATTCCACCCACCATGCATTTTTACCAGATGCAGAAATAATACTGGTCTTTGTTTTTATCCAGTGAAGTTCAACAGAAATCTTTTTGGTCACGTGCTGGTCAGTTTTTCTTTTTTTTTTTTTTTTCCATTCAATCCTTCAACTTTTATTTATACAGGTTAGTTTCAGTGAGTCACAAGGACTCATTTACAAGAGGGACCTGCTTAAACAAACCACAGATAAAGGTACACACAACAATAAACAGCCATAAAATACATATAAAATAAAAACTAAATACAAGTAGTGATATAAAACAAAATAAAATCATGCTACATTGAGACGAGGTAAAGTAATATAAACAGGAACATGTCAGCATTGACTTCTGCATTGAACTTAACAATTGTATAAAATCCCTTAGAGAGGTCAAAGTGGACAGCTTTATATATTTTTGTAAGGTGCTCCAGGTTATAGGAGCGGGGCAAGAGAAGAACTTTTTACCAAATACAGTCTGCACTGAGGGGACGCTGCAGGTAATTATGACTTGAGCGCATGCTGTAACTGCACTGACAATGTGACATGTAGGAGGAGATATAAGAAGGCAGCAAAGAAGTGATTTAAAGATGAAAATGTACCAGTGTGAGAGTCGCTGTGAAGTTAATAATGACCATCTGACCAAAGAGTACAGAGTGCAGTGATAGGTATGGCTACTAGGCCTGTTATGAATTTTAGCGCACTGTGATAGACAGTATCCAACATCTGCAGGTTGCTTGCAGGAGCATTCATATAAATAATTTCACCATAGTCAATGGCCGTAAGGAAAGTTGCAGCTTGCTTAACTCTGAATGCCAGGCATTTCCTGACATTCATTTAAGCAAGATATATTTCTGAAAAAGAAACCCAATTTTAATTTCAATTTCTTTATCAAGTTTTCGACATGTGGCTTAAAAGAGAGATGTGCATCAACTAGGATTCCCAAGTATTTGTAAAAATCCACAGACTCAATAGGAACACCATTCATAGACAAGATAGGAGGACTGCTGGTACCGACTTCCTGTTTGAAAACAACATCTCTTTGTTTTTATCAGCATTTAGCACAAGGTTTAGACGGAACAAATCTGACTGAATATTGTTAAACGCAGACTGTAAAAGCTGGAAAACCTTAGCAACTCTTAGCTCGACAGTAAACTACTGTATCGTCGGCATAGAACTGCAAGGATTTGTCAGGAATGTTCTGACCTACATTACTCATGTAGATTTAAAGAGAGTGGGTTCTAAGACTGAGCCTTGTGGTACACCATTATTGACAGTTAAATAACTAGAAGAAGTACCATTGTGTTGAACACAGTGTTTTCGTCCAAGGCACTTTTGTCGAGGCACCAAAGTCAAATCAACAGAGTGAGTCCATCTTCTAGACAGATGGTGATTTAAAACCAATAAAACAAATTATTACTCGTGTCTACATCTTTTGAAGCTACCTTGTTATTCTCTGCGCTACTAGACCTTGAGAATGACAAAAACCAGCTTGTTTTGAAAAGGCAAAAATGCCATTGTCTTGTAATCTTGAGGTTGCAGGTTTGAGCCCATGTTGTCAGGAAGGGCATCCAGTGTAAAACAATTGCCAAATCTTTCAAGTGAGTTTGCTCGCTGTGGCAACCCCTGAAGACGGGAGCAGCTGAAAGAAATGTTTCAAGCCTCTTTGGTCTGTGATGCAAATATAAAGGATGCTTCGTCCTTTATGGGTAAATAATGAGATTCATATCATTTCTTTTGAAGCTCAATGAGTACATCATCTGATTTAAAATCAAGAGGCAAGGACAAACATGTGGTTGTAATTTATGTGACTCATGGGGAACTTTCAATGTCTTTGCATATTCCAAGGCACCATCTCTCTGTTTTATAGTGTTCTTTCAACAAGAAAATAGCATGCTAAAGAATTATTGTTGTCATCTTTGATGCAGTCCAATGCAATTCCTTCCAGTGCATTAAGAAAATCAAAATTACATATAGTCTAGTAGATCATGTACACATATACTGTACATGACAGGGAAAGAAAATGGAACTGGGGTGGTTCTGGTTAAACTGTCGGTGGGTGAAATGTGATCTGCTGTTTGAGGTTCTATAACACGGAGGTGTTTTTAGCTCTGGCTTATTTATGTTTACAATATGCAGCCGGTGGTCCTTCAGGGATCCTAACAAATGCATAAATTAATGTGCAAATCCTGCTCAAGCACCATACAAACCTCAGGTAATAAGAACACATAATTACAGTCATCTTTATTTATAATTCTCCTTGAATGACTCCCACTTTGGAAATAAGTGTTACTGGCCCACCCTTTCCTCTTAATAAGATAGCTCAGATCTTTTGAAGTGGGCTTCTGTGGAAAAGTTACGAACCACAAATATGTTTTAGATAGCTCTTTTTGAGCTTGGATACATATTTGATTGCAACCTAACAGCTATTTTAAGTAAAATGGAGACCAAACATTATATAAACTTATGCATTTATTATTATTAAACCTTTATTTTACCAGGAAGAAATCCATTGAAATTATTAATCTCCTTTACAAGGATGTCCTGTGGCAAATACAGCAACACAGTGTTAAAAACAGTAATAGTATTAAAATCGTTACAACAAAACATCTGTTAATAAAACATAAAACACAATGCAAGTTTAAAATAATCACAGTTAGAAGCACTTAAACATTACAGGTGCAAGAAGTGACTAAAACCTCAGACAATTTTCGTTTAAACCCAGTTAAAGGAATAAAATACTCCAACCTCAACTTAAGCTGCAGATCTAAAAAAAAGTTAAATCTGGTCCTCTGTCCAATATAAGGGTGACCTCTTCATAACCCTGATGCCTCCTAATACATGGTCCAGGTCCAGCCCCCATATCCCACAGTTTATTTTTTCTCCCCCTGATGTGTTTTGTCTGTTCTCCCATGTCTCTACATTTTGTGAGTCAGTGTGTGCATATTGACGAACGCTCAGGCCACATTCTGAGACTCTTGAGGATTTCATGCTCAGTCAGTCAGAACTACTTACTTGTTTCTTACCTTGTTCTTCACATCTCCCAGGTCCATCACCGCTGTCAGCGTGTCACAAAGCCAGCTCCTCGCATCCCTGCCAGCTCACACTCTTGTCCATCACGCTCGCTTGCCAGCTCAATTTGCTGATACTCAATCTGTCAAATCAGAGTTCCTGTTTAACATCCACCCGTCATGGATCTCTGTCAAAGCTACAAAGTCAAAGTCTTCAACCTGTAAATACTGTTCTTTACTTCTTCTAAAACTATGTCCCTTTGTGCCACCCACAAGAAACTGAATGAATATTATAAATCAAATTATAATGCTGCTCGTCCTTCCAGATAAGAAATCGAACGGTTATTAAAGTAACTCGTTTCTTACATCTGCTACATAGCCAATCTGACTGTTTTCCACTTTTCTGAAGTAGGGTTTGATGGAAATCCTGTGAAAATGTATTTTATATTTTGTAAATAGCTCTTTAAACAGACTCATTTTGGTAAAATAAAGTTTAATTTCAACTGGATTGACAAGCTAACAACTAGTTCAAGCAGGGCCAGGACCAAACTGAATGGTTGCCTTTTTTTAAAACAACTCCAGTCTTGATGTTTTCATAGCAGTTCATGCAATTATCTTTTAATAAATGCTTCAATTCTATTTTTTATTTCTTTTTCTCCCCGTAAGTGGCTTGTATCAAGTTTGTTTTTAACACAGCTGGATTGGAGACACAATATATAAATTTGCCTCCCCCACTACCTTAGCTAAACTGGACCCCATTTACCATGCTGCGCTGAGGTATATAACAAGTTCACTCTTTAGGACTCACCATTGTACTTTATATACCCTTGCTGGACTTACTTCATTCAATATTCAAAGGATGAAGCATTGGTATATTGTCATACACAAAGCCCTTTTAGGAAAATTGCCATCATATATCAACTCCAGGTTCATTTCACACCAGAACATGCACAGCCTCTGGGCCAGGGCTGTGATTTAAGGTACCGGTACCCTTTGTGTGCACAGAGTCAGCAAAGACGAGTTTGTCCTATTTTGGCCCATGGTCTTGGAATGATCTGCAGCTTAATATCCTGATGCATGATAATAATCCAGGTAGAAATAATCCAGGTAGAAAAATGTAAAAAAGTTAAATCTGGTCCTCTGGTTTGGCTTTATCTGCGGACTGCAGATTGTCTCGACTTTCTGAAAAAAAGAGAAGACAGGGCTTTAAACGAAGTAAAACCTGGTAGCTATGTCTAATTTATTATTATTTTTTTGTCATTTATAAAAACATTCTAATAACCAGAAGCATGAGGAACCTTTCTTTTGGTCTACTATATTTTAAGTTAACTCAATACGAGGTAAAGCATCACCATCACAACTCGGTCTTTACTTACCTGAACTGACTACATCCAAATAAAACCAGCTGAAATTTTAAATACATTTTTCATTATAAATATTATTGTTAGTTCTTGGGACCTTTTCTGCATATCTTGTAGCCCTAATAGATTTCTACAGACTAATACCTGCTTGAAAATTCAACAGTTTAGCTTCAAGATGACAAGTTGAATGTCAGAATCTTTACTTGCTGTCTTGAAAAATTAATCAGTTTTACACTTTTGTTAAAACTTCCAATAAAAAAAAAAGTTATTAGACTGTTTAAAGCTATACATTTCACAAGTTGTGCCTCCAAGGGTTAAAGAACCTGCTGCTTTGATGTCAAACTGGCAGCAGAACTGACAGATTGTTGATGCCACAGGGAGTGAATGTTAAAGGTGCATGTTATCGCCGTGTCAAGATGCAGTTTTAAATATGCAGTTATGCAATAAGACGTGGAGTATAATTAAAACAGTGCATTCTGATTGAGACAACTTAAGTTGGGTAAGGCTTAAAAGATCTGATCTATAAAAAAGTCAACGCTAGTGTAGAAAATGCACATAAAGAGTTTTATGTTGTCTCATTATCACAAAAAGCTTTCAGGTTTGTAATCCTGAACAAACACGATGCTGTTCTAGTCAAGAGTTTGCTTTTAATAAAACATTAATTTTAAAACACTAAAAAATAAACATAAAATGAACAATCGCCTCAAATCATCCCCCCAACCTCCACACCCAACTGTGCTACAAATTATAGGAGGAAGAAGAAGACGAGAGGGAGATGTTGCTATCAGAAGGGCCCATATGTTACAGAGGCCGTGAGCTCTCAGCTGCGAACAAAGACAAAGAACACCCAGATGCTCACTGTTTTTAAGTCTCGTTTGAAAACTCACTTTTGTTCCCTGGCTTTTGACACTAGCTATGTTTACATGGATAAAGTAATCGGATTAAACGGCCATTCGGAGTAAAATTGCGTCATGTAAACAAACACTCCATTCAGATTATTCTGAGGTGATTCAGCTCGATCTGAATGAATTTGTAATCCAAATGAGAGGGGTGGTTTATGCCGATTCATAATCTGTACGGTGTGCATGTAAACACTTAATCTGATCATCTTATTCTGATTGTGGAAAACTGACCTGACTGCGCACATGCAACCTGTCAACCTTACGTATTTCCGCCTGGCTAGATGCTAACGTGTCGGCTTGGTGAACATTAGAAACTTTGAAAGAGTTCAAAATGATCTGTATTACCTGTAGCTCAATCAGGGAGTGCAATAACGTCTCCAACACCATTAAAACCTGGCACAGGTCCATTTTGGGCACTCAGGTTTGTTTACGTTCATCATGGAAGTAGAATAGAAATAGAATGGAAGTAGAACGGAAGTAGAATGGAAGTAGAACGGAAGTAGAACTTCTTCTTTGGTGGTTTATTAAGGAAAGTTTACCTCTCTGAACATGTCGGTACTTCTATTCTGAATAAAAGCCTGTTGCATGTAAACGCGCGCCATGATCAGATTGTGCCCATGTAAACGATACATTCGAATTATTTAATCCGTATACGTTTCAATCCGATCAAAGAATTTTGCGCATGTAAAAATATCTACTGTGTGAGTTGATTTTAACTTGTCTGTATTCTAGAATGTTCTTCATTAGTTCTTATTAGGGATGCACAATATTGGAATGGTGGCTGATATCCGATATGCCAATATGTTAAAACTTGTTTGGCCAATAACCCATATCAATACAGATTTTTTTTTCCTAGACCTACTTACAGAGACTACCTTGCTTTCTCTGCTGTGGGATTAAAATACTATATTATTCTGCATGGTCTTTGTTAGTTTTGCCTGCTATCAAATGCCGATGCCAAAAAGGGGGCTGAAAATGAAGTAGCACTTCAACTGGGATTATGTTTAATATCTAATGTATTCATGACATTTACTCTCTCCAACACAATGACAGCCCTCGAACAGTGCAAGTTTGTACATTTTCACAAATCCAAGCTCAACCTGTTCACAAGCGAAATGTGAAATGCTCATAAGTAGTAGTGCATTAATAGATATACTTGACAGTTTCTTAAATTAAAAATAACTTAAAACAGATGCCTTTTATATCGGTGAGTTATTTTGATGAAATGTCCGATGTCCGATATTTAACTTTATCACAAATATCGGCCGATACCGATAATATCGTGCATCCCTAGTTCTTATCTTTACCTATTTGGAGCTATGAATTTTATCCTGTGTCCCTTGCTGGTTTTGTTTTTTGCTGTACAGCACTTTGGTTGGCTTTATGGCTGTTTTAAATGCTTTAAAAATAAAGTGGTATAGTATATGCTGGGACAATATGTAACTCGAGCACCTTGTGGCTGATGGCCAGTAACAAAAACACAGCAAACATCTACAGTTGCAACCAAAATGTCATAAACCAGCAATGCAACAAAACAGAATTTACAAAATGCTACATTAAAATGATCCAATATGGATTATTAGCACACATCTTTCTTGATAGAACAGACTTAAAAAAAGGTGAGGCATCACACATACAGAGCAAAATAGTTAACAAATTCAAATTTGTTCTTTTCACATCTTGAGACGCATTGCATTGCCAGATGGTCGGTGTTAGACAGCACACACAAAGTGACCGTATTATCAGCGAAATCTTCCTGTCTGGTTTAAAACAGGCTCTGTGTGCTTGTTAGACAGAGCCTGTCCAGAATCTGTGTGTAAGGTGAACTTAAAATGATGCCTGAAGGAAACACAGCATACAAAATGAATCAAAAGGGCAGGGGGAGAGCAGCAATGCAAAAAGATAAACCAAAGCAAAGCAGCAGATAGTCTAGGGCTTGAGCCTGAAGAGCAGAGGAGCATCATTAGCATTAATCTCCTGCAGAAGCAGTTGAAGTGAACTGAGCTCACAGTTCTTTTCTCTTTTCTTTGTTTTTTAAAAACTGCTAGTCTCCTTAGACTTTTTTCTATTTCTATGACTTTTTTAAATTGCTTTGCATGCACTGTTTTTTTGTTCTTTCTCATTTTGACGTTTCAACTTCAGCTTTGTGACTTTTTATTTTTAAATGTTTAGGCTGAATTACACAGAGGAAATACTTTATTTGCTGACTTATAAAAGTAGTTCTGAGATTTTTCAGCTGACCCTTCCTATATTTAACTACGATCACACCAGGAGCCTAAAACACCAACTAATGTATCAGAGCTCAATAAAATTGTGGAAACAAATAGTTTGGATTGACCAAACTTATTCCTGTTGCTCCTTTATCTTTTAGTTGCAACAATATTTTGAGTTTAGTCAGTCTCTTATGTACATATTCATGGTGAATCACACTGACTGTGTTGAATCGATGCTGCTTTCCTGAGACACACCAGCTGCTAGTAATCCAACAGAGACTTGTAAATACGTTATTTTCTTTAAATGCACATAAGTCCTCTTGTTGGTCTGTGTTTACTGCACTGGCAGGATTAATATTTTTCAACACTTACATTATGGCACACTGTTGCAGCCAAGCGACAATGTCCCATTAATAAGTCAAGATGTTAATCAGCCCTAAACACATTCATTGCATGTATTTATTTACTCACACTAGTAAACTGATGCAGAACAATCTTTGTTGCACAAAGTGGCCAGTGAGCGATGGCTTTTGAATCTTGTGGCAAATGGATTTTAAAATTGTATCCATGATGCCTGCCACGTATTTGCTTAGCAACACCAAACAGAAAACACACAGGCAGGGGACAGATGGTTGTGTAAGGACAAACACGGCAAGTGGCAAACTAGAGAGGGAGCATGAGGAAGCGGGGGGTGGGGGGTGCTCTCTTGTGGTAGCAGCAGTGTGTCGCCTAACACAACCTGAGATGGCGAGCGCAGCAACCTGTTCCAATGAGCCGTTGCCTGCCTTGGATGAATATTGAACAAGCGGGAGCCCTGTTGATGCTAAAAGCTGCCATGTATTTTGAGGCGAATAACTGAGCAGGTTTGTAAATAATTCAGTGCTGGAATATGAGTCAGCTGCAGATAAATCAAACCAACCGGATTACAAACAACACACTGTCATGTTTAGCCATTAATGTGTACTTATTGTGTCATAAAGTTTTATAACCTGTCACAATGCGTAATCTGTGTTGCATCATTGCTGTATGTTAATTTAAAATGGGAAATTTGAAATTAACAGTGGAAACCAAGATGAATTTTGCAACAAAGAGCACTTCCTGGCTCTCATGTTTTGTCATCGACCCCTGAGCGAACAGTCTGCCCACACTTTCACGCCAAATGTTATCCAGAAAAAAATCCCTGCAAATGACGGCCACAACCCGAGCAGTTTAACACAGCCTGCTGCTCACGTTCACACAAGTCTTGGTGATGGTTTTGCACCCTGTTGGATTCAGCTGCCTCTGCTAAGATAACTGGATCTGAACACTGATTTTGTAAGAATAATCATCTTACTTGTTGGAGATAGACTTTTGAACGACTAAAATTTGGAGAAGCAGAGGTTATTTCAGATTGGGTTGATGAGATAATGATGAGTCTGAGTGAAGCAAAGACCAAACTCAGGTTAGTCTCAATATAGAGACTCCATTTTAAAATGCTGTTTTATAAACCTGTTATCAGTTATACATTACAGCGTTATTTCAGCAAAATATTAAAAAATATAAATTCCTAAAAAAAAAAAAAAAAAAATCTTGAATATTATGTATTTATTATATTGAATATTATGATAATCTTGTCAGTTCCAAGCTGCAACAAAAGTGCTGCAGCTGATATTACTGATTTGGAAACATTGTTATGATCCGGGTTTGGGCCAGGTCAGATTTTTTTAGACCTGAATGCAACACTTCACCACTTGCTCTTGCCGAGGTTGGAGGCTTTTCCCCCTCCTCTCCCTCTCCGCTTTGCTGCTCTGTCTTGTCTGTGAAACTGCTTCTGAGCCTTTCTTGCATATCTTCTAAACCATAATTATGGACTTGATTTGATCAGTTGGTCCCTCAACACAATTGATGGCATTTCTTCAAAGAAATTGCAAGCTTTAGGCGAGACGATTTGCCCTGTTGGCACGCACGCAGCTGGACACCTCATCGACTTGGAAGACTTGATGATGTGTCTCTCTCTGCTGTCATTCGTGGATTTTAAGGACACATTTATAATTGGATTTAGGATAACTGGTTCCTGCTTTTTGGATTCGGCTGGTCGCTGGTTTATCTACAAACAAGGAAGTCGTCGGCAGCAAATTTGGACCTGATCATGCTGCTTGCCTTATGATGACGTGGTTCGTGCCTCAAGAACCCAAGCTCAAATGCTTTTGGCAGAATGGATCAGAACTCGGGGGCAGCACGGTGGCGCAACTGGTAGAGCTGCTGCTTCTCAGCGAGCAGGTCCAGGGACCTTTCTGGGTGGAGTTTGCATGTTCTCTCCGTGCATGCGTGGGTTTTCTCCGAGTGCTCCGGTTTCCTCCCACAGACCAAAACCATGCACGTTAGGTTGATTGTTAACTCTGAATTGTCCCTAGGTGTGAGTGAGAGAGTGAATGGTTGTTTGTCTCGTTTGTCTCTATGTGGCCCTGTGATGGACTTGCGACCCATCCAGGGTGTACACCGCCCCTCGCACAGTGATTGCTGGACATGGGCACGGCGACCCCCGTGACCCAAAAATGGAATAAGCGGGTAAAGATAATGGATGGATGGATGGATCAGAACTCGGGGATTTTACTCAGGCACATTCTTTTGGTGTGGCCACATAATTTGGACATTTCGGAACCGAGTGGACCAACACAGACTCAAGATAGATGTCATGGTGTAGAGACAGGGCAGCAAGCCCGGGACCCGAAAGTTCTAGGTTTGATCCCCGGTCACTGCACACCTCGTGGTGTCTCTGAGCAGCACACCTCATCCCCAAAATGCCCCACGGGCACTTTCAATAGCTGCCCACTGCATCACCTGGTGGTGGATGGGTTAAATGTAGAGACTAATTTCGCCATTGTATGGAAACATACAGTGATGGCATCAGTATTATTAAGTTCTGCCTGTCCCCAGAACAACTGTGTGTTTATCTGAATTTGGCTCCCTGGCTGGCCTTGAAGGCCACCTTATCTGAATTGCCTGGAGGACATGTAATTTGCTCACTGTTCTCATTGTCCCCCCCACCCCCACCCCACCCCACCCCGCAGAATGTCTACATCACTATGTGCTTGTATGTGTGAGGTGTTTTTTTTAATATTAGAGGTTTTTCTTCTCAGCCAAAAAGAAAAAAGTTTAATAGGAATTTTTTTTTGTCTCCAATTCCTACATGTGTCCAGTTTCACTACTTTTTGTCTGTCTAAACAGATCTCACTTGTGAATGAGTCTTTGAGGCTCAATGTGATTTATCTGTCTAAATAAAGGTTGAATGAAAACTATGTTCTCCACCCTTGTTTGCCTCACTCTTGGTCCTTGAGCAAGGTTCTTAACCCCCATCTTCTGTTCCCCTGGGCTCCCAGATAGCAGCTCTCTGCTCCACAAAGACGGCTGTGGTAGCTCTATGATATGTGCTTGCGTCGGGAAGGGCATCCTGCGTAAAAACAATTGCCAGGTCTTTGTGTGAGTTAGTTCGCTGTGGTGAACTCTTAAGAAGGAACAGCCAAAAGAAGAAGAATA
>NC_056512.1:32526049-32538190 GCF_014905685.2 Nematolebias whitei
TAATCCATTAAGCTTTACATAATGCTTTCACATAAAAGCAGAATTTCTTAAGAAGGTACATGTTTCAAGCTTGCCATTTTATTTGTCTTTTTCTGCTTTTCTCCATATTCCAATCACATTTTTTGTGTTTTTGTCTTGTTTTGAACGATTTAAGCTTTTGTGCATCAGTGAGGTTTAAATGTTTGACTATTAACACAATAAAACAGTTAAAAAGAAACAATAGGTTGAGTAAAAGTAAATTATAAATTAATTAAAAAATGTATTGTATTAGAAAAAATATTTAATACATTGGGATATTTGTTCTTTCCTTGTTATCTTACAACATAGTAAGAAACTTCTTGTAGCATTTGATATATATTTAAATAAAAGCCATTTTCTGCTTGTTTTGCACTTACTGTAAGAGTTGAACTTGCTGCAGCTCCAAGATGGCCGCCAATCATCCACAGCTGACGACCATCTACCTGACAAGCTCCTCTACTACATAAGGCTGCAGTCAAGCTCTTCTCGTCGCTGGAGCATTAATTCCTTCCAGGTATTTGTGCTTCTAGCCAGTGTTATTGAGTATATGGAGAGGATATCTTACCTTGTTTCTTGTGTCTACAGTTTCTGGTCATCTCGGATCCTGCCCCTGGTTCTTCCTGTGCCGGAGTCTCGTCTCCGTTGCTTTTGCCCTCCAACCACTTGCCTGCCTTAGGATTTTCCCCCACAGCCTCACCCACAAGGAATAACCTGTAAGGAGAGACAAAACTATTTATTCCACCGTTTTGAGCTGCCTCCTGTTGCCTTCTCGACCTGACCCGGTCTCTCCCTTTTTCAGGAGTCCCAGGCCACCTTTTTGTATATACCTGTCGTCTCATTCACTGTAAATAATAAACACTGTTTTGCTTACTTGAGACTTGTGTCGTTCTGGTTCTCGTTCCTACTGGGTAGTCCGAATCATAACACTTACTAGTAATTGCCGATTACTTTTAGCTCTTGTGCACTTTTTATCAGTGATGTTTAACACATCAAAAATCACCAAACATATTCTAGGAAAACAAGTGAAATCTTAGCAGCTCTTACCACAACATGCTGGTATAATAAAAGACCAACCAGAACAGGTTGCAGGAAAACCCTGTGACTTTTTTATTGTCTCCTTCCACTAAAAGGTTAAGAGTTAACTGTGTATGTCTCAACACTCATTATGAAAACAGATGGAGGAGTTGATGACAATTACTTTCATTAGTGCTTCCACTCAGCTGTGTCTCTCACAGTCAATACTAGAAGTCAACACACGCCATGCTCTCTGCCAGCAGGGCACCAATAGACTGTTATTAGCAGGTCGCAGAAGATAAAGGGATTCTGACAGTGGCAGTGATGGGATTACACCACTCTGTTATTTTTTAAACCTGTAATTACTTTCTCTTTCATTACCGTTGAAGCCGATGAACACTTTGCAACACAGCAACACAGTTTTTCATGTGCAACACAATAGGTTGCTTTCTCAGCTGAATGCATTTGTATCAAGGATGCAAACGTAATTAAACATGAAGGTGCTCAGTTTGTGACCGACAGACAAAAGCTGTAAACAAATAGATGTACTGTGATTAGAACACAAAGACAACGGTGAGCTGATTTGGGCCATGGTGTTGGAATGGGCCACGCTTAAAGCATCCATTGAAGTAAGTTCCCAGAGCTGTGACCTGAAGGTTGTTGATGTCTGCTGCCACAGCAATCGAATGACCTGGTCACTGTGCTTAATAAGAAGGCCTTTATCATTTGGATGCTCTATAAGATCCATAACATAGCTAATAGGGACCAATTGTCCAAAAGGACTGAAGCTTCAGTGGATGAAGAAGCAAACTTTTATGCTTGTGAGAATTTCAGGGAGCTCATATAAAAGAGCATTTAGATGACCTAAAAGAAGTTCTGACAAACTTTTTGGCACTTTTATGTCTGACGTAGGCTGCGCTCGGTTTACGTGAGAAACTGCTGACCCAAACTGGAGATGATGTTGGTTGGTAAACTGATTGATTCTTCAACTAGTGTCATAAGATGTGGCTCTTCCTTGGTTGAATGACTGGTAAATTAAATTTGATAATTTATGCAATGATGCAGTTACATGTGCTTAGTGTATTTTTAGTTAACCTTTTTCTTAGTTCATATCTTAGAGCTTATTACTGTTTTTTTTTATTTTATTTTACATTTTAATACTTTTATTGGATGCAACTGGGACCATGTGTAGACAATTTCGTTCCACGTGGTGTGTTGGACAAATAAAGAACCTTGAATCCTTGAGTTATTTGTGCTCAGATACTCAGAATCCAGGACGTTTGTTCCCTAAATGAAGCAGATGGCAAAGATTCAGGCTTGTTAAGATGCACAGACATTACATTTATATGCGTAGTTTTCTTGTATTTCTTTTTTCTTAGCAGCAAGACTCATTACATGTTCTTCCAAACAATCTGTCTACATTTCTGGCTACATTTGAACTTTTTTTATTTGATTGACTTTTGATGATTAGAAGTTCTCAGTTCAAGGAGCTGGGATCTTTTGAAACTTCATATTTTATTGGCACATTAAATCTAAGAAGTCTAATATAGTGTTGAATGGGAAGAAGTCATTCTTGTTCAATGTAAAGTATACACAGCTCTAACATTTTGCTTTTTTTTTCTTTCAGTATACCTGGATGCTCTTTTTTTAAATAAAATATCACTCTTAAATCTGTGTTAACTCTTGGAATTGCCGTATCAAACTAGGTTACGCTTAACAACAAAACAAATGAACCTCCATTAAGCTCAGAACCTGAGCAGGGTGAGATATGTCATGATCAGTTGCTGAGAGATTAAAAATGATAAATCTGTGGAGAATATCAGAAACTAGCATGATACCAGTCTGCAATTTCCTGCTAATATCCTGTGATATCTGCTTTGCTTTCAGGAAAAATGAATTATTGAATGATCCTATGCAGACGGTTCAATCTACCTTTATTCTCCCCAGTGCAGATTCATGTTTATTTGCATTTTATATTAGCCATATACATTTTATGCACGGTTGTAAAGTTACCAAAGTCATAGATTTTTGTACCATTAAACTGTGAGCTAAATTAGTGAAGCCTCCTATCTTGTTTGCTTCATGTTAAAATAAAGTGTGATTAGGATAAACATTTTATTATCTTTAGTGCAACCACAAGTAAACCCTTCACACCACCACCCCACAGGTTTCACTACATTTCTCAACAGTTACTCTGACTGAAAGCCAGCTTGACAGAATGGAAGTCATTTAATAGATTGCAGGAAAAAAAATCTATATTTCCAAAGCATGAGTCAATTTTCATTTAAAGTCAAAGTTGTAGGACAGATTAAATTCTACAGTCAGTATTCCCTGATCAATTCAAAGAAGAATTTAATCCAAAACGAAACAAAAGTTCCACAAGTCAACAAAATCTAAAAGATTAAACTCTCAATGCTACTTTTACAAAATTATTGTTCTACGTTTGGAGTTGTTATTGTCTGAATGTTGAAGCTTTCATGCTATATTCTTGATTCATATTTTTCTGTATTATAAGTTTTTTGCTATATTTTCATACGTTGAGTTTTGATCAAAACATTTAGCTCATTCAGGAAATTGGTGCTTCCACTCCTGTTTTTGTAATTCTCATGTTTTTTTTCCAAAAATATTTAACTATTTACTATTTTTCCGCTCATATTAATGTGAGATCGTTTTAGTTCCTTCAAATAAATTGTTCTTTTTTCATACTTGCTCTACTTTTGTCTTATGCTACTTTTAGTTTTTAGCTGCTACTTTGCTACTTTAGCTTTTACCTTACCCTTACTTTCATCTAACCTTTTACTACTGTTTTTATTTTATTTTATTGGTGCTTTGTTCTTTTTAGCGTTTAGCTTGTATTCAACAAATTTCAGCCAGCTCATTCAGTAATCAGCATTTGTTTTTTACAGACATTTAATTTTTTCCAGGTATTAAGTATAAAATATAAAACAAGAACAAAAATATATGTTTTTTTTTTCCAGGATACAATTGAAACACATGGATACTACAGTATAGTTACACGCTGTGTTGTGTTTTAATCAGTTTATCCACCAGGACGCACCATTGTGCAACTTGAACACATGGTTTCATCACAGCTTTTTAGTGCAGTCAGACATATGCTGAACTTTTTGCAACAGGCTTTCTGGGGTCATCATGACTGTTGCTAAATGTCGGACACAAATTCAGTCTCACTTGAAGATCAGACCAGTTGAGCGTCAGGAAATCTCATCACTCACTGTTCCTGTCGAGCCAAACAGCCTCTCAGGGTCAGCACAATGACACAACATGGAAAGCTCATCAGACGTATAACTGAGATTTTACACATAAATAAGTTCCATATTACAACCAACAACTAAACTGATCAAAGTTATTTAGGTCTTCTGTTGTGTTCATTTTTCCAATTATTTTATTAAAGTGTTGTAAAGAACACCTACACACAAACACGTTTTAGAGATTTTTTTTTTTTACTTTATGATTGATTTACTTTAAATATAACAACATAAGATGCATTTAGAATACCACAAAACATGAGTCAGAAACAATGCTAGTCTTCTTTTTGTTCAAGAATTTATCTGGTGTGGCGTATGATGGTTTTTTCAGCAACATCCACAAAAAAATAAAAAAAATAACAGAAAACCTTTGCTTGAGTTGAAATGCTTTTTTTTTTCTTGCATATTATATTTTTCCTGCTTTGGAGCAGAACATGATTGCAGTTTGGGATTTTTTTTTATGTCAAACTTACTAGTTTTTATATTTTTGTTTGAACTTCCAAAATCTGTTTGTATTTGTCATACTTTATACTTAAATGGACTGTACTTATAAAGTATAAAGCACCTTTCTGTCTTATGAAGATACTCAAAGTGCTTTACAACACAATCTGTTTCCTCATTTACCCATTCATACAGCACTCTACTAGATTTATACAAAGAATAATCAGGGATTTATCACATTCATACACCGATGGGACATACATCAGAGGCAAAGAGTGGTTCAGTGTCTTGCCCAGGGACACTTCAGCATGTGACTGCTGGTGGAATCGAATCCCCAGCTCTTGCATTGGAGGATGACTGCTCTAACCACTCAGCCACAGCCGCCCCTGCTTTTATGTTTTTCAGTTCTTTGGCACTGCAGCACACATTTTGTTTTGTTCAATTAAAACATCACAATGTTTTCCCCACCGTCTGTCTGCTGAACATTATCCTGCATTTAGGTCCCTAAGAAAACACAGTGTATTCCTTTTAGAAGAAAATAATTTTGGTATTTACCATGCCTCAGTTACTCTAAAAACAATGTAAAACAAAATGTTTTTTAAATATAAAATAATAATGTGAAAATGAAAAAGCAATTTAATTTGTAAAACAAGAAAAAGAATATTTGTTCTAAATATCCTGATGCATGCATGCTAATGATCCATTGTTAGGCTGATGGTCCTTCTTGAGCATGTGAGCAGCTGGTTTTGGTTGTCAGCAGCAAAACTGGTTGATCCACTCTGAGAAGGTGCTATTTAAGAGACTGAGCTGAAAACAGCACCTCAGACTGAGGAAGTCTCTCGGACGAGAGACGAAACGTTTCTACATTTTTTTGTTGTTTTGCTTTGTTTTGTTTTTTTGAATGTCCAGAGGACAAGATTTAACTTTTTTAGAATATTTGTTCTGTTTTCCTTTTCATTTGCCTCAGTAAAACTTGTGAACACATTGTTCCAAGCAAACCAAAATGTTAAATTATGCAACAAATGTCACAAATAAAGAAGGTAATCTTTATAACTCAAAGTATGTGATTAATACTATTTCTTGTTGACCAAGTTAACCCTTCCAAAGAGCTGCCATTGTTAAAAGTCTGACTTTTTGCTGAAACTCTTCATGGGCACATGAACAAATGAAGCGCATTGACGCTGATGGAACAAGGGTCAACTTTTACTAACTAACTAAATCTGTTTTATGTTTCGCAAATAAATATGCTTATTGTTGTTTAACAGCTAATTTGTGTTTCAAAGGTCAGCTGGACAAGAATTGGAATTTTAAAATCTAAGAACTTAAAATAGTGAATTTCAACTGCAATAAAAACAAGCCACGAATTGGGCGAAAACAAACTTACCTGTTTAGCTGAAGAAACCACAGCACTGTGGACTGTTTGAATCACTGTGTTTTTCTTTTTTCTTTTTCTTTTTTTACAGTTTTGACTGTTTTTATCACTTCATCTGCTTGAATGTATGAAGTACCAGCTTGTTGGACATCCAGTAACATTAGTCATATCCCATCCCACTTCTTTCTCATACAGTATACACTTGGGAAACACTGAGACTAATTAATTTTGCTAACAGGTACCTTCTCCCATGCTTTTAATGTGTTTGAATAGAATAAAATAGAATAGAATAGAAAAAAAAATCTGGCAGGAATTATTTCCTGTGTCAGCTGAGCTGATTGAGCTTTGCTGTCTTTGTAGGATGTCAGGAAGGGGGTTGGATAAATGGTTCATGATGAAGAGTAGGTTGGTCAGTGACATCATGTCCCTTATTGACTCAAATGTCTACAAGTTCTGCCCAATGATTTTCCCAGATTTTCAAAAGAATTTATTGAGACCCCTTGCATCCCTGGTTCTGATGCCCCTCACCCAAGTGGACCACAGCAGTAGACTTGAAAACACAGACAAATAGTAGATTTCTACCATCTTACTGCACACACTAAAGAATCTGAGCTTCCACAGAATAAAAGAGTCTGCTCAAGCCCTTCTTGTACATCAGTGTTGGTGCTCCAGTCCAGCCTACTGTGTCGATGTACTCCCAATGACTTGTATCTGTTCATAACCCTCCACCTCCTTCCAGAAGATGTTGACGGCACGGGTTATATTTTTATTCCTTCTGAAGTTAACCACCATCTCCTTTGTCATGTCCATGTTCATGAGCAGATGATTCATTCAGAACAACTCAAAGGATCCTCGCACTCCAACTCCTGTCCATCTATAATACACCCACCACTGGAGAGTCACAAACATACTTCTGCAGCTGGCATGATGCAGAGTTGTACTAAAAGTCAAAGTGTAGAGTTAACAGGAATGGAAGCTCGATCTTGGTGCCCCTATGGCACCCCCATGTTTTTGATTGCTACATCAGACATGGTGCTCCCCCGCTGCACAAACTGAAGTCTGCCTGACAGATAATCAACAACAAAGGTAACAGTCAACACACTGACATTGACCCAGAACAGCTTCTCACTCAGTAAAGAATGCTGGATGGTGTTGAATGTACTGGCGAAATCAAATACAATTCTAACAGAGTCTTCACCACCATCCAGGTGTGAGTGAGCATACTGTAATAGATACAACAGATGACAGCATCATCTACCCCTACATGGGGCTGGTAGGTAAATTGGAGGACAAGAGCATTTTTCACCTGTGGTCCAAGGCAGCTCACAACCAGTCTATTCAAAACCTTTATGGTGAGTGCAACTGGTATGAAGCCAATAAGGACATATAGGGTGGGTTTCCTATATACCAGTTTTCCAGCACCTGCACTTTTTCCTTCTGCAGATTCAGGATGCCAAACAGTTAAGGATCACAGAACTTCAAGACCCAGTGGCTGATCCAATCTGAGCCTGCTGTCGTGTGATGCTGTAGTCTCTCCGTCTCCTCACCTGGCTCATTGTCACACTAAAGAACGGGGCTCACTGCAGTAAATGTTGAGTAGGTGAGGTGATTATGAGGTGGCTTGCCATAGGGTACAATCTTGCAGCAAGGTGGGGAGGGAGAATGGTGTGTGGTAGTTGGCAGACTAAAGTGGTGTTGAGGATGGTGTGGTGGGAGATGTGGTACATTAGGGGGTCTGTTGCTAAATCTGTTGAAGAACAGATGCAGGTTGTTGTAAGAGTATCACTGGCTGCAGCTCCTCTCTCCAAGATGGCCGCTAATTACAACCAGCTGTTGGTCATCTGCCTGATGAGATCCAGCTCTTCTTAAGGCAAGTTCTACTCTTCGTTGGAGCTTTAATTCTGTTCATGGTATTTATGTCTCTGGCCAGTAAATGTTACAAAGTGAAATACTTACCTTGCTTTGTGTCGATAGTCATCCTGCCTCCTTGAGTCCCATCCAGTCCTGGTTCTGCCTTGGTCCCGTTCCTTGTGCCTTGCCCTCCAGCCACTTGCCTGCCGTGCCTGCCTTGCCTGGTTTGACATCTCTGGAGCCCTTTTTGGATTCACACCTGTGTCTCGCAGCAATGTCCAAACCTGTAAGGAGAAACAAACAAATCAGTTTGAATGACCGGTTCCTCTTCCAGCCCCACCTGACCGTGTTCTTCCTCCTCAGGGGCTCCAGACGATCCACTATATATAATCACTGTAAATAATAAACACTGTTCACTTTTTCTAAACCTGAGTCTTGTAACAATCTGGGTTCCTTGAATCATTACAGTTGTTGGCTCAGTCTAGAATGCCCTGTGATCTTCTTCATCACCATCCTCACATCTCTGATGTTGTTCACTTGAAGTCTGGAGGTTCTACACCTCCTCATCTCAAGGTTTAATTGTTGGTATTTTTGCCAACTTAGCTTTGTTGCCAGACCCACAAGCTTTCCTTTTCTGATTCAGAGGGAGCTTCAGGTCACTAGTGACACAAGGCTTGTTGGGAAAGATCAAATAGCCTGGTTGGTATGGTGGTGTCCTGACAGAAACTAAAGCAGTCAATAATGCAGCCTGTTATTAACACTCATGCAGCATGTGAAGCACATCCTGGTCTGTGAAATTGAAGCAGTCCAACAGAGCCTCAAGAGCTTCCTGACTCCACCACTGCACACACTTTGTAGGACAGGTGAAGATGTATATTAAAATGTCTGTGTTCAGCAAGTATAGACATTCCTTCAAGGTGACATGGTGACATGGTGACACGCCACCATCCTTTCAAACTGTCCTGAAGCCAGTGGTCCGGGAGGTCCACATGCAGCCATGTCTCAATGAAGCACACTACTACATTGTTACTACTCTCTCTGAAGTTAATCAGTACCCAAAACCCACCAAATTTACTCACCAGCAATCTTACCTTCGCCATAATAATTAATTTGACTACCGGTAACAGTTTAAACCTCATTGATTGTAAACTGATTATTGTTAAAGTAGTTTTTAATGCTTGATCCATGAAAAGAGACAAAAGTCCCATCTCTACATATTAGAAATATCACACTGTAGTATGTGGATTTAGCTCAAAGCACAAAATTTTATCATACGACACTAATGTTGATTTGTTTTGTTTCCTGTTTGTTCGTTCCTTTTTCCTTTAATGTAATGCATGAAACTAATTGGAAAGGTGAAGAGTTTTTAATTAAATTAACTGTCCATTTTTGGTACACAATTTACCTGTTCAGGGTCACGGGGGATTGTAGTCCACAAAATTAAAACTGGAACCAATTTGCTGTAAAGTGATAGTGCAAGCTGACACTGTCTTGGAGCTTTGTTTAATTCTCATTTTAGGAGAAAAAGTGTAAAAGTTGGTCAATGACAGTTATATGAGTTCTGCAAAAAGTAGTCAAGAATCCAATCTTGTTACTGTGTTTGAGTACTTTCTAATAATGGTGTCACTCTCCTCTATTGCCTGGGTGGGTCACATCTCCTGGTTCAACAATGTAATAAATCATTGTTGAAGTTTATTGCCCGAAGTAGAGTCAAAATGGGCCACAGAGAAGTGACACTGTCTTGGCAAACAGCAACAGCAACACAGGAGGAAAATCTAATCAACCAGATAAATTCATCATACTTGACAACCACAATACAACCAATACCACTTGAGGCTCAGCTGTGGATATTACAAATGTTGTTTACCTCTAATTTACCAAAGATGAAACTTAACTATTGCTTATAAAACACCTTTTAAACATGTTTACAGAGGGTTTTTCCCATATATATTTATTGGATCAAGCGTCATTAGACAACTTCTGGACAGCTTCATCTGGTTGACGGCCTTCTCATGGCAGCTAAGGAAAAATTTCATGGATATTTGTTTGCCACCTTTATTTGTTATTAGTGAGTAATGAAACACACTGTGAGCAGATGTGAATGGAGTTTACTTCTTACATTGTACATTGAACATTGTTGGATTTTTACTTGGATTATTGAGCATGAACTTTGGTGTTTTGAACCACTTTGGCATGACTGTCTCAGAGGAGTTGACGGGGGAGTGGGCAGGCCCTGGAGGTCATCTTAGCACCATCATACTGTTTGTTTGTTTTTATTTTTTTTTGCTCTTTGTGGTAATCAGATTGTTTGGTGGCTCCTCAAATTGAAGAAATCCTTTGGTTGAAGGATGAAACGTCTCAGGAAAAAAAACAAAAAAAAACATAATTGAACATGAACATAATTGGAATTTTACCTGGATTATTGAGCATGAACTTTGGTGTTTACTTCTTACACTTTGACTTGTAGACAGTGGTACAACTTACTGAGAAGATTCCACAGATTTGAGCATGAACTTTGTTGATTCCACAGAATTGTTATACGTTGTATTGCGGTTTAAAAAGTAAAAGAAAACAGTTATTTCAAGCTACTCCAATAACTGTATGTGACAACTTTGCAAATACCTGACTAGATATGAATCTAAATGCCAGGCAGGAAATGAGGCCACACAAAAGCTGGCCATTGAAATGAAATACACCTCATTAGCTGGTGATAAATGCCACCAGTCTGACCTGTTGGTCTTTATTCTTCCTGCGGCTGGCTTAGGAGCACAGCTACCATTTCTCAGAAGCTGTATTCAAATGCACCAATGCTTTGAAGATAATGCCAAGATTCAAACGTGTTAACATAATGATGTGCACCAAATGCAATGTTAACCCTTGAAATAATCTCAGTTAATCTCATTGTATATGCATTTCATAATTGGTACACAATATAAAGTTGTAAGGAACATGCTTTCATTTTTGCTTTGGAGGCGTAGCAGGGCAGTAGTTAGAGCTGTCTCTTTATAGTGAGAAGGTCACAGAATTGCTTCCAGCCTGGGGTGGAGTATGTATGTATTCCCCATGCATGCATTGTTCTGTTTTCCTTCCACTGACCAAAAACATGTGTGCTATGTTAACTGATAACTCTAAATTGGCATTAGATGTGAGTGAGAGCTTGAATGGTTGTCTGTCTCATTTGTTTCTGTGTGGTCTTGTGATAGACTTCAAGACTTGTGACCTGTCTAAGGTATACACCATCTCTTATACAATGACCTCTGGAGAGTGGCACCAATTCTGCTTTGACCTTGAACAAAAAAGCAGGTTTCATTAAAAAAAAGGAATGGCAAGGTGGGTGCCTTGCTTGTTCATTTTTCCCACTGCACACATCATCCAATTGTGTTCAAACACCACAATCATTTTCTAGCTAATCTCATGCCCAGCTTCCCATCAGCCTTGTGTATTAAAGACATGTAATATAATGAAGATAAATATTATAAGGTCTATTTGAGGACCTGAACTTTCAGCAGCTTATTCTGCAAAAGTCAAAATATTATTTCCACGTCTTTAAGCTGTTCAATTTTTAGGGATTGCCACAGTGAGTCATCCTCCTCATCCCAATTTTTTATCTGTGTCCTCGCAAAACTACTTCTATGTCCTCTCTAACTGCAGCCATGCAGATGCCTTTATATAATTTTTCTAAAAAAAATGCCCACTGTCCCTTCTCTGGACATGTCCAAACAATCTCATGCTGGCCAATCTGACTTCATCTACCAATCTGATCTCATTTCTAATTTTATGCATACTTGTCACTCCCAAGGAAAACCTCAATATTTTCAGATCTAACAATATAAATGTATGTACGTATATATGTATGTATGTATGTATGCATGTTTGTATGTATGTATGTATGTATGTACAGTATGTATGAATATACTGTATATGGTATACTGTATATGTATATGGTTTTGCGCCTCCGAGAAATGTCGGAGACATTGCACCGCAGAAGAGGGTTTTGCTCTGCTGCGACCCCTGTCGCACCAGGAGGGACAATAGAGAGATTGTGCCATTGGATAGACAGCACTGTCAGATAGGCCGCGCCGTCGGATAGACCGTGCCGTCAGATAGGCCGCGCCGTCGGATAGACCGCGCAGTCGGATAGACCGCGCCGTCGGATAGACCGCGCCGTCGGATAGACCG
>NC_056512.1:32538200-32548465 GCF_014905685.2 Nematolebias whitei
CCGTCGGATAGACCGCGCCGTCGGATAGACCGCGCCGTCGGATAGACTGTGCCGTCAGAGCAGGAGTTAGATGGAGTCCATTCCATTTATTTGCCCTGCCTTGTCTGCTCCTGTGTTCCTAGTTTCTTGTTACAACCATTACTCTGGTTCATTTCCACAGCTACGGGACTTGTCCACTTCTGGCCACTCCGTCGATGTGGCCTACACTACCCCTGGTGGGATGCAGGAGAGGCCACACTGTCAGAGCTGGTTTTGCGCTGCCGTCATGACCCCTGCTGCCCCTGGAGGGACATCGGAGATACTGAGCCACCGAAGCGGGTTTTCCACCGTCGTCGTGACCCCCATCGCCCCCAGAGGGATGCCGGAGAAACTGAGCCATCGTCGTAGTCTGCACCGCCCCCCGAGAGGCGTTGAACAAACCACATTGTAGAAGCAATATGTGCACCGCCGTCGCAGCCCCCGCCATCCTCAGAAGGGAACCGATAAACCACATACTGTCACAGTTAGTCCGGAAGGGCGCCGATAAACCACGTACTGTCACAGTTAGTGTAGGGTTGACCCAGATGCAGGCAAACACAAAGTGCAAAACAGATTCAACTAAATACTTATTTATTAAATAAACAAAAACTTGGCATGGCTGCAAAATCTTCACATGCAGGAGAACACAGAGAAGCACAACGAGAATGGAGGAGGAACTCTTGTTAAATGCTAAATATGAACTGCATAAAAGGTTACAGATTTTAAACAAATCCAAATGTGCCACACAAACAGATTGATATTATAAAAGTTGTCCCTTATTACATTTGTTCAATTCTTATTACAGTTATGTTATGTTCAGTAACGGCTGACAGATAAAAACTGTTTTTAAATCTGTTTGTTCTTGTCTTGATTGATCTGTACATTTTCCCTGACGGCAACAGTTCAAACAGATCGTGTCCAGGGTGAGATGTGTCTTTTAAGATCTTGTAGGCTTTTTCTATGCAGTGTGAACTGTGTAGATCTTCCAGTGAGAGAAGAGGGCAGCCCACGATCATCTGGGCTGTGTTAATAACTCTCTGGATTGCTTTCCTCTGAGGCACTATCCCCTCTTTGGCCTTCTCTTTGTCTTTTTCTTGGCAGCTGCATTTATAAAATCCTTCTACCAATTTACCCACTTTCTCTCCTCTGGACATGTCCAAACCACCTCAGTTCGACCTCTCTAACATTATCTCCCAGTAGTCCAACCTGTGTTGTACCTCTGTCTGATGATCTCATTCCTCCATCCTTGTCACTCCTAAGGAGAACCTCAACATCTTAATTTCTGCTACTTCCAGTTCTTTCTCCTGTCTTTTTGCCATTGCCACTGTCTCCAGACCATACAAGATAACCGGTCTCACCACTGTTTTGTAAACCTTTCCTTTAACCTTTGCTGCCACTCTTTTGTCACAAATCACTCCTGAAACTTTTCTCCATCCTGCCTGGACTCTCTTTTTCACCTCTTTACCACATTCCCCATTTTCCTGGACAGTAGACCCCAAGTACTTAAAGTCCTGCACCTTTGTGACCTCTGCTCTTTGCAGCCTCACTGTTCCACTGGCTTCCCTTTCATTAAAAATATAAATAAAAAATAAAATAAAAAAAGTTTATTCTTAAAACCACTGTTTTAAAGATGAACGAACAGAGAAATTAATGTTCTTTCTTCTGGCAGGAAGTTCAAAACCTGTTTGCCTCATATGCGCTGAAACGGTCGTATTAATTAAAAGTGGCAACGTGAAGCTCTCTTCACTACATCTCTTTTGAGCAACACTATCCGCTGAAGTCTGAGTAGAGAGCAGTAAATTAACTGAACTGCAAGCCCCGTATGACAGATCCACCCAACATCACAAGTACTTTTACAGCCCAGCAGCATGCTGAATGTTCACTTAAGGTATCATGGATTTTGGGGCAACATAACAAAACATTTAGTGATGGGACAGTCCTGAAGGAGTGCTTAAATGCAATTGCTAAGACATTTGATGGAAAACAAGAAGACGAGATGTGTGAAAAAAAATCAAACAAATTCTGTTGTCAGCTTCAACAGCAAGCAGAAAATCAGAAGTATTAGCAGATGATGTTCCGACACAGCTGCTGCTCAGAGTCATCAATGAGTTTACTGATGTTACTGATGATGCTCAGCTTCCGACATGAGAATGGTTCTGAGTCCATTCCAACCAAGATTTAAATTACTGACAGTACAATCCCATGACCATTTATCTCAATAAGAAAAGTAAAATAAAGAATACTAAAAAAGAAAAAAAGGTGTTGTTAAATGCTCTGTTTTCAGTTTTTCCTAAAAGAGTCATTTTTATTTATCGTTTTATGAAGATGTTGATGTATTTTACTTGAAAACTTAAGTTTTTATAGGTTGGTGCCTCTTTAAGCAAAAAAAAAAAAAAGGAGAAAAATCTTTACTTGCTCTGTTTATACATTTTTATACTAAAATAGCTAATTTTCAAATTGTTTTCTGTTTTCTAAGGATGCTAACTTTTTTACTTTAAGCGTAAGCCTTCAATGCTTTAGGCTTGGACCTCTTCAATAAAAAAAAAGCTCATTAGGCTCTGTTTGCACATTTAAGGTTTATTTTATACTAAGATTTCTGTTTTAATCTGAAATAAAGGCCCTAAGTTTATTTGTCTGGGACTATTTTTAATTTTGGTAAAAGAGCTTGTTTAAAGTGCAGTTTGTTAACAGTAAAAATATGAATATGGGTAGGCAAAACCATAAAAGTCAAACGGTGGACTTTCGTTCAGATTTTTTTCTAGGAGGAAATTTTAGTAACTGGACCTCAGTGAGTTTTAATTGAATACCCCTATTTTAGATCTTTTGCTGTTTCTTTTTACACTTTATATTTTTGCTATTGTTAGATGTAACTGGGACCCTGTGTAAATAATTTCATTCCACCTCATATACCACATGTGGTGAAATGACAATAAAACTAATTGAACTTGAACTTGATCTAATCTTTCCCACTTCCTGATCCACAGTTTCTATGGCTTCTGCTCTTTATTCTCTTTCATTCTATTTACTCATTAGCTCCTCAAAGTACTCGTTTCATTTTCCCGTCACGGTCTCCTCACCTGTTAGAACATTTATATTCCTATTTTTAAAAAGCCTAGCTTGCTGCACATCCTTTCCAGCCTGATCCCTTTGTTTTGCCACTCGGTAGTCCTTCTCACCTATCTTTAGTGTCCAGCCTCCCACACAGCTCATCATTCACCTTCTGCTTTGGCTTAGCTACCATCGTCTTTGCTCTGTGTTGCATCTTTTTATATTTCTGTCTCCTCTCTTCAGTCCTCTCATTGTCATATTTCTTCTTGACTAACTTCTTTCTTTGAAAAGCTTCCTGCACTTCACTATTCCTCCACCAGGTTTACTTATCATCTTTTCTCTATCCAGATGACATACCAAGTACCTTCCTACTTGTCTCTTTAATTACAATTATAATTCACATTAATGGTACATTTAAATGTCAATAAAGCTGACTAAATGAAACATTTACCCAACACCCTTTTACCACTGTAAAATCACTTCACATAGACCACACCAAAACACTGTTAAGACCATCCATGTTCTGGTTAATATTTCACATCATAGCAGGGCTGCCTTCCATTCTGATGGGGGCCTTAGGATCGCTTCTCATTTGTAAATTGATGGCTGTCCTTGGGTCAAAATGACCCACAAGGCTTTGGGCAACAGAAGAGTTAAGGCAGCAAATAGTACAACTTTATATTTTTTGACAAAGTCGCAGAAAATCTAGATGTATTGTACATCTTAAACAAACCACAACTTTGCCCAAAGTGCTCAAAAATACAAACATATGGACTCAATGGACTCACACAGAAAGTTACCATTTGCCTGTAATTTGTGCTCAATCACTGACTGCAGTCCCCAGCTTTAGTGTTTCACAAAACCAAGTGCAAATGAGTTTTATCAATAAAATCTGCAAAGTGAAGAAAGAGCTGTGGAGTAATTTGATGGAAATGTCAGATGGGAAATCACCAGTGTTCCATTGCTGTTCCAGGCTTTATAGTTAAAATCAATGAAACAATTTAGAGAAGAAAAAAAAAAAAAACGAAATTGGAAGGAAGAAAGTCAGAATGTGTTTTTTGGCTGAAGAATAGTCACTTGGATCAATCTTCTAAGGATTGCAAAGACTGCAATGGTTCAGGCATGCTTCAGTTTGAGTTTTTTGATGCAATCTGTATTTCAAGTTAGTTCCTAGGTGAAGTCGTTTGTGAAGTCGTTTTGGCCGTAGCGCTCATGTGAAGGGCGATGTAAAGGGAAGCTCACATTTGTTTAAGTTCATTGCATCATTCAGAAAATCACAGATAAGGACTTCTTGACACATTTAGCTTGTCCGAGAGGTGTTCTTCAGTTTTCCTTCCCAAAGATTTCACACCCATGTGTTCACTGCACTTTGGTGGTGTCAGTAATGATGGGCCATCGATGTGCTTTGACTGTGCGTACGAAGATGTGTGATTAGCGCCCACACAACAACACTTCCATCAAAATGCCACTATGTGCATTTAATGGCACAGCATCCAGAGCTCAACTTCTGTTTGCTGATAAACCTGCAAGCAAACCATCTAAATCAAGACAAAGAAATAAATAATAACCTGTGGTAATGCAACCATTACTCATGATAAGCACAAGAATGTACTTCAGTCATGTGTAGATGTGGCAGTATGGATTTTGGGAATAAAGGATTGGAAAGTACAACTATTCAGACTATTTCAGCAGGTTTGTTTTGTTCAGACAGACGGCTCAGAGAACACCAAAGATCTATCAAAGAGATTTGTTCCATCTGAAGGTGCAAATCACACAGGGGAAGATTTAGTAGATTAAACTGGTCCCCATCTCTGTTTTGTTTTTTCAGCCATAGCACTATATTACAGGAACGAGAAATCTCTTTTGGAGACTTGAAGGATGCTGTGATCTCCTATGAATCTGTTGTATCTTATGAACCCAATGATCTGAACATAAATATCTCTGCTCACGTTAAAATTCAGCAACAGCAGTTTTATTTTTCATGCAATCAAAAGGAGATTTAAGGTTCAGCATCTTTATGTGTTCTTGCAACAATTCTTTGAGGTAAACTTTAGTTTTTTTTATACTTAACAAATGTCCAGTGACAATTTTATTGAACAATTTGATGATTTTGGGGCTTGGCACACAAATATGCTGCAGAAAGGCACAGATGGTTGCTGTCGATGGCAGGGCTGTTTCACCAGGCGCCTGTGGAGTCAGTGCAGAGGTGGAAAGTGTCAGTGCAGTCCATGGTGTGACTGAAGAGGGAACACACTGTCTGTGAGGCTGACATGTATCTATTAAATTAGATTGACAAAGGATTTATGGTATGTAACACTTTAGCAAAAGTAATTCTGGACATACAAAAATACACATTAGGTAAGTTTGTTTGCATTTCTCATAAATGAAAGACATAACATTTTACAGGTTGTGTTTTGTCAATTTGCTACTAACGCATAATTTTTTGATAAAGAATTCACAATTTCTTGTCATGTAGAAACCATGTTGTTTATTTATCTTTAAACATAGCATTTCTGAAGAGTGCTGGAAGTTGTTACTTGTCTGAAAACTCAGTTCACAAGATTCTATTTCTCATTTGGTTTTAAAACTTTGCCACAGTTGTTATTTCAGTGTTCTGTAGTTGTATAAAGCAATATAAAATAACATATATTATTTATATCTCTTCAGTGTTACGTGCAAACGTACATCTATCTTAGCTGTGTGGTGTTGCCACCTCCTGGATTAGGTGTGACTGTGCAGTACTTTTTGCCATAAAAAAAACATCTCTGATCCCAAATAAATAAAATGTTTATGTGTTGTTTTTATGTTTGTGCAATTAATGGTCATTTGTTAGATTTTAGATTATGTTCCATGTATATTGTATTAAATTAACTGTATTAATTGTAATTATTTTGAGTTTTTCTATCCATCATTCCATCCATCCATCCATCCATCCAGCCAGCCAGCCAGCCAGCCAGCCAGCCAGCCAGCCAGCCAGCCAGCCAGCCAGCCATCCATCCATCCATCCATCCAGCCAGCCAGCCAGCCAGCCAGCCAGCCAGCCAGCCAGCCAGCCATCCATCCGTCCATCCAGCCAGCCAGCCAGCTAGCCATCCATCCATCCATCCATCCATCCATCCATCCAGCCATCCAGCCAGCCAGCCAGCCAGCCATCCATCCATCCATCCATCCATCCATCCATCCATCCAGCCAGCCATCCATCCATCCATCCATCCAGCCAGCCAGCCAGCCAGCCAGCCAGCCAGCCAACCAGCCAGCTAGCCATCCATCCATCCATCCATCCATCCAGCCAGCCATCCAGCCAGCCAGCCAGCCAGCCAGCCAGCCAGCCAGCCAGCCAGCCATCCATCCATCCATCCATCCAGCCAGCCAGCCAGCCAGCCAGCCAGCCAGCCAGCCAGCCAGCCATCCATCCGTCCATCCAGCCAGCCAGCCAGCTAGCCATCCATCCATCCATCCATCCATCCATCCATCCAGCCATCCAGCCAGCCAGCCAGCCAGCCATCCATCCATCCATCCATCCATCCATCCATCCATCCAGCCAGCCATCCATCCATCCATCCATCCATCCAGCCAGCCAGCCAGCCAGCCAGCCAGCAATTATTGGCCATTTGTTAGATTTTAGATTATGTTCCATGTATATTGTATTAAATTAATTGTACTTTGTATTAATTTTAATTATTTTGAGTTTTTCTATTATTTTCCATTTTGTATGTGACTCTGTATGAATAAGATAAGATAAGATGAGATAAGAACTTTATTGATCCCACAGGAAATTGTTGTGCCAGAGTTTCAATACAAAGGAATATACACAAGGAATCACACAAGATATAAAAAAAATAACAGAGAATATAAAAAATACCAGCAATTAAGATCTAAACAGGTCTAAGCACTCATTTGAATAATTTCTTCATCATTGCTTTTATTGATAAGATTTATTTGAACCCAAAGACTCTTAACAGGCACAGAATCAGTGCTCTACACCTGCATTTAGACTCAGTTGGCTAACAAATCCACATAGGTCACAACTAACTCTGTCCATTTGTGGCTATGTTGGGCTTTTAGTAAAGAAAACCAAATATGGAGGAAAACAAAGAGCGCACTATGTCTGCTGGAGATATTTGTCACCTGCTGTAACCGTATGATGCAGTGGAGCTGGGACTGCAAGGTTTGAGGAATGTGAAGGGTGACAGCTTGAACAAGATGGAAATTGTAAAGGGTAAGACCTGCAAACTTGTACTGGAGATAAAAACTGATCAGGACAAGAAGAGAAATGGAACATTTTAGATCGAGTAACAACTGTTACAAAAGGCCATGCTCAAACTTGTTGCACATTGGCCAGGTTTGGATGGCTTTTTTGGTGTTTTTGACAACAACAAAAAAAAAAAATAGACTATAATACTATAATTTTACTTTTTATGTGAATTTTAGGACACATCTAACTTTGGCCTAATAGTAATTTATGCTAACAAAACTGCTTTGAAAAAAATATTGTAGCAATAAATCTGCACTATACCTGACAGTGTTAAAAGCTTTGACTTTACACCTTAAAGTTACAACATGTTCATTCAACAAAGTGCTATTGTAAAGATCACTGCAGGGCCATCTAAAACCGTCACTCTCACAGCTGTTGCACCAGAATCAGCTGTAACTGATCCAGGTAGGAACTTTTAAAACTGTGAATAGAACAACTTTATTCTTAGTCCAGATGGGATGAATTAGGGTGTTGCTTCTATATGCCTTCTCTGCCTGCAGCTGGGAGTTTCAGATCTCACTCTATGAAAACAAGGAACAACATGGAATAACATTTAGGTGGGCTGGGGTTACTTTTCTCACACGTGTAAGGTGCATGTAATGCAAGGAGGTAAGGGGAATTAGACTAGAATAACTAGGAGGTGAGGCATGGGGTTCGCCTGAATGCAAGCAACACAAATTAGAAAATAATTAGTACATGTTGGGCTGTTTGAAAAAAAAAAAAAAAAAAAGTGCCAGATTTGAAATGATTGTACTTTTGTATCTGTAAACTTGATAGAGAACAAAACTACTCAGTAAAAAGTGATACCATTTTGCAAATATTGTAAAAACAATATGATGAGAAAATACCTGTAGTAAATAATAACAAAATGGTTTTATGTGGCATTGCACTATATCAGTTTCTATCATACAAGCATGCTCCATTCAAGTCTTTTGATTGGACAGATATTATTTTTAAAATAAATGCATTCGGATTAGAAATACATGCACATTTCAAATCTCAACTGTTAAACGTTTTCAAGATCCAGGTTAAAAGCATCATGGTTTATAAGCTTTTTTCTTGTCATTGTTTTGGATTGTCTTGTTCTTTGGCTTCAGTTTTTGACTTGGTTTTCTTGTTTTTAAAATCTGTTACTTCCTGATTCATTTCGATAAGTTCCCTCATTCACTTTTGCCATTCCATATCTGTTTGCTGCTTGTTGTTCATTCTTTGTACGTGTCCCTCAGGCAATATTTAGCCTGGTCTTCTTCCTCATTTGTTGGATCTGTGTTGTCTTTGTTTGTTTAGACATGCTTTGAGTTCATAGTTCCTTTACATGTTAGCTTAGCTTGCTTCTGAAGCACCCTTGTTGCTCAGCACCTGCTTCACATCCAAGTCATTATCTCATTTCATAGATTGTAGCAAAAATGGAATAGACTTGCTCTGACATTGGTGGCATATAGGCAAAGTAAAATATATACAGTATTTATACGTATATTAAAATAGTTTAACAATCAAGATAATACCAACTCCTATTTTGGAACTATATAGGTTGTAAAATACATGTCAAATGTAACCAGGAGAGCATCTGCATTGCTGAGCCAAGGTAATGGCATATCAGCAATGGGTGTTTTGAGTTTTTAAAACCCATTTTATTCTTATTTAGTTACTATTTGGTTACAAATCACATATAAGTCTTGATAGCCTGTATTTATTGCTTTAAGACTGGTCTTTACTGTTGTCCAACACTTCCTTGTTCTCTTTTAAATTATTGAAGACGCTGCATAAAACATTTCGATAAGAAGTCCATTTTCTCTGACAAAAAGCATCAACATTTCTTTGTTGTTCTCCTAATGACCTTATATGCCGTCCTATACTGTTGTTTATGTAAAACATGAGGTAAAGCTCCATGAACATTACAAAGGCAATGCTTATTTTTTCCCTATGGATAATGAAAGTGAATTTCCATGCAGCACTTCACAAATAGCTATGTGAGTGTGTATTTCAGTGTACTGGCATGTTGGGGTGTATTTATATTAAGTGAAACAAGCATTTGTTTGTGTGCAGCTCCACAGAGCATTGTAGTTAAGAACGTCTGTATAAGAAAGGAGTCTTTGTCACAGCCATCATCTAAACCCAGTCACACGGGCCATCCTGTGCCAGAGAGCCAAACTCATTTTTACCACTACATTCCTAGACTGTTTGGTAAGCCCACAGGGGTCCATTTTCTTTGCTACGACTTCTTCTTTCCACTTTCTGGATTCCCTGTTCCATTCAGGTCTTAATAGAGACCTTAGATTCAGCCACAAACATGTCTCTATGGCTTTAAAGCTTAAACTTACCAACAATGATTTCCCAGATCCCATTATTCCTTGAAGAAATGCATATTGCCCACTGTATTAGTTGCTCCTATTTATTTTTCTTAGTTTGTTATACGATCTGATGCCTTTATTTACCTGCACCAGATCACTATTTTGATCATTAGGATCACAGCATCATTTGATGGGAAACAGTCTTCTCAAACTCAAAGAAAGTAGTTGAACAAAACCAGTTGTAGTTTTGTCATTTGCAATAAATTCTTTGCCTTTGCTGCTTTTATAATAACCTTGTGGTTTCTCCCCACATTGTTTTGGCCGCTCACAAAAGTTCTATTCACTGGATAGACAGATTTTCCAATAAACTCAGCTATTTAGGCTCTCCACTGTAAGAGCCGATTTGCGGTCATGTTGGTCAATTTTTCCATGTTTCACTCTTTACTGTTGTCACTCTCCAACATTGTCTAAATATTCTTCCTCCGGTTCTTTTTCCGCTCCCTATGTTGTTGGGTTTTTTTTCCACATCGTCCTTGTCATCAATATTATATAATCCCAACTGTTGGAAAACATGCAGTAGTCTTCAACATCTAATTAAAACCTTTTATTTTTCATTGGACTGAATGACTTTAAGCTCTTTTTAAAACTGTGGG
>NC_056512.1:32553465-32554233 GCF_014905685.2 Nematolebias whitei
ATATGCATATCTATCTATCTATCTATCTATCTATCTATCTATCTATCTATCTATCTATCTATCTATCTATCTATCTATCTATCTATCTATCTATCTATCTATCTATCTGTCTGTCTGTCTGTCTGTCTGTCTGTCTGTCTGTCTGTCTGTCTGTCTTTCTATCTATCTATCTATCTATCTATACATATACACACACACACACACATATTTATATATATATATATATATATATATATATATATATATATATATATATATATATTAGGGGTTGAACAAGTATATATTTTTTTAACTTGACATTAACATAATAAAACCCGAGTAGAACTTGAGTATTTGATGACGTCATAGCTCCCAAGATACAAAAATAAATAAATAAACAAATAAAACCGCAAAAAAAGGTAATTATTTACACAAAAAAAAAAGACCAGCAAAACGTTGGGAGCACATATTATGCACCTACCATTTATCATACTGCAAATAAGTCACAGGAAAAACTAAACTATTAGTTAGTATTATTAAACTGCAAACGTGAAGAAACATGCAGCACGTCAAAAACTAAACTTAAACCGAAACTGGTTCTGGTTTGGTGGATTGGACCCGGTGTTAGACCATATTCTGTGACCTGCAACAGTACAACACCGCCCCCTACGGTCATACGGTGGTCACATAATATGACGTCACTACGGATACTCGACGTAACATTTTTAACCTCGATAGATGTCCTAGCAATCGATGTGTAGATTACTCGAGTACTCTGTTAATGCCCTA
>NC_056512.1:32554333-32578991 GCF_014905685.2 Nematolebias whitei
ATATACAGTGCCTTGCAAAAATATTTGTCCCCCTTGAACTTTTCAACCTTTTGCCACATTTCAGGCTTCAAGCATAAAGATATAAAATTTTAATTTTTTGTGAAGAATCAACAACAAGTGGGACACAATTGTGAAGTGGAATGAAATGTATTGGATGTGTCAAATGTTTTTAACAAATAAAAAACTTAAAAGTGGGGCGTGCAATGTTATTCGGCCCCTTTACTGCAGCAAACTCACTCCAGAAGTTCAGTGAGGATCTATGAATGATCCAATGTTGTCCCAATTGACTGATGATGATAAATAGAATCCACCTGTGTGTAATCAAGTCTCCGTATAAATGTACCTGCTCTGTGATAGTCTCAGGTTTCTGTTCAAAGCGCAGAGAGCATCATGAAGACCAAGGAACACACCAGGCAGGTCCGAGATACTGTTGTGGAGAAGTTTAAAACCGGATTTGGATACAAAAAGATTTCCCAAACTTTAAACATCCCAAGGAGCACTGTGCAAGCAATCATATTGAAATGGAAGGAGTATCAGACGACTGCAAATCTACCAAGACCCGGCCGACCCTCTAAACTTTCATCTCGAACAAGGAGAAGACTGATCAGAGATGCAGCCAAGAGGCCCTTGATCACTCTGGATGAACTGCAGAGATCTAAAGCTGAGGTGGGAGAGTCAGTCGTACACTGCACAAATCGGGCCTTTATAGAAGAGTGGCAAGAAGAAACCATTACTCAAAGATATCCATAAAAAGTGTCATTTAAAGTTTGTCACAAGCCACCTGGGAGACACACCAAACATGTGGAAGAAGGTGCTCTGGTCAGATGAAACCAAAATCGAACTGTTTGGCCACAATGCAAAACAATATGTTTGGCGTAAAAGCAACACAACTCATCACCCTGAACACACCATCACCACTGTCAAACATGGTGGTGGCAGCATCATGGTTTGGGCCTGCTTTTTGTCAGCAGGGACAGGGAAGATGGTTGGAATTGATGGGAAGATGGATGGGGCCAAATACAGGACCATTCTAGAAGAAAACCTGTTTGAGTCTGCAAGAGACCTGAGACTGGGACGGAGATTTATCTTCCAACAAGACAATGATCCAAAACATAAAAGCCAAATCTACAATGGAATGGTTCACAAATAAACGTATCCAGGTGTTGGAATGGCCAAGTCAAAGTCCAGACCTGAATCCAATCGAGAATCTGTAGAAAGAGCTCAAGACTGCTGTTCACAAACGCTCTCCATCCAACCTCACTGAGCTCGAGCTGTTTTGCAAGGAAGAATGGGCAAGAATTTCAGTCTCTCCATGTGCAAAACTGATAGAGACATACTCTAAGAGACTTGCAGCTGTAATTGCAGCAAAAGGCGGAGCTACAAAGTATTAACGCAAGGGGGCCGAATAATATTGCACGCCCCACTTTTCATTTTTTTATTTGTTTAAAAAGTTTGACACATCCAAAAAATTTCATTCCACTTCACGGTTGTGTCCCACTTGTTGTTGATTCTTCACAAAACATTAAAATTTTATATCTTTATGTTTGAAGCCTGAAATGTAGCAAAAGGTTGAAAAGTTCAAGGGGGTCGAATACTTGCGCAAGGCACTGTACATATGTGTCTCTCACTGAACTCCTCATTGCCTCCAATGTGTGTCCCATTGGTGAATGAATGTGATAAAGCACTGATTAGTCTTTGTAATGATGTAATGGAGTGCTGTATGAATTGGTAAATAAGGGCACAGATTGTATTGTAAAGGACTTTGAGTATCTTGATCAGATAGAAAGGCGCTGTACAAGTACAGTCCATTTACCATATGTATACAGTGTATATATATATATATATATATATATATATATATATATATATATATATATACAGTATATATATGAGACTAAAATGATGAGTTAGTTAGTTATCCTATAAAGAGTTTTAGTTCCGTTATCTCTATACTATGAATATTTCAAAGACAATCGAGCTTGCTGGCATACAAAAATTGTGGTAGACCTTCTCTGAAGCAAAAGTGTTTTAAATGCTTCATTATGAAGTAACCTATGGTTTGGTATTGCCTGTAGAAATTTCTGTATACAACCGTTTGGGGAAGAATACATGGTCTCCTATAGTGAAACAAAACGTTGGCTAAAGATTGGGATCTTTCCAAATTAATGGTCTGTCTTCTCACACATGAGAGAATGCTTGACAACTTTTGTTTTAGATGGTACAAAGTCCTGACTACATCTGGTCTACAGATATATATCAGTTAACACATAGAGCTTATGATTGCTATCCCACTTTCTGGAACTCTGTCTGCCATCATATCTGTTTTGTCTTCCTTAGAGCCAAGTCTAATCAGTGGATTTATTATAATCCTGTTGGGCTTAACTCCTGTCTCAGCCTGCCAATTGTCTGGTCAGGCTATATGGCAAGCAGACTAGTCACTTCCCAACTCTTTTGTTTTGTTTTTTCTTGGCAACTTCTTCCTCCCTGTATGAAGTGTGTTAACGCATTGGTCCACATGTTGAGTTATAACCCACATTATCTGAATACAGCAGAAAGAAAACCATGTCTGATGTGTTCATGGAAAGAATAATGGTGATTTATCTGCTGATAAAACCACAGATAGCATGCCTACATTTATTACACTATGTCCTATTTTGCAAGTGATTGCACACAGAATTACACTGTTTAGGAGTATACTGTATGCCAGGGAAGATCTTGCTGCAGCTTCTTTGTAATGTGAGAATTTTAGTGCCATAAAACAGAAAATAAGACATAACCTAATGTTATGTCATAACACCTTCAGCTGTGTTTTTAGCCAAGCTCATTTAGCATCCCATTTCAATTTTGTGAAAATGCCAAAAAAAGAAAAAGGAAAATATGTTATTAGTTTTTTTTTCCACTCATAGTTAATAAAAGTGTTCACACATTCAGGAAGATTGTTTCCTGAATTGTCCTTAAACATATTTTTTGCCCCTATTTTTTTTTTCCAATTTTAACCATTTTACAAACTTTACAAAATGTCAAAGCACATTATGTACACTGATTCAAGCTTTGTGTCTTTTTTATATTACTTCAGACTTATGGCAAGAGAGACCCATAACTTTGCAGGTGCCATAACCTCGTTTTATAAACACCTGCTGGGAGTTTTTGAGTATGTTGAACTCTGTGGTTGACTGACACTGGAATGCATTCATAAATGTTAGAATAAATGAGAGACTGTGCAGACATCTGTGAACCATTTAGGTCACATGTAGATTAAAACAGGAACAGAACGTTTGAGAATACGGCAAATGTTTGTTTAGTTCCTGAGAATAGCCTTTTTCAAAGTATAATTTACATTTTCTTGTTCATGCTGGTCAAGGGATGATTGAAATGTCTCAGACTGTAGTCCAACTTTATCTGCTAGAGTTCTGGGATCATCTGCTGTCTTGACCTTTAACCTCTCCATCAACCCCTCAACAGTTTAGCAAGCAGGACAACCGAGCAAGCTGACCTAAACTTCCCAGGATGAGAAAACTTTAAATCTAAATGTTATTCTTCTGGGTTCTCAAAGGATACATTGTGTGGGTATCCAGAAGGACATACCAGGCTGTGAAAGAGGCTCTTTCTTGTTTTCTGCCCATTGGCCCCCTCCCAGTCTCTCCGGGGCGGCCTGTCTCTTTCTGACAACAGCTGCTTGCTGCCTGTGGAGGCCGGGGGTGAGCGGCGCAGCTCCAGACATCTGTAGGCCCTGATTCTGGGCCGCCTAGGTCTCCACTATTTCTTTTTCGCACTCACATACATTGGAGCCCACAGTCTGCCAAAGCACAAAGACCACATTCATACAGTCTCTACTGGTGGAGAGGTTGTCTGAAGCTCCCAAGCTCTCGGTCTACTCTGCCTCCCCTTTTTGCTATATATCCTGCCACTCACTTCTCAAACTCTCTGTCTCTTTCTTGAAGTAAAAATTCTTCTGTTCAGGTCAGCGCATATCTCATAATAAACACTGTGAGTAAAGAATAAAGATCCATGTAGATGATATGCATTCTTCGTTTTTGGCAGCACATCTGCCTTCAGCTTTCAGCCACATTGAAATGTAATAATCACAGAGAATATTTGTGGGAAAGTGCATGCATAAAACTTTGTGCATCTCTCTGTGTGCAAGTGTTTTACCTCCTAACCCTGAGAACAGGCATTCCAGTGCTGAGGGCTTGCTGACTAAATTCACAAAGGGATACTGAGAGAGGCCAGAGTGAACAGAGATCCTTTGTACAGCGTGAATGTGGCCATGAGAAGTTTGAGGGCAGAAAGGTTTGTGTAGCATCACAAAGTTGCTTTTTTTAAAAGCAGCTTCCCACTGGCTGCAAACCTTCTACTTCCAACACTGAAGCTCGAGGTTGGCCAAGTGTCCTACATTGCCTTTGACACAACCAGTCACTCCACACTGCATCAACATGGGATTAGTGAGAGAACCAACCAAAAAAACAAGTGTTTTGACACATCTAAATCAGTTTAGTCATCTCTTTTACTACTGTATATTTGTGGAGGCTTAAAATATATAGTGCAAATAAGAGTTCCCTAACAGCACCACTTTGTCTTCAAACATCTGTTTTCTTGACATGTTGACGAGGAACACTGTGTTACACAATGTTTAGCATTGGACATATTTTTATTCTAAATGCTTGATAATTAAAATGTTGCTTTTTGGTCAGTGTGGTTTGTATGTTCTCAGTTGTCTAAATGAGTTTTGCTGGACCAATAAATCTAGCCATTTCACATCAAGACATTTCTTGGAAACATTTTGCTGAACTTGTTTTAGATGGCCTTTTTATGTGTTATATATGCATTTATTTATTTACTTATTATTACAGAAACAGCTGCTATATCACTGTTTCGTTAATGCAATAGTACTTCTCACAGTTTAAACTCATCGGTTTTCCTTTCCAGGTCAGATGAGTCGTTGACATTGAGAGAGTTGTTAATAACACCAAAATGCAAACAGTATAACAGTGTTACCATTGAAAATAAGCCGAGCATTATCTCAGGAGAAAATAATTTGTGTGTTCAGCACATATATGGCAGATGGTTTGTCAATGCTGCAGCTCTGTTGGATTTTTGTGAAATTGTGTTGCAAGTTTTTCTAGACTTTGTTCAGATAATTTTGGCTTAGTTTATTTAGTAAATAAAGACCAGAGTATTTGCCTGCTTGCCACCTTCTGTGTGCCTTAATCTGGGTCTTTATTACAACATCCACCTGTCTAGCATGCAGCGGTATGGAGAGAGAAGAAGCACACGTGCATGTTTTCTGAGTCCACAATTGCAAAAGACTCAATGTCACTGGACTCACTGTCCTACTGCTAGACTGCTCAATCAGTTAATTCAAATGATGTTCCTATCATTCAACACCTATTGAACTGTTGTCAACTCAGAACTGAAACGATGAAGAACACTATATCAAGCCCATCTGACTCGCTGATTGTACACATGATACAGATCAGAGTGTATGATTTAAACCAACAATGTTCTGCTCTATGCGCTAAACTGTTCTTAACCTCATTCATAGGCCTCAGTTCAACAGCGAAATCCATCTCACCTCTCCAAACTGGCGTATGCACAATGTCAGCACTGCACACACACACACACAGTCAATGTGAACTTGTCTGCTCATCTGCTTCTGATTAGTGACGACATGAGCGATGCCAAATGGGAGATATGGATCTCATTCCTTTGCAGACAAAGCCTTATTCATTGGCAGAAAGCTCAGATGTGGGAAGATGACTTTTGTAAGTCTGTGTTGAGCCCGTCCACTCCATCTGGGTTTCATGTTGTACTGTTAGCAGGAGGAGGTTGTAACATATGCGTTTGGATGGTTAGAGGGTGTTGACTCAAACAGGGGGAACATGCACATTTACACAGTATTTTGTGCTATTTCCTGAGGAGTGCAGACAGTGGATTGTTTCTATTAGAGCTAAAAGGAAAACAGCAAAGCTTATTTGGTTAATGTGAGGCAAGGTTAATGACATTCAGCTCAAAACTAGATGCATTTTGTAGATCAAAAAATAAATAAATGCCTCAGTTTGAAAACCGTTTCTGCTTTTCCTACTAATAATTCGTTTCTGTTACCAAGTCAAACAGGAGTGTGAATTTTACATCACTTAAAGTAAACAGACCGTTTTATTGTTTGCTAACGTGCTTGGCTGAGTTTTGTTGAGGTGATGCTTTATTTACAGTTGGTGTCATGCAGGAATATATTTTCAACTATGAGATGATGGGAGCATCCAAGAGGACATGGGTGACAGCATTCGTCACTAAACTATGCAACTTAGTGAGAACAGTCCTTGGAAGAAACTTTGAGTCCCACCAAATGTGACCAATAATCCAAATATTAAGACTCAGAGAGGTAACGTTATAAATCACAACTTATGCAAACATGTTCATGTTTCTATCTATTGTAATTATTAAAAACAATGTTTGTTGTCACACTCTTGTATCTATCTTGTAAGATAAAGTAAAACCATGCAAAAACGCACGTCAAACAAAGGTCATATTCTGGTGTTTAAACAGTGTATAAATTTATCAGAACAATGGTTGTAAAGTTTTTTTGCTCCTGATGGTGTTTACTGTTCCATTTTGTTCTTGTTACAGTAGCAGCATTTTGAATGATACAAAATAACACAATGTTGTAATTCTCTTTCTGGAACATATTGAATAATGAATTATGATTGTCCATCTTTGAATGCACTTGATACTGACTCATTGCAATTTAGTTTATTTTACACTGGCAACACATTTATCAGATTTAGAGGTTGTTGACCCTAACAGTATAAGTACTGGTGCGTTACAATGTAGCTCATGGTTCAGTGTTTTTAGTTTTGCAATACCATCTTTTTGACAAAGTTAAATTAAACTTCTCAGCATTTGTGTGTCAGAATTAAGAGCAGGTGTTTGAGCAGAAAATCATCATTAAGTCATTTTTCCCTTTTCATAATTTATTAAACAACTTAAAAACACATCTGCCACAAGCATCAAAAAGGTTAATCACCTCTTCAATGACTTGGGTGTGTCAGTTTTGTGTGTATATGTGTGCTTTTACTGACTAAATAGGTGCTGCAATACAAAAATAACAAATGAGAACTTCAAATGTCAACAGGAGGGATAGTTTACTTAGTGTTCCTTAATGTTGTATCACTTAACATGCAATATTATATTGAGTCATTACGATTGAGATGCTTGGTACTAATTAAAGGATCAAGATAAACAAACAAATTTTCACTTAATTACTTTTCACCAGTCCACAATTTTCATTTTTACTTTATTTTAAACCCAATAACTTCATACATATGCATACAAAAATATTGATATTGAGCCAGTAATGTTTGTCTTTGAAGTGATAAAGTTTAAGGATTAACATATTATCAGTGCCCATATCAATAATTCAAACCTGAATCTTTAAAGATGCCACATGTTCTTTAAAATGTGTGAAGACAAAAAAAAGCACAATTTGACTTGAGTTTAAGAGTCAGTGAGTTTATGATATAATTTTAATATACAATCAAGCCAGAACATTTTTTATTATTATTTTGCTAATTCTTATACAAATATGTTTAGTTTTCACATTTTAACCTACTAATTAACTATTTACAAAAAAATGTTTAGTTCAACATAATCAAATTAGATTAACTAAAATGTTTAGAATTTTAATTACAGTTAATGCATGTCTATTACAATTTAATTGTCGGTTTTGTATTGACAGCTCCATCCATCCATCCATTATCTTTACCCGCTTATTCCATTTTTGGGTCACAGGGGTCGCCGGTGCCCATGTCCAGCAATCATTGTGCGAAGGGCGGGGTACACCCTGGACGGGTCGCAAGTCCATCACAGGGCCACATAGACACAAACGAGACAAACAACCATTCACGCTCTCACTCACACCTAGGGACAATTTAGAGTTACCAATCAGCCTAACATGCATGTTTTTGGTCTGTGGGAGGAAACCGGAGCACCCAGAGAAAACCCATGCATGCACGGAGAGAGCATGCAAACTCCACCCAGAAAGCCCCCTGGACCGGGGTTTGAATCAAGGACCTGTTCACTGAGAGGCAGCAGCTCTACCAGTTGTGCCACCGTGCTGCCCTATTGACAGCTCAATATTGTTTATTTATTAATTTCAGCACTTTGGTTGGCCTTGCTGCTGTTTTAAAAATTATATAAATAAAGTGATATGGTATGGGTATGGCATTTACTTATTTATTTATCTATTTCAGCTACTCCCTTCTTCAGGGGTCGCCACAGCGAACTAACTTTCATGAAGATTTGGCAACTGATTTTATGCCAGATGCCCTTCATGATGCAACCACAGACCACTGAGCTACCACAGCCCCCTCTGTTGAGCAGAGAGCTACTATCTAGGGTGCCATGGGGAGCAGATGGTGGGGGTGAAGGGCCTTGCTCAAGGACCCAGAGTGGGAAAATGAGAGTGGAGGAAGGTGTGGGTGCTTTACCATTCCTACCCACATTTTGATGTTGTTGGTCCGAGGAGTTGGACTGATGACCTTCCAATCACAGGCTCACCTTCTCTAACCTCTGCACCACCACTCTCTTTATTGACATCTCAATAAATTATATAATATTGAACAATTACTTTTATATGCTTGATGATTTTGACATATGTGCCATGATATGTTACACTGCTATCAATCTTTTCAGAACACTGAAATTGTGTTTTTCTGTCATTATTGAACAAACTCGATTAGGGCTGTGGTAGCTTGGTGGTCAGTCCCACAGTGTCCTAATCCTGAGGCTGCAGGTTTAAGCCCAGGTTGCATCAGGAAGGGCATTGCCAGTCGCCAAATCTTTCAACAAATTTGCTTGCTGTGGCAACCCCTGAAGAAAGAAGCTGTCAAACTGAACAAACATTTGCTATTGTTGACCAAACTAAAATATATACTCTTCTAAACTTAATCAAGTAATAATGGTCCCTAATGTTAAGTAAACCTTACCTAAACAAAAGTACCAATGTGCTTTTAGATTGTTATATACAAATATATGCCATTTATGAATGAAGAACCCACATTATAAGTGGCTAAATAGTGACCATCACAAATCTCATGATGTATAAAGTCAACTCTAGAAGATAGGAGTCAAGTACCACCAAGTTTTCTGTAATCTATGAACTATGCAATGTTTTTAAGTTTTCTTTCCTGGGTGCTCCCCTCCCTTTGCCCCTCACGGAGCAGGGTTCATTTGAAAGGCACTGTTTGTTAAGGCTTTAGCGGTTAGTAAGTGCTTCCTTTGTTAGGTCGGAGCACAGAGACGGGGGTTAATGTCTCCCAGGGAGCACATTACAAAGAAGGCCTTCAGCTCCACTGGCCGGAGAGGGGTAGCTGGATGAATGAGGCCAGGCCATGGGGCAAAGGTGCCAGGGAGGGCACAGGGGGGTGGGGAGATGCAGGGGGCAAAAGGCAGGGCAGAGCTCAGCAAATCAACAAGGTATTAAAACAGTGAAGGTGCTTTGCAAGGGTTGGCTAGGACCATCTAAATGGGTCATATTTATGTGTTAAAGGATGCAAGAATGATTTTAGAGTATATGTGTACTAAAATAACAACTGGGAAGGTAAGAAGTGGGTCAGTATGCCTTTTAGACATTCATGTGCTTTAAGAACAGATGCTTTTTTACAGTATGCTCGGTGGTGGGAATTTGAGAAAATGAAGCATTAGATGTGTTTGGAATGGCTCCCTCAGGAACCTGTGGTCCATGTTGTTCCTCAGGCCAAGTGCCACAGGTGCAAGTACAGTGGGGAGAGTGGAAAGCTGTGATGCAGACCAAAACAGAGGGGCCATTCATTACATGTGAGCATCAAAATCAGTGTGTAAGGGCTGAGAGACGGAGGAAGTAACAGATGAGACGAATAAGGAAGCCAGTGCAAACATTTTGAGGCAGGAAGAAAAGTCAATACGAATAACAGTGATGTTGTTTTAATAAATTTGTTGAACACTGCTACAGATGTAAAGGTCAGCATGGGAGAAATTATTTAATTATGAGTAAAAATATTGGCTTTCAAAAAAATGTCAACACTTCTTATGCTTTACAACTTTCTTTTTGAATACCACTGCTGGTGAATGTCAACCACCTAAAGCTCCCTGGGATGGACGGTCACAGTGTTCTGTTAAAGAGCAATACAGTTTCCCAGATCTTAAATCTGATGGGTTAGAAAATCAAACTGGAGAACAATGGAATAGCTATGATAGTTTTGGATCAGATTTTATTGCATGAAAGCTGGCTGTGTGCCTTGGATTACAGCATGAACTGGCACGGAGCAAGACAGATGATAAAAGTAAGAAAGAATCCAGATATTAGGAGGGTTTGAATCCAGATTTTGTAGAAATGAACTTTTCCAAGTGCTGATACACAAAGGATCAGCCACATAACTCCCTTTATTTAGTACACCAAAACTTTCAAATTACCACATTGCAAAGAATGATCAAGAACTCCATTAACTGTACATGTTATTGATTACAGATAATTGATTCCAGAGTGCTGCAGTTCTTCTTTTTAAATGGGGCATGTCCATTAATGTGAATTTAATTAGTCTTCTCTTTCTGTTAAACGTCTTTAATGGTGCATTTCTCACAAAACTTTGAAATGATGTGTTTTTAATTTCTCTATCTTCTCTGGGCTGTCACAAAAAAGGCAAGGTTGTTGTTTCATCAGCTAACAATAAAGTATGGATTCATAGTTATTTATACAATTAGAAACCCAGGTGGTGGCACAGTTGGTAGAGCTGCCGCATCTCAACGAGCAGGTCTCCGCATCAAATTCCAGCCAGGGACCTTTCTGGGTGGAGTGTGCATGTTCTCTCTGTGCATGCGTGGGTTTTCTCCAGGTTCTCCAGTTTCCTCCCGCAGACCAAAAACATGCATGTTAGGCTGATTAGCAACTCTACATTGTCCCTATTTAATTCAGTTCAGTTTATTTATATTGCAACAATTCACAACAAAGTTGTCTCAGGGCACTTTACAGAAACTTTCACATACATAAAAAAGTCCATTAGTAATGTTCTCTATCTAAGGAGGCCAGCAGACTCGTTGAATCTTCATTTCGTCACAGTCTCCCATCCTGAGCAAGCACAGTGGAAGCAGTGGAAAGGAAAAACTCAATTTTAAAAGGAAGAAACCTCCAGCAGAACCAGGCTCAGGACAAGCGGCCATCTGCTTTGACCGGCTGGGTTTGAGAGGAACAGGAAGGAGAGACAAATGAACACATAATGACAATCCCTAGGTGAGAGAGTGAATGGTTGTTTGTCTCATTTGTCTCTATGTGTCCCTGTGACAGACTGGAGACCTGTCCAGAGTGTACCCCACCTCTCGCACAATGATACCAGTGACCCCCGTGACCCGAAAAGGAAGAAGCAGGTAAAAGATAATGGATGGATGGATGGAAACCAAGGTTTTCCCCAGCGAAAGGATGCAGTCAAACTCAATGCTTTAAAATGGAAATTGTAAAAATAAATATTGTTATAAGTAATGATACACTTATCTAATGATAATAATGCTGTGACAATGAAGTACTATGTACAAACAGTATGAAAAGCTTTCTGTTGCTGATGGACAGCCTTGGTAGGTGTAGATGCACGTTAAATCACATTCATCAACACTTAACAACCATTTGGTTGAGGAGTTCTTCAAAGCGTTCCTCAACACCGAATCAATCACCATTAGATTAGCTGAACCCAATTTAGCAAAACACTTTTTTTTCCCCTCTGGAGTACCTGACATTTTGCCCTAAATTCTTTGAATCTGGTTGAAAATCAGGGTCCATAGCCTTAACAAACTCCTCACACACCAAAGTTTAGCATTTCCAACTCTCTTGGAATCACTTGGATTGCCTGGTCTTTCATTCTTGCTTCATTCCCTGTCCACCTTTTCATTTTCTTTATTGTAGTTGATCCCTGCTCTTCTGAACATTTCCTAGCCCTTTTCACAGCATCATTATCCCATGAATGATCTCATCCAATCCTCACAACTTCAAAATTTACTGTTCCATTTTGATTCAAAGTAGTCCTTTGAAAGGATAATATTTACTTGGTTTAATTCCCCTCTCCACCTCTACATATTCCCCAGCTGTAGGAATGTGCCAACAATAGCACCCCTCCCTTCTTCCCTCGCTCCTCACAACACACTCTGCTCTCTCCCAGGTCAAGTCAGCAGAAGAAGTGGCAGGTGTTTAGGTAAAATACTCCCCCAGTGGGACATGAAGTATATATATAAGACTGGATTCAAAAGAGTATAAATATTGGATACCTTGCTTGGAATGTGAAATACAGACAAAAACACTGTTGTCCTCCAAGGAAAATTTGAACTCTCTAAAGGCTGAAAAATAGAAATATCCCAGCTGTGGGTAGTGTGTTCAGCCAAAGTCAATGGTAGCATTGGGTTTGACTGTTTTACTTGGCTAAAATAATTTCCTTCAGGTGGATTTTAGTGAGTCGTGTACATGTTTGGTTTTTTATGTTATCAGACTGCATTTACCTAACAGATGAAACTCTATTTGTAAGAAGTTTCATTGTGTAGGCAGTAAAACCAAATTAACAGAATATGAATACCCATAAACTTTCTAGTCAATGCAGAAATAAACAATATAAACTGTAAGACAATGATGCTGGTCTGAGAGATAAACCTGGGAAATTAGAGGCACTGAGATGTTCTTGTTCTCAGTTGAGGACACGTTTACCTTCTGACACAAATATATTGGTCTCATAGGGACTTCAAAATAGCTGAAGTCATCAGTTCGGAGTAAATAAAGATCAAATGAGGAAAGTGGTTCACTGTGGCTTGTGCCTGCCCTGCTCAGGAATTTGTTTTGGGCTTTTGAGTAAGAAGACAAGGAGAGTTCAGCCAGAATGGTGTTGTACTTTGTTAAGCCTATTGATTTTTCAAGTTTTGCTTCAGGTAAGTTGTGGGAAAAAAAAAAAAAAAAAAAGAATTTTATTTTCTAAAAAGTTGCGAACATATTTTATTTTTTCAGTAGGCAGTTGTTCACAAGCGGTAACACTGTCTCTGCATTCTGTTTTTTAATTCTAAAACACAATTCAGTGACTTACTTTGTCATGTTTCAGTCTAGAAAGCTGTTCCTCTTGTAGATTTCTTCTTTGTAAAAATGCATAAAGTGGCGCAGTCTCCATTTTTTCCATCACTTTTCCTTCCATCAAGGAAATCAAACATCCGTCAGTGACGTCATACCAGGAAGCATTATCTCATTATAATGAGAAAACTGTCTTGTTATAGAATGTTTTCTTGTTATAACGAGATAGTTTTCTCACTATAATGAGATAGTTTTCTCGTTATAACGAATTCGTTTTTTCATTATAACAAGATAGTTTTCTCACTATAATGAGATAGTTTTCTCATTACAACAAAATAATTTTTTCATTATAACGAGATAGTTTTCTCATTATAACAATAGTATTCTTGCTATGAGATCATTTTCTCATTATAACAAGATAGTTTTCTCATTATAACAAGATAATTGTCTCACTATAATGAGACAGTTTTCTCATTATAATGAGACATTTTTCTCATTATAACAATATAATTTTCTCACTATAATGAGATAGTTTTCTCATTATAATGAGAAAGTTTTCTCATTATAACAAGATAATTGTCTCACTATAATTAGATAGTTTTCTCATTATAATGAGATAGTTTTCTCATTATAACAAGATAATTTTCTCACTATAATGAGAAAGTTTTCTCATTATAAGGAGATATGTTTCTCATTATAACAACATAGTTTTCTCACTATAATGAGAAAGTTTTCTCGTCATAACAAGATTGTTTTCTCATAATAATGAGAAAGTGTTCTTGTTATAACAAGGTACAGCTCAGTAATAATTGTACTTCCTGTGACAGCTCTAAGCTTCCGTATAACACTTATTTAATTCACTTCAGTTTATTAATACGACACTAACACAAAACATACTGTAGGTCATCTAAAAGCATTATACAAAGAAAAATAGGCTTGTCCAAATTCATTCCAAAACAGATGCAGATTTAAATCCAGTTACAGTCTGCTCATTCCAAATACAATAGTTAAATCATACACACAATAATATGAAATGCCAATTCACAAAAAAAAAGTATTTTTAGTAATTAATCATCTTTTTAAAAATGTTCTTAGGGGAAGCTTAAGCAGACAGGAAAGACAGGAACATTAACTGGTTTACAGTGTTGAAATTCAACAATGTATTACACAGCCTTTTGTCCAGTCAGTATAATGATGTTTTAAAATGATTACGAGGACTTATGTGGATTATTCTGAACAGCTTGATCATTTTTATTTATTTATTATATCACACTCCAATGCTCACCCAGACGCAAACACACAGAATCACACCCTTTATGCTCACACCTATTAGTCCAACTCCTGCTCCTTGTTTTAGTTTGGCTCCTCCTTCCTTTCACTCCATCTTTCCTCCCCTACTCTTCTCATCTCTTCTGCTCTCCGAGGCTGTAAAGCCTTTTCGTGACTAGCTGTCATTAATCTTCCCTCTCCAGGGGCAGGATTTTGACTGAGTGCCAAGAGGCGCTCATGCAAAGCGTAGACAGCAATCCAAAAACAGAGGCACTTTTCTTGTTTCCAGAGCTTACGTTCATGCTGCTGCAGCCCTCAGGGCAATGTTGCAGCACACAACAAAGGAATGACTCTGCATGAAACCTTGAGCATCACACCTGAAGTCCATGGAGTCAGTCTATGTCTTTACAGGAATTTTTAAACACATGCATGAATACATAGAGCCACGGTAGACCAACACTTGGTCACCCATTATTCTCATGAGATGGGTTTTAATTCAGCCAACACAATCAAGATGATTTTGATGATTTAACTTTTTCTCTTATCTAGTCTTCTGCGTTCATGTTTCAGGAAGTTTTACAACCCTGTGTTTACAGGAAAGAACAGCAACACAAAAATGTCCTTCCTTTTCTCTCAATGCACGTGTTTGTACTGTAGTTTCAAAAATTAAACCAGCTCACATTTCTCTGTTCATTTAGTTTTGTTGTGCTAACACAATTATTATACAACTAATAAACATCCATAACCAAATTCATTACATTTAGCAGATTTTGTCATGAACCTGGATGACCAGGTGAGCCAGAGTTCACCTGCCTGACCAGAGTTCAGGTGGTGACTCAGACTTCTGCGTCATCCTCAGTGTGTTGGCAGCAGACTATGGACTTTGTGTATCTGACAGCAAATCATACATCGCAGCACAGCGGAGAGGAATGAGTGGTCATTTAAACATTTGCCTGTAATAAAAATGCAGGTCATTTACAATCATAAAAAGCTACTGTAAAGTTTATAATCCATTGTTTTTTTTTGTGCTTTAAACATCAGAGCAGAGGTGAGGCACGGGAATAAAAAATAATTCACCAGTGTGGCTTTTTTGTGGTTTTCTCAAGGACTGATAGTTTTGTTTGTAGCTACACAGCAAAGATTATCAGTAAACTTATTCAATTCAATTCAGGCTAGGTTAGATTTGTCATGTGCAAAATCAACACAAGGTCAACAATGTAATGAAATGCTTTGGACGAGAAGAACCATCTCGATTTGCCCAAAAAATATAGAAAACAACATCCAGAAACATCAAATTGTGCAGCAAAATACTAAAAACATACCAAAAAAAATTACTACCAACATCAAGAAAAACATATTAAATATACTACTAACATACTAAGAAAAACATATTAAAAATACAACTAACATACTAAAAAACAAGACACCAAAGTTGAAAAAGAAATACATCGACAGTGTGATTCGGTTAGCAGTGAGGTTGTTTCAACATCATGGTTCTGTTCTGTTAGTGGCGTGGTCTTGTTAGCAGCTTAGCAGGACTTGTTGGCAGGTCTGGTCCGCATTCAGTTTACTTATATAGCTCCAAGTCACAACAGAAGTTAAATTCATTTATTAAATCGTATTTTTACATGTGCTTATACAATTTAATTTGGAATAAAAATATAATTAGTGGACTACATTAGCATGTAGGATTGTTTCATGTATTGTTTCTTTAAAAATAAAAACTAATATTTTTATTGTTAACACAAATTTTCTGAATTTCTTACACACTAAGCTTGCCCAACATTTGTTTAAATTTGTTTAATGATTTTACTTAAAACATTTAGCACTAGGGCCATTCAACTGGTGGCCTGCGGGCCACTTCTGGCCCACGGGTGACTTCAGTCCGGCCCACCAATGAGTTCTTAAAAAAAAAATAATAATAATAATTTTTTGGTTCAGTTTGGGGTTCTGGTTATTGCATTTATCATACATTGCAATACAACAAACCAATTTAAAAGGGAACAGATCATTGTGATAATTGGTTTATTTATAAAAAGGACTTTAATTGCTAGATGTCTGGCCCCTTTCAGTAACTGTGGCCCCCTGAGCAGTTTAGTTGAATAGCCCTGCATTAGCATTTTGTTGAAAAAATAGTTCCTATACAAGCGGTGCGAGAGTTTGGCTCACATTGCCGATAGTAAGTTGGACCACTTCAGGGTGGGACTTAGACTCGGCCAGGGCTGCCTGTTGTCACTGTTCATAACTTTTATGGACAGAATTTCTCGGTGCAGTGAGGGGGCAGAGGGATTCCGGTTCGATGGCCTCAGAATTCCATCTCTTCTCTTTGCAGATGATGTAGTCCAGTTGGCATCATCGTGTTGTGATCTTCACCTATCACTGGAACGGATCGCAGCAGAGTGTGAAGCGGCTGGGATGAGAATCAGCACCTCCAAATCTGTTCCTCAACTGGAAAAGGGTGGCTTGCTCTCTTCAGGTCGAGGGTGAGGTTCTGCCTCAAGTGGAGGAGTTCAAGTATCTCGGAGGTTTGTTCACGAGTGAGGGAAAAATGGAGCGCGAGATTGACAGACGGATTGGTGCAGCATCTGCAGTATTGCGGACTCTGTACCGGTCCGTTGTGGTGAAGAGGGAGCTGAGCTGTAAGGCAAAGATCTCTGTTTACCGGTCGGTCTACATTCCTACCCTCACGTATGGCCATGAGCTCTGGGTAGTGACTGAAAGAATGAAATTGCGGATACAAGCGGTTGAAATTAGTTTCCTCCGCAGGGTAGTTGGACTCTCCCTTAGAGATAGGGTGAGAAGTTAATTTATCCGGGAGAGACTCAGTGTAGAACTGCAGCTCATCCACGTCGAGAGGAGCCAGTTGAGGTGGTTCAGGCATCTGGTAAGGATGCCCCCTGGATGCCTCCCTTGGGAGGTGCTTTGGGCATGTCCAACTGAGAGGAGACCTCAAGGAAGACCCAGGGCAGGCGGAAGAGACTATAACTCTCGATTGACCTGGGAATGCCTTGGAATCCTCCCAGAAGAGCTGGAAGAGGTGGCTGTGGAAAGAGATGTCTGGACCTCCCTGCTCAAGCTGCTGCCCCCACGACCCGACTTTGGAATAAGCGGAAGATAATGGATGAATGGATGGATGAAAAATTAGAGACTCTTCTTCCTCTTACATTATTATTATTATTATTATTATTATTATTATCAAACATTTCACAAGTTCTTCTTTATGTTTGCAATATTTGCATAAACTTTTTTCTTCTCTTTGAAAAGGAATAACGTGATCTGCACAACAAACAGAAGGGGCCACCAGCATTAGCTTAACTGCCGTATCTCTTACTGACAACAAGTGCACTATTCAGTCCTCATCAACCACATCAAAACACACCCAGACTTCCCTCCCTTAGAAAACATCAGCCATCATCTACAAACCACCACCACACACTTAACTTACCCACTTCCCTTTGCCCTCAGATCCTTAAAAGCTCCTTCACTTCAGTTGAGACGGACCCCCATGATTCCCCTCAAACATTTTCCTCTTATTTGTTATTTGAAAACCGGAACTTATACACTATTTGAACTTATAAGAGAGCAAACACAAAGTGATCAGATTGTAGATTTGTTTCTGAGAACCATTTAAGTCTTAGTATTCCTGCTCTTAGGAAAGTGAGCATTCTAGACACACGTGCTGCATATGTGAAAAATGGTGCAAATTTGATGCTGTGTTCATGTTTACCAGTAAACTGTGCATTTTTTGATGACAAGGTAAAATGATCTACTTTAGGGTTCAGAGACAATATTTCCACTTACGTTATCCGGGTACTCCGGTTTCCTCCCACAGACCAAAAACATGCACGTTAGGCTGATTGGTAACGCTAAATTATCCATAGGTGAGAGTGAGAGAGTGATTGGTTGTCTCGTTTGTATGTGTCCTTGTGATGGATTGGAGACCTGTCCCAATGTCCCCCGACTCTTGCACAGTGATGGCTTGACATGGGCACCAGTGACCCCCACGACCCAAAAAGGAAAAAGCGAGTAACAATAATGGATGGATGTTTTAAGTTTTTCATGTCTCTGATAACCATTTGATGAGTAGAACTCATTTGCTTAATCTTTATTTATCTTTTCTCATCACATTATTTGCTCATTTTTGATTCATATCATTTATTGCAAAGTATTTATAAAAGTATGTGTACTAAAACCGTACGATCCAGTACAGCCCAGTACCTGTTGATGTAACAGGTCAGTCTCTGCCCAGTTTTGTACAGAACAGGTAAAGTTCTTGTGAAATGAAGCTTGTACCCTTCTGCTTCAAAGATGACTTCACAGCACCAAATTAACATCACATTAAAAGTATCCACCAATAAGTATAATTTTTAATCTGAGAACAATTCTACCTATATTGTGTTGTCATGTAATTTTAATGACATGCTCACATGTATGGAAACAGAGGTGAGGGTGCGTTGTTTCTGCCAAAGATCTGGATAAACTTGTATTCAGTTGTGGCTTGCGGTTCATGAACAGAGGTGTCTGCAGTATGTTAAGTTTCAGTTAATAGCAAGTTTTGGTTGTAATGTAATTATTTCTTTCAAAAAGGATTTGCAGATGAAAACGTTTAAATTGTTTGAAGAGAACTTTCTGGCCTCCTCCGCCTGAAGGCAACAGTCAGTCATATTTAACATGTTTGTCTGGAGGGAAAACCCATTAACCTGCCTCGGCTGTCACGCTATAGCTCGGAGTGCGTCAGCTTCAGAAGAGAAGTTGGACCCCGACATACCAATCGCACACATCAAAGGATCAGGTTAAACTGGCTCCATACGCTGGGTCTTTGTGGCATGGCATGCACTCTTTTAAAAGAACCTATCATTGGAGAAAACATGAACACAGTATTAGAGCGCGGTGCCTCATTATGTTGCCAGGTTGCTTAAAAAGCAATATTGACAGTATGTGAGTTAAGGCTAATTATCCCGGATTAGGCAGTCATGGAAACTGTTTACTTTTCCTTTGAAGTGGTTGTTGGATATGTTGCACTGGCATTTGTTTTAGTCCTTATTTTTTCTTTTCCACAGCAGAGTCCAACACATACAGTACTGCTCTTTATTAGGTTTTGCCCAACTAATAACCAAAATCAGCATTTGGGAACAAAACTCATCACTCTAACAAGGTTTTATTCTATTCAAAGAAATATTCTAGCATATACAAGGTTTTTCTTTGGAAAGCACCCCAACTTGCACTGTAGGTGCTACAGCTAGCTGCTGCTGTTGTTTTTTGTGCTTGCAGATAATCACAAATGTAAATAATTGTAATATAAAACTGCGCACGGTGTAAATGTTTATAAAATATTGTTAACATGAACTGCAATGCTTTATTTTTATACTGAAGTTTTACGAGAGCAGAAATCCACTTTAGAGTATGCACTGAATGTGCACCATTAACCAAATACATTATAAAAAAATGTACAGATTTTTTTTCTCTATTTCATTGTAGGTTTGCTTTAATTTCAAATGTGCCATGTCAAAAATATTAGTATCTTTGCTAAAGCCTCACTAGGCGGGCAGAAGTTATTGTGTTCCAGCTCAGCCCTGTCATTAGGTGATTGTGGTGTGAGCAGTGTGTTTGACAAACAACCGTCTGATGTGAGCAAAGAGAAAGTGACACAGCTGAAGTACGTCACAGGCCACACTTGTTCCTGTGCAAGTTGATTATGTATTTTTTTTTTTTTATAAAATGATAAAGCTAATGAAAATCTACCAACTACTTTACTTTTTACATTACTGATATATTACATTTATGTTGTCACACAGCTGTGAACTAAGAAAATGGCATAAGAAAGAAAAAAGAAAGAAAGTAAGAAAGAAAGAAAGAAAGAAAGAAATGCTAGAAAGAATGCTAGAAGAAATGCCTAGAATGCTTCATTGCTTAGTGTTGTTTGTGATAAAAAATGTTGATTAAAAAAATGTCAAGATTATAAAGTGGTGAAAGTATTTTAACTCCTTTAATGTGACTTATATGTGCTGCTGCTTATCCATGCTGCTATTATATATATATATATATATATATATATATATATATATATATATATATATATATATATATTTATTTATTTATATACTTCTTTAAATCACTTCTCGATCTGCTGCCATCATACATCTCCTGCATGTCTCTGTGTGAGTGCAGCTACAGCGTGCGCTCCCAGGACATTATTACATGCAGTGTCCCCTCAATGAGAAATGAACTAGGCAAGAGGGCCTACTCCTACTCCGCTCCTGTTTCCTGGAATATCTTGCAAAAAAATCTGAAGCTCTCGACTTTGACCTCTCTAAGTGGCTTTAAGAATCTGTTGGACTCCTGGCAGGGACCAATGCAGACATGTTCCCGTTTTTAGTTTTCTACATTCACCTTAGAATCTAGCTGTTTTTTGTTACCTTTTTTTTTAGCCATCCTATTTGTTTAAAAAAAATAATAATAAAAAAAAACTGGAGTATGACTTTTTATAACTGTTTATTGTTGTCGCTGTTGTCCATTGTTGTCATCATTCTTTGTTGAAATCAGGTCTCTCTTGTAAATGAGTCCTCGAGGCTCAGTGGGTTTTACCTGTCTAAATAAAGGTTGAATGAATGAAAAAATTCAACACCGTAACCATTTCTCAATAATTGTGTATTATTTAATGGAAGGATGCTGGAACAGTTCATGGACTAATTCATATTGAAATGAAGTGAAACAATGGGTTCTTAGCAGCTAAGTTATAAATTTACGGAGAAAATTGTTTCATTATTATGCTGTGTTGTTGTTCTGTCTCCAGGCACACCTTGGGGTGTGAGGGAGGACAATCAGCTCTTTCACAGCTCCGTCCCAGCAGTCACACCTTCTATCCAGGGCATCTGCCGGCTGCAGGGACAAAGGCGATTGTTCCCAGAGGGACGTCCATGAACCGAGTGTGAAACAATAGACACAGAGAAAAGCCAAAGGTTAAGCCACAGCAGAGCTGAGCAGGGTTGTTAAAGTTTGTGTAGATGGAGCATTTCTACTGTCTGACTGTTTGAGCCTACAAGCACTGGAGACTTAAAGAAGTTTCCCTTTATTCTTTCACACAAATTGCTTCATATTTCCAATCAAACAGCCCCTTTGTCTCGTTTTGTCCGAGCAAAGCTGAACAGTGTGCTGCATTGACGAGCTGCAGACAGATTATCTTGTTTGAATGGCTTTTTCAGAGCAACAGAGAGGCCACCACAACAATAGGTAACTTGTTGTATACACAGCAAGTCTAATATTCATTTAAAACAGCCTTGTTGTAGGCTATCCATGAGGGCTGCTCACACTGGTACAGTAACTGTTTGTATTTGTATATAATACACTTCTCCTCGTCAAAGCTGCTAATTGGACCGGTCAGACGGAGCCAAGGGCCTCTTAGAGCAGCAGGCACAATTATCAAGGGAGGCAACAATGTAGGGATTGAAATAATTTCTTTTGAGGTTGAATTTAATTGTGTCCTCTCTGACACTCTGGCTTTTTGTAGTTCAAAGAAAGGAAAGGACTCAGCATTAACACAAAAAGAAAGTTCAAAATCTTTTAAAGTGAGGTTCTTTGGAAAGGTCATTGACAACTATTTTCTTATTGTTTGGAGAATTAGAGTGTAACTCTGACCGAACTGAGCAGCTATTGCAGGGGTCTGCAACCTACGGCTCTGGAGCCACATGCGGCTCTTTGGTCCCTCCGCAGCAGCGCTTTCATTTTCACCAAAACTAACATAAAAATGATTTTATAGGATGCTATATCCACTACAAACAATAGTGTTAGCAGTTTTCCTGCCAATTCCTTTGCAAATATGTGGATACTAGTACTAGTACACAGAGTAAATTATACTCACTTTAACTTTATGAATTATCTCTTCAAAGTAGGATACTCAATTACTCCACAATTTAAAAAAAAAGTATAAACTTTTTTTTTTTTTTTTTTTTTACAATAATCCATTTACTGTGATAGACTTGCACATGGATATGGGCACCAGTGGCCCCCTGCAACCTGAAAAGGAAGAAACAGGTAAAGACAATGGATGGATGGATGGATGGATGGAAGGAATCCAGCTTTTTCTTTTGTCTTAAAAGCTAAAAATATCAATAAATGTAAACAAATAATCGGATGTTTTTAGTTTTATAATTTCATACTTACTGCCCAGAAAAGCCCCCTCTAACAAACTTAAAAGTGGCCCATGGGCCACCAGTTGATAATGACAATTGTAGCAGGTTTTGCGGCTCTGAACACGTTTAATTTAGTGAACGAAAAGGCAGAAATTGCTCTTTTGATCGTAAAGTTTGCAGACCCCTGAGCTAATGGCTAGCCTAAGTGGGACAAACATAAAAGAGAACGCCTGCCATGTTAAAACAACTTCAATCTTAACAATGTCATAGCAGTTCACGGAAATGCCATTTCACCTTTCATTATTAGCAATTTTACTTTACATGGGTACTTAAAATATATATAAATTAGAAAATTTGCAAACAAAACAGCATCAGCTACCTGTGGTTCTTTTAATGCAGCGTGGGCCACTTTGCAGAAATATAATATTTCTGCAGGAATAACCGTAATGTGTGAAACTGATAAAGGTATACAAATTAATAAAATAAATTGTTATGAAACTTTCGAGGCTGGATCTATTTTAGGACAGCAACAATCCACTTTAGTTATAGCCCTGACGTAGTTAGCAGTCAGCTGGTATATCCAGTTAGAATTAAATGATTTTTGTTTCCCAATCTGAGGTCATTCAAGGAGCTATCTACAACAGGCAATATATGAATTGTTCATAACTTTCTACAGAACCCAATTCACATGATCTGAACATTCAAAGAATTTCCTAAATGTATTAGAAATGGATTAATCAAAATATCTGATAACCACACACTCCCAATTAATCACTGTGTTTAATGTCAGTAACCCTCAGTAGTTCAGTAAAACGCAGCACGTGAGCACCTGCAGAGACATGCAAAGGTTATTTGTGAATTTTCTAATGATTGAATTATATATTTTTTTCCACGTTTAATAATAGCCCTTAACACCGATTGTGCAGCTTGCACGACTGGCATGAAGCATTTTTTGTCTCCGCTTTGACACGATGGACTCCAAAGTTGTGTCAGAACCTGTCAGACTTTCCCTCAGACGGAGAGTTTGTGTTGGAGCGCAGCTAGAAGAAAGTGCGTGACAAAGGTTGGCACTCCTAACAGAGCTGGCGTGCACAAAACCAGATTTGTACTTGTTTTATTGCCTTCCCGAAGAGTTCAACATCGGTTAGGTCGCAATAATTCTCACATGCTAATAAATGCTAATATTCACACCTAATGTTTCACATTTTTGGATAAACTGTAAACTATATCAAGACACCATGTGAAATAAACTAAAGGCTTCAGGAGTTTAAAATAATTCAAACAATCTGTTGTTTTTTAATCATAACGGTTTGTTAAAAAGATTAAAGAACTTTATTAACTTATATATTCCAATGAATATATAAGTTGATTATTCTTTTTCTTTACCAGCGTTGGTAATGGCAATGGTGCAAAAGGCCGAGGACAGCCTGGACAAGTCTCCGATCCATCACAGGGACACATAGAGACATAGGAGACAGACAACCATTCACACTCTCACATAGCGACAATTTTGAGTTAGCAATGAACCCAACATGAATGTTTGTGGACTGTGATAGGACACTGGAGTACCCAGACACAACACACCTGCACAAAAAGACAAGAACCTGCAACCCTCTTAGGCAAAAACTTAGACCACTTCACCACCATGCTGCCCATGAAAATTATAAATTTGATACCGTTGCATATAATGAAATATGTTAAAATAAAGATAGGACATGTCTTTGGTAGTAAACTACATTTTTATCATAAAAAAGCATATTTAATGACATTTTAGGCAGCTGTGGATAAGTGGTTAGGACTTGATGTGTGGCATCAACGTTTCAAGTAGGAGAAAGCATTAAGAATGTGAAACAGTATGTGAGACTAAGTCAAACTGCCTGTTCTCAATATTAATGTAACAGATTTTTGGGGTTTGTAGATTTTTCTGTTTTTAATGTTTTAGCTTTGATCATTTCTTCCTGTTTGCAATAATTTGTGGCTCTGTTTTTATCTAATAATCTTTCAGTATGTTCTTTGGTTTGTTTTTGTTCATCTTGTTTGCTCCATTGTTGTTGTTCCTCATAGTATGGTTTTCAGATCCTTATTGCTCACTTGTCTGTCCCGAAGTTGAGATTTCACAGCTCTTGTTCAGCCTGTTTGGTTTAGTTTTTTATATATATATATATATATATATATATATATATATATATATATATAT
>NC_056512.1:32579001-32593094 GCF_014905685.2 Nematolebias whitei
TATATATATATATATATATATATATATATATATATATATATATATATATATATATATATAAATACAATCTGCCTGTCTGCTGCTTCCTCATCCTGCATTTAAGTCCCTCTACCACCATCCACCTCCAAAATATGAAAAAAAAAAATGAAGCTTTTATAATCAAATCTAACAAAGTTTAGTCAGGTTAGATTAGGTTAGGGTCAGATTCGATTTTTCTACCTGGATTATTGAGCATGAATCAGGATGTTTTTGTTTAATCAAAGTTATGAGAATAAAAGAGACAATACTGCCATTTGCATTGTGAAATGCATGAAATGATAAAATAATGCAAATAATGATACCCTCAGAGAATGGAAGTACTGTAAAATGAATTATGAGTTCTTTACTTTGATCATTTATGATCCAGTTTTGTTGTGAGAGATTTTTTTTTTTTTCCAAAGCGCATGTTTTATTTTGTGTACAAGAGTTGGGATGATTGTCTCCTTTTGACTGATCTGGACCACAGCAGAGATTCACATGCTGCGTGTTACTAACGTGTTGCATCGGTTGTTGCAACACAGAGAAGAAGAACTCATATTGTCTCTCGTCTGATCTTGATTTGTCAACAAGATTTTTATCACAGTTTTCAACGTTTTCATTAATGCTTCACATATTTTACTTAGATTCTCTGACACAACTGTCCTCTCACCTGATTTCTATTGTGCACAACTTTAAGCTTTACTCAAAGTTATTTTTAATTTTAATTATTTTTAGCCTTCTCACTTTTTATTTAACACATTTTATTTAATCACAGATTGTAGGTTTGTTTTGTGTGCTCATACAGAAGCTTTAGAAGTACTTTAATATTATTATTATTATCTTGAGTCTTATTATGAGTCCTATGTGCAGTGGAAAGCATCCTGCGCTCCAGCATCAACGTGTGCATGGAGGCTGCAGAGCTGCAGAAAGAAAACCTTTGCAGAGTGTGGTGAAGATTGTTGGAGTCAGGCTCCTCGCCATCACAGACATCTACACCTCCAGATGCAGGGAGAGGGCCACCTGCATCATGAAGGACCCCACTCACCCAGCACACACACTTTTGCCCCGCTCCCCTCAGGCAGAAGGTTGAGAAGCATTAAGTGTAGAACCAGTAGACTGAGGAACAGCTTCTACCCTGAAGCTATTAAACATAAATCCTTCACCAGGATAATCACTGTAGAAAAAAGGAAAAAAAAATCACTGTAATGCTAACTTAATTGGTGATATGTGCTGCTGATTATTCATGTTGCTGATCTCATGCTGCTGTGTGCTGCTGATCTAATGCTGCTGATTATCTCATGCTGCTGTGTGCTGCTGATCTAATGCTGCTGATTATTTCATTCTACTGTATTCATTCATACCTATCTGCTCACCGCAGATGCATGTTCGGGCTGCTGTTGTTACGTCGTATCCTTTTACATTATTAGTGTTTAGCATATCTTAGATCTTTTAGCTTAACATTTGGCTTTTTTATGTATATCTTATTGCATATCTTCAATTCTTATCTACTGTTTCTTTTTTATACTTTACATTTTGCAATTTTTAGATGTAACTGGGATGCTGTGTGAATAATTTTGTTACATCTCATGAGATGGCAATGACAATAAAGTTAACTTGAACTTGAATTTATTGACTCTGTAGTATATTCATTGCTGACAGATTATGGAACGCATTAAATTATGGATTCAGTTCATGCTCACAACGTGAACTTGCATTTAAGTGGTTGAGTTCTGAGAAATAAAATTAATATAAACAGATTATATATGCAGTTTCTAGGCAACATTTCAAATATCAAACAACTAACAGATTAAATTACTATCATAGATCAACAAAATCCCAATAGAATAAAGTTTGGCAGCACGAATGAGGAAAACCTTGACCTTTTTAGGATCTCACCGTGAGCAAAGCCCTGTTGAAGTTCAACAGAAATTCAAGTGAGAGAAACTTCCTAACCTTAGGAAACAGGTGCTGAGTCAGTGAGGAGAGGAATGTCAGAAGAATGGGGAGGGAAGGATTGCATGTCTGAGTGTGGAGGTGGGCGAGAAAAGAGAGTGTGAGGTGATTGTACATGTGCGGCGAGAGCGTGTGAGTAATAGTGAGGGAAAGCCAGGGAGCTGGAGCAAGAACAAGGGGAGGAGACTCTCTGGGGGTTGCGTGCGGACATCAAATGTTTACCTGTAACAAAAAGAAAGGGGAAGGTGTAGAAGGCAAAAGGGAGAGGAAAAAAAAGGCTGGGGTTTACAGGGGTGGGCGTGGAACCAAAGCCTGAAGCATGAGCTTCGCACGCAACTTAACAATACTACCTTTATGAAGACTGTGTTGTATTAGTCAGTGAGTACACTCACACACACACACACACACAATCCACGTAAGTTATCACACTCAGGTACGCACGCCATGGAACTCAGCAGAAATAGGTGACTGGATAATGGGACTTAGCGCCTGAGTGCGTCAAGTGAAAAAGAAGAAAAATAAAGTCTTCCTGATATTAAAATTAAAAGCAGGCTATTTTGTAGCTGCACATAGAAACCCATCTGTGGAACAGCTGGAATTCAAGTTTGGCAGCTGTGGTTCTTGAGTTCACATAAGCTCAGCCTGAAACTAAAATAGAAAAAAAATAAAGGTTTTGAATTTCTTTTATCTCAGGCCGTCCTCGTGGTTGCCCTCTTTATTTTGCATCAGACTGGACTAAAAATAATAAAAATAATAAAAATAAAAATATTCTTTAAAAAGTCTTCAATTGATCCAAAATGCTGCTGCCAGAGTCTTAACTGGAGTTAGTAGGAGAGATCATATCTCAACATTTTTAGCTTCTCTCCATCGGCTCCCTGTCCAGTCCAGAATTGAATTCAAAATCTTACTTCTAACCTACAAAGCCCTCAACATCCTAGCTCCATCTTATGTTACAGATCTTATTGTTCCATATTTTCCTAACAAAGCACTTTGCTCTCAGACTGCAGGCTTACTTATGGTTCATAGAGTTTCCAAAAGCAGAATGGGAGGAAGATCTTTCAGTTCTCAGGCTCCTCTCTTGTGGAACCAACTTCCAGTTTCTGTCCTTGAGGCTGACACATTGTCCAGTTTTAAGACTGGACTTAAGTCTTTCTTTTTTGAAAAATCCTATAGCTAGGGTTGGTTTGCTATGCTGCCATACTGGAGGACAAATTGACCTCATGTCCTTAAATGAATTGTTAAAATTGAATAGTTTTCATTTGATACTATTTTTATCTTAATATGTGATTCTTGACCTGCCATTGTGTATCTGTTCCTCCTTCCTGCTCCCCTCAAACCCAACCGGTGGAAGCTGATGGCCGCTTGTCCTGAGCCTGGTTCTGCTAAAGGTTTCTTCATCATGAGGGAGTTTTTCCTTTCCACAGTCGCCTTCATGCTTGCTCAAGATGAGAGTTCTGTGATGAAGTTAAAGTCAAAGCAGTCTGCTCCTAAGATAAATAATGTTTTTAACTACTTTCTCTGTATATGGGTGTTTCTGTTCTGACCTGAGATGACTTCTGGTGTGACTTGGCGCTATATAAACTGAACTGAATTGAACTGAACTTAAAAAGTTACCTTTTGTTGCAAAACCTCCAGAGTATTTGCTTCATTTACCAGCTGGCACTCATGCGTTATCGTGGTTATTTATTTATTTGGCTGTTGTAGCTCACATCTTACACATATTATGACCCTCGATCTTTTAGTTGCCCTTTATATATTGTGAATAAAAATTATAGCAAACCTGGACTGGTGTGTGGCTGACAGTTAATCATTACAAACAGTTGTGTGCTTGTTAAAATAAGTTTGGTGCCCATTAATATAATAACACCTCTGAAGCTGTAGTTTCACTCCCTGCTGTTATAGATCAGTACTTTTTTCAGTTTTATTGTTTTTATGTCATAATAGTAATAGTTGGCATTCCCTCCACCTCTGATTGGCAGCTAGCGTGTAAAAGGCAGAGTTATTTGAACTTAACCCAGAGCGCCTGCAGTCAGCACAATATGTGTACTATAAATTATTTGGCTCCTTCAGGTGTGTGTAGAGCAACATACACACACTTAAGATCAGGGCTTTCTCTCGAGTGTCTTCAGTCAGAGCGCAGATACAATAGAGAGCATTGTTCAGCTGGCAGGCCCCTGCGTGCCGGCTCCCCCTCCATACCTGAGCACAGAGACAGGTGTATTTTTCCTAGTCACGCATAGCCCTGCCACACTCCCAGCTCCCAGCATGCTCCACACTAAACTGGAAAATCATTCAGGCATTCTGATTTTAAGTTTTCCTCAATATGAATGTTTTGTTTTAATATTTTCCTCATTTATCAGCCCCTTAAAATAAGTTGGTGATTACAAAGCACAAACTGTTAGTGAACTAAAATACTGATTCTAGATTTAATCTTTTGCCTGATACTTTATATGCATGTTTTCAACACTTTTAGGCATAAAAGTGTTGGATCCTGCAGAAAATGACCCCATAAACGCTGCAAACACTTAGTATGGTTGTTTCTTCCATTTTTTTCTTGGGTTAACTTGTTCAAGCCTGTTCTTGTTGGACTTATGAAGAATGATAAGGTCATTTTTTCATCTCTCTCCCCAAAATAAATTAATAAACATCATATATTTGGGAATAGGCTAATCTATTTGATTTTCTCACTCTCACAATATCAAGACAATCTATGTCTTATCAGCTTTTCCTTTCTGGGTTGTGGGGAGCTGGTGCTTATCTCTAGCAGTCACTGTGCGAGAGGCGGGGTCCACCTGGGCAGGTCTCAAGTCCATCACAGAGGCAAACAACCACACTCTCACTCGTTAAGAGTTAACCTAACATGCATGGCTTTGGTCTGTGGGAGGAAACTGGAGAACCAAAACACAACCCGCAAGAAAAAGCATTTAAACTCCTCCTAGAAAAGCCAACGTCTGGAGGTGATCCTTTGACCTTCTCACTGAGAAGTGACCGTTCTAACCACTTCACCACTGTGCCACCACAATGCCAAAACCTTGTACATAACTTGTGTTGGTTCTTAAACCCACTTTGGGATAGATAAATACATAAATAAATAAATAAATAAATATCTGAACATATGAGCAAGATTCCCAAAGTAAAATGAAACATTTTTATTATTTTTATTATTGATGCACTGGAGATGCTTTTAACTCTTCTTTCAACACTGATCCAAACAAAAGGTTTTAGGTGATAATACCATTAACATGTTTAACAATGGAGACAGTATGATGCATGCTGGGAACTGTGGCCTTAATTTCTGTCCTTATTAGAACGTGAAAAAATTGTAGATTTATTTATGTATTTATTGGTCTTGAGAGTAATTCCAATGCATCCTGACAAATTTTAACAATCTTATCAATGGTCATGCTGTAGCTTAAGCATCTCCTATTTCAAATTTCACCTTTCGATGGATTTTATTGTAATTAATAATTTGTCGGTTGCCCTTTTATCCAAGGTTTTGTTGGTTCCAAAATCTTCCATAAAAACTAAAGAACAAAAACAATGGCACACTTTAAGCTCGTCAAATTACTGTAATCTCTGACGCCCAATGAAATGTACTCTTGACTTGTTAAACTTCTGCTTTCATGCACACCACCACCCATGAAACAACAATTGGTTTTGTGGTATTTCCTACTTCTGTTAAGAAAATTCAGCTCTCACAAATAGATCCAGGTTTATGAGGAAGACTGAAGTAATGACCCAAGCTCAGTGTTCATCATCATCATTATCGACTTTATTTATAAAGCGCTTTAACACCAGCCACAGCTGAAATAATGTGCTGAACATCAGTAATAAATAAGATAAAAGAAAGCATTAAAATGTGTTATAATAATGGGTTTGAATTTGGGTCTCTCCATAAATAATTGCATCCGTCCACTGTTTCACCCAAAGAAGTTCATGTTTACTCAAATAAATTGACCAGAAACAGTCGTTAACTTTTCAGTGGGGCAGCTCAGCTTATCTGTGGTTTATTTCATTTCCACCTAAAAGGTAAGAAATAAAATCCCAATTTTAGTTTTGCACAGGGGAGAAACTTGGAAGAGAGGAAGTTAATCTACGGAAAGTTTTCTGTTTAGCATGATTCAATGAGCAGTTGGAAGCAGGTTGTTTTGTTGATTTACACGGTTTTCTTTCAAAAGTCCTCTCTACTCCAGATCCGACACCCTGAGGTGCTGGAAGGAATCCAACCCTATGAGTTTCATAGCACAAGAAGATTAGCTCTTCATCCTATGTGCTTCTATAGAAAAGAGCTGCACGGCACATTATGTCTCATTATATTAAACAAGCTACTGGTTGGGACAGGAGGAATCTTCACCCACATCACTTTTTTGAAACCTTATCTTGACCCAGGTTGATCTACATTTACACTTTCCCACAGTGAGGCTAAGAAGAAGGAAGAAAAAATGCAGGAGGCTGAACACAAAGCTACATCAGCTGCCAAAATGGAATCCAAATTCAAGTTTCCTGGCTTGTATTTACCAAAATTATTACCAAATGCATATGAAAGTGATGAAAATAATGAAAGTGGGATTTAGGCTAAGCTGTGCCAGAAAAAAACAGCATGTGTTTAATGAGAAGTACCCTCTTCGTGACATCACAGCCATGTCTGCAGCTGATAATCCATCCCATATTACGTTTTAAGATGGCCTGACTGTGGTAGTAAGTCCCACACTAATGCAACCCTTTGAGTCTTTCTGGTCTCCCAGGCTCTTGTTTTCTATCCTGTCGCTGAAGCTTGTGCACTCAGAGCCACATAAGGAAACATTTGTTCCCACTCGGGTTGAATGGAGCCTTGTGTTGGAGGTAATCAAAGAGATACAAGGGAATAGGACATCCAAACAGTCCAACACAAGAGCTCTGCTCTGAAGCCCTTCTCTGTCTGAGCGGGGCCAGTAATGAATGCACTCTAGTCTTAATCACTTTCAGAGCTCGTACAGGAGATATGACTGACTCAATTGTCCTCTATGTCTAAAGCCAAGGCTGCTGCTTCTGGTAAATATTAGATTTGTTTCACCACCATCAGGATTGCCACGTATTATAAATTTTCCAGATGTCTAACTGTGGAAAGGCTGTAAAAATGTTGTTTATGCCGTTTAAAAGCCATCCAAAGCCTATTTACAGCCATTGAATTTTCCCTGAAGTTTCTCCTGATGCTTGCCTCCCATCTGTTGGTGCAGCCTTCAAGGATTTTTTTTTTTCACACCAATCTGGAAAACATTTGCGTGCACACAAATGCACATACTGGTACGAGTGGGTGCACATTGGTACGCCTGCAGATATTTTATTCACATTTGTCTCTGTTCTGAGGTGGACTGATGGCTGAGCATGAAAGCAGAAGGAGCTTCTGGCGACATTATTTGCATTCGTCGCATAGTTTTGGCTACTTCTTAATTACCCTCATAAGATAAGTGCCTTTGCTAATTCACTAAGAATGAAAAAAGTGAGATCTATAAAAAAATTTGAGGTCAGCACAGTGAACCAGACAAAACTGCACACCCCCCTTTTTCTTTCTTTTTCCTCTTTAAAGAAAAAAAAAACCTTCACACAGCAGCAGTGGTTCAGGAATGTGAGACAGGAATGCTGTTGAGTTACTATAAAGGGGGTTTGATCAGTGAAAACAATGTCTTTGTGTTTTCATCTCTAGCTCTAGTCACGCAATGCCGTGCGCGCAAACCTCAGCAACTTTTCAACCCCAGCGTAGAAAAAAAAAGCTATCAAGTACCTGCAATCGACAGAATCGCGTGCAATTCAGGTACTCCTGGACTCCACTGGCGCTCGGCCAAAGGATTAAAAGAAAAAGCTGGAGTGGAGCTTCACCTGCTCCAGATGTGGCAGTTGGAGAAACAGATTATTCAGAAGACATTTTTTCCAGATTGCAACACAGTTTTTTTTTTTTTTGAGAAAATGCATTTTTTATCTTCTTTTTTTAAAAGATTTGTTTAAATCTGAGCTCTAATTATTTCTCATCGTCCTCACCTTGAATTTAAAATGCATTTATTTTATTTTATTTTGTGCATTTTTTTTTCTATGCCTTAACACTCTCTAAGCAGGCATTTTTCTGAATCTGTCAATCAAACAGCCTGTTTTGCAGACAAAACTTGATTTGCCGTATTTTTGTTTTGTTTCGTTTTTTGAATGTCCAGAGGACCAGATTGAACTTTTTTTTTTTAGATTTTTCTACCTGGATTATTGAGCATGCATCAGGATATTGATTTGCTATAATTTATTTTTCTTTTTGACTCCGCTCCGTAAAATCCACTCCTTTTGGTTTTCTTTCCTTTTTTTTTTTAAGTTCAAGGGATGTTATGATCCCAGATATACGAGCAAGCCTGGAGGCGGTTAGGGCATGAAAGTGAGGTAAGAAAGACAAGAGATTCATTCATGGGAAGGTGATTCAAAGTATCTGTGTCTTTGCACAGATGATCATTATTACTCACACACACCGCTCACACACTGCTCACACGCAACCTGGCATCAATCCAACAGGTGATAAGCAATTGCAACAAGACTATGATACTCTTCTATTTTTGACATTATAACTTACTGACAGCAACAAGCAAATGCTTTGCCAACTTTAGTAGATAACTGAAACAAAAAAAGAAGTTTATTTGATTATTAATTATGTTTTTTGTTTTTTTAGATAAACCACAGGCCTAATATTCCATAAAGGCATATTGCATAATACCTTTCATGCCAGGGTTTTATATTAAAATAAGTGATAGAGTTACATACACTTTGATCAACATGTGTGTGTTGAGAATGAGACCAGATTTACCTCAACATCTGTACAATTAACTTGTTAACTTAACATTTTTAGCAGTAGATTGCTGTCCAAGAATTATACTTAAAACTGTTTAGGGGTTCATAAGATATTTTGCTAACAGATAGACGATGCATTTCTCACAGTTATTTTTTTTTTTTTTTTAGCAAAGAGAGCTCAGTTTGTGAATCATGAAACACTCATCTAGCTTAGTTTTAGATAGAACTGAAACTAGTTTTGTGTTGGCTGATGTTGACCAGCTGTGGCAGCTCACTTGAACTGCAGTGGCTCCAATAGTGAGTCAGTTGTAGACGCACAACCAGTGATCATTTTCTGAGAGTTTCATTAAAATCTGTGGTTCGTAAGATATTTTGCTAACAGACAAACTCCGTTGACACCATTAAAGTTTTACAAACAGCTCGGCTCAGAGTATGTGATGAAAACTGCTGAAGGCTGCAAACACACCAAATTTAAGCTCAACGTCTGTCTGTTAGAGCCTATTTTGTGTAGCTGTGGCGGCCATCTTGAATGAGGTTGACTTCAAAAGTTATTCATTTGTAAATGTTCATCCACCGACTTCTGCCTGAGAGTTTTATTAAAAATTCTTCAACGGCCCTTGAAATATTTTGCTAACAAACACACTGACATGATCACCTTTTTGCCTTTGGGCGATAATGAAATCATTATGGATTAAAATGTATTTATTTATTTAACTTGGTGTTTTGTAAAGTGTTATCTTGTATTTCCCATAACATGCAGATGTTTGGAAACACCTTTGTTAAAACTGTGCGCCTAATGAACTAAGTGGACTTCACTTCCCGTGATGCCTTGCGCGCCTACGTTTCTCCGAAGGCAGCATGTGTGGGAGCGCTCCGCTCCGAGCATGGCTCAGTGAGGCTGCGGCTCTCTGCAGGGGAGGAGCGCAGCTGCCGCGCGCACCATGAGCGCTCCGCCCGGACTCCGAGGACACAACCAGCACCTCCTCACCTACTGGGACACAACCAGCACCTCCTCACCTGATGGGGCACAACCAGCTCCTCCTCACCTGATGGGAAATATCCGCATTTATCTCATTTCTTCATGTTTTCTTCTGTGAGGATCAACATCGGGCGCTGACACGTGCGGAGACGTTTGTCCACATCAATCTGCTGATGAGAACAGCTGGTGGATTAAAAGCTCCGGATCTTCTCGCTTGTGAACAGGCGGATTAATTACAGGATGACTTGTTGGACACGTCGCCTCCCGGGATGTTTGGGATCCACGCGCGGTCAGCAGAGATGATCAGCGTGGAAATGAAGTTCATAAATTCTCACCTGGCGCAAGGAAACATCACCTTTCTCCTGGAATATATATGTTTAAAAAGCTGCTCTCAAGATGCTCCTGTGATTTGGATTATATGATGCTCTTGATCAACAGGTAACTTGAGAACGTCCTTAAATGAAAGTCTAAAAAAAAAGGAGTATTTTCTGTGAAATCTGTGCTCTTGAAGTCCCTCTGTCTGTTCAGGTCAAAGTGTATGTCCTTATCTCCCCCTAACACACCCATCAGACCAGTATCTCCCTGCAGACTTGAATCCTGCAGGTCATGAGCAGACCTGCTCAGGTTCATGTCCATCCAGCCTGCTTCATGCTGTTTTAATAAAGTGGGATCATGCACCTGCAGTGTGATGGTTTTCCCAGAGCCTGGATCCAGTGGTTCAGGTGACAGTGGATCTGAGCTGCTCTGCCCTGTCAGTCTCACCTGACTCCATGGGAAGTGTCAGGCATGAACCTTACAGGTGCACGTTTTTTCCTCCTGTGTGTGTAATTAATCTGCGGTTGCATGTCTTTTACGCTGCCCCCCGTGTTAGAGGTGTGTGCACCTTTCACCTGACCTCTCCGCTCCCATACGTTTCATTCACAATAAAGAGCTTCATGTGACACTGAGGCGCAGCATAGAGCCCTGCTATATACGCATTTACCCCCCTCCTGTATTAAAAAAAAAAAAAAAAATCCACCAAACAAGACCCCCTTTCTCCACTGAAGAGGGACCCTCTGTCTTGAGCCAAGTGACTCTCATGGCCAACATTGACGGTGGGACACTTGCTGCACAAAAGGAGCTGAAGTGTCAAATAAACTCGGTCAGAGCCCCCCGACACACAAGAATTCCTTTATCTGGCAACCCTGGGAGGCAGACAAAGGCAGACTTTGTGTCAGTGAGTAGGCCTTGACTAAACAACACAGAGCCTTCTTTTTTTTTTTTTACTCTTCTTCTCACAACTTGAGGCTCTTCTTCCTCCTCCTCCTTTTGTTGTTTAAACGGCAGAGCGGGAATGTGTCTGCTGGTGTGACCTCTGCTCGCCCAGCATCTGCCTTCAGTTCCACACACACACACACACACAAAAAGATGCTCATAGCTCCACAAACGAACAGCAGAGCAGCCAGTATGTTTCCATGCAGGCCTTCTTTTTCTGTACATGTCACTAATTGTGCACGTTTAACTGCATATTTGAAACGATGGAGCTTGACATCACTTTTCTCCCGGCGCTGTCACACGATCTGCTTGTGGTGAACCGCAGCAGAAAAACACACGTTGGGGCGCAAACGCAGCAAATCTGACCCTGTTTAACTTCCTTGTGCTCACCATTTTCAATTAGCGTCCACACTGTGTACGTTATGTGCGTTTTTATAATCTCGTTATTCTTTAAATAAAATGAGAGCGGAGGAGAACTTCCTGTTTGGTTGCTGATTAACACCGTTTTATATAAAACATCACCCTAAATGGTCTTTTAATGAATCATTGTTCAAAGGGTCAAACGATCCAGTTTGGTTGGGGCCGGTTGGCCCCACATGTGCATCACCCCCCCAGGCATGCTAATGCAGGCCTACAGAGAGAGCACTAGTCCCCCTGCACACTGCTTTGGGTAAACAGATAGAGTTGCTTTGGCCGGGTGCGTTAATGGCGCGTTTATGACCTTGAGTTGAGCGGTGATTCGTCATGTCTGAACCAGGGGCCCAGCTCGGGTCCCCTGGCTTTGATCGAGCTCACGCAGTGACACCAAAGTTGAGCTTTGGCTCGTTCCACCTATACTTTTGTATCGAATACGACCTCATATCTTGTGGAGGTGAAAAGTTATCCCTCCATCATTAGTGTCAGATGAGTCTTAATGGCTTCCATGAGAAATATATTTAAAAAAAAGGTCTTTTGTGCGTCTCTGTTCAGAAAGCTCCATTTAAGCTCAGCTTGAGTGTGTTTAGAATAGGCTCTAAAGTTTGTCTAAACAGGGGAACTGTCATTTATTAGTAGTGCATGAACAATGGGGAGCTTGTCTCCAGGGTGGTGGTGGGGGGGACTTTAGGGGAGGAGGGGGTCAGAGGGGGGCCAGTGGAGCCAGGGGAGGGTGGCCTGAGATTGGGCAGCAGCTTCTGACCAAGAACAAGCCTCTGTCTGATGAAGAGAACTGCTGACCCTTCCTGAGTAAAATGGCACCTTTGTTTCGAGGTGCGTGTGCGTCGGTGCCCGTTTGTTTACGTGTGTGTGAACAAGAGAGCGAGAGAGACGTCTTCGAAAAGCTGCAGGCGCTTTTGTAAAATGTGTGTTTTTCCTCCCAGTTTTTTGACGTCTCAAGTTTTTTTCTTTTTGTTTGTTTTCATGGTTTGGCGGCTCCTAATGTGAGAACAAGTCTCTCTTGTCTGGAGTTTTGCAGATTAGAAAGAAAAATTCAACAAGTCGTGAAGACATTTTTGTGGGGAACAAAAGAAAAAAAAAAAAAAAAAGAAAACCTAAATCTTTTTGATCTCCCACCCTGGTGCTTTTGATTGAAGCATCCCAGTTGAAAAGCACCACCAGTCTGATGCTTTCACACCAGACCACGGCTCAACACTGATGATTAATTTTGTGCTTTCCTCTGTCGTTCTGCTTCAAACAGATGTCCCTTTATCTAATGATGCTCACAGGGCGACACTTTGTTTTTATTCTCACAGTAAAGACACTGAGGAGAATGACAGACATGAGAGGAGTGGGTAAATACTGGCGCATAATAGTAAGGAGATTGATAATTTCCTGTCAGGAAACCACAGTTTAAGAGGGCTAAGTGTGTATATTTAGATATCCTGGTTTGGAAATTGTTAGGAAGTAGAGCACTCAGAGAAACAGGCAGACTGTGCTTTAGTTAGTGTGGTGGGGAAGCTTTTAAGCTTTTTGATATTAGGGAACAAAATAATCTGTAATTGTGTCAGTTCCATCTTTACAGTCCTGTGCACTCACAGCAAACCTGAGCTCTCCAAAGCTATAAGACCATGTCATGACGAGTGAAGCAAAGGCTCGTCCTCTGTAACTTACCCTTGACCCTCACCAACTGTGCATGTACAGATCATAGCGCAAACAGGAAAAAACACACAGCACAGGGGGCGTCTGTCCGTCCCAGACAGGCAGACAGCTCTTCATTCAGAGTCGGCCCCAGACGGGCTGAATTCACTGCAAATGCACTGCATGTGCAAAAGGAAAAAAAGAAAAATAATAAGAGTGATGTGATGCTAAGGAATGGATAAATACAAACAAATCAAGAAGTATGTACGATGGTTTGAACTGCAGACGTCGTTGCGTTTGATTTGAACTATGGCTGATCTTTTTAATGGGTTTGCTGCATTTTCAGCACACGAACATCTGGGGATGATAAACACGTTTAAATGGGTTATTTCTTTTCCCTCAGCTTGAAGGTTTTTTTTTTTTTTTTTAAGTTTGTTTTAGAAGGAAAATTCTTTCCTTTTGTGCCCTTCACTACAAATGTCACATTCCAGCAAATCTGTGTCCACGTCTGCCATTTACTTTGCCGGGCGTGGGTTTCCATGGCAACCGCAGTCCTCATTCTGATGAAATTTTCATTTCCCCTCCTTTTGATTTTAGTCTCACAACGAAGGACAGAAGAAAAAAAAATTGTGGTAAAGTGGTGTGTTAAACTTTTTGTTTGACCTTCCTGAGAAACAGTGAAGCTTTTTATCCGAGTGTCACTTAGGAAGAAAGTTTGTGCCACTCTGCACATGCGATGGGTGCGTTTTTTTAATTATTTTGATTATTTAGAAGAGCCTTATTGGCTCAAGAGTCACATTTCTTTCTTTATTTATTTTTTCCATAAAAAGGCAAATAAGAAATAAAGAAGAAGTAAATAGCTACATCTGCTTTATCTGAAGTAAGAGGCTGCAACAAAATTATCATGTAAGATCCAAAATTATCATGTAAGATCCAATTTTTTTGGAAACTTATTTTAAGGCAGGAGCTCAAATGTTTAGTTTTCCTGCCAGAACATATATATATATATATATATATATATATATATATATATATA
>NC_056512.1:32593194-32640192 GCF_014905685.2 Nematolebias whitei
TATATATCCACATATCCACAACAAAAACAAAATAATGGTTTATTAGCAAACTGAGAAATTAACTGATTTATATGCTTATTAACAGGCTGCTAGTAAGTAATGTTTTTTAGGTGAGAATCATTTTATTTTAATATTTCTTTGTAATTTGATTTATTTATAATTTTATTAACTCAAATTGAAGATTGAGAACCTGCAGCTGATGTTTGGATAAGATTTTTTTTTTTTTTTTTTTTTTCTTGGAGCTGACTTTAAGCATTTCTTACACTCTGCTGCCCTCTTGTGGCTAATATATGCAACAACCGAGTATTTGTTTGCAGGCCTGCAGTCCCCATTTAGGCCACTTCAATATGTGCGGTGTCCGTGTAAAACTTTCAGTACACATAGGAAACGAGTATTTTAAATAAAAAATTATTATTTTAAAAAAGCACTGGTTTTAAAAGCAATATTTGATGCCGTAAGAATAATTTGTTCCTGCTTCAAGGATCCAAACAGTGGTCACTTGCTTTAGTTTTAGTTTAGAGTAAATTTAACTTGTACAGTGGTTTATTTTTTAATGTATTTTTGTACATGCGTTTTAAAAACATAATTGTGCTAATGCTGTTTTACATTTTCTAACCTATTCTTTTTTTTCTCCTTCTAAGTGTTGTGTAAAATGGTCTCACTTTCTACAGATTTGTTTATCAAGGCTTCCCATTCAACTCAAGAAGGCAACAAAAATAAGTTTGAAAATTCACCATCGTCTTTATGTTGTAATAAATTTAAGCTTGATTAAACACAGTCCGAAGGCTGTACATGTTCAGCAATACTAATATCTATGCCAATATATGAGTAAATAAAGTTAAATGGATCAAATCTTTTAGAACTGTTTATTATTTATTCAGGTAAAAATGTCATTCAGATTACAAACCTCATTTTCAAGAGAGACTTAGCCAATAAGGCATCAAATACAACAAAAATGATTACAAAACAATAAAAAATACAACATTTATTCTGTACATACAAGATAAAGAGCAAACCATTATTCCAAAACCAGCAACAGCAATAAAAACAATTACTGACCAAGAAAAATGTTCTTTATCTTTATTCTCTTTACAGGGAAGGTTGTTTATAAGGTGTACTTTTTCAGTTTTCCACTAGAGGTCACTGTTTTGTGCTACTTTAGATATAGTATTGGACTAGTATTACAAGAAATGCATTTTAAACGATATTCAGACAGAAGTTTTCACATTAGACAAAATTTCAAGAAGCTATTTTAATATGAAAACAGTTTCTTGAGCCTCAGAAACGGAAAACAATGTATGGCCCATAGCTGCCACTGCTGTTGATAATGTTATTTATCTTTTATATTTATTATAATGCATTTAATCTAGAAAGCACCTTTCAGGACACTGTACAGCTAAAAACATCTCATAGCAGAAACAAAACAAGGAACAATAAAACATACAATAAAATGAAACATTAAAAGTAAATTAAGAGAAAGAGACTGATTGAAAGAGATGGGTTTTCACATCAGTTTTGAACGGAGCGAGAGAGGTGACATTTCATAGTTCAGAGGTAGTTCCAGAGTTGGGAGCAGAGCGGCTGAACGCCCTGACCCCCATGGTGGAGGTACAGAGAGGTGGAGGCAGGAGACTGATCTGAAGGAACAGGAGGGGGTAGAGATATGCAGACAGATAAATATGGAGAAGTGAGATTGTAGATGGCTTTAAAAGTGTATAGAATAATTTTGAAGATGATTCAGAATCAGGAGCCAATGAAGCTGCTGCTGGACAGGAGTGATGTGTTTATACTGGTGATGAAACAGACAGCAGTGTTCTTGAACCATCTGAAGCTTGAAGGGATTTACAATGAAGGGAAATGCAATAATCGATCCGGAATGTAACAAGACTGTGGACAAGGCTGACAGTGCAGTGATAGGTAGGAGAAGGACGGAGGTAATTAACGTTACAAAGGTGGAAATAAGCAGATCGAGTGACATTATTGATGCAGGACATGAAGGAAAATGAGCTGTCGAGGATGACACCCAGACTCTGCCCGAGGGGACGGAGAAGCAGTGAGTTGTTAGTGGGAGGAGAAAACATTAAGACACTGAAAGGGTGTTTTCAGTACCGACAAGGATGAGTTCTGTTTTATCATTGTTTAGTTGGAATAAATTATAGGAAACCCAGTGATTGAGCTCACTTAGACAATTGGTGAGAACAGAGGTTGGGTGCGTATAATTGGGTCTGGTAGACGAGTAGAGCTGGGTATCATCCACATATCGGTGAGAATGGATACCAAATGTATGGAAAATATGACCTAGGGGAAGAAGGTAAATAATGAATAGGAGGGGCACAAGGACAGAACCTTGGAGCACACCAATTAGAGACGGAGAAAGTGTGAGAACAGAAAGACTGACGTTGAATGAACCGAGTGCGGCCAGAAAGATAAGATTTGAACCAGTCAATGGGGAGTACTGGTAATGCTGATGGAAGTTAGTCTGTTGAGGAAGCTGAAATGAAAGATGGTGTCAAAGGTCACACGCAGGGAGGATGAGGAGACCTGAGTCAGCAGTAAGAAGAAGATCATTGTGATTTTTATGAGAGCAGTTTCTGTTCTGTGATGAGGGTGAGAACCAGATTGAAAATGTTCAAATAAGCTATTGTTCCATAAATGAGAGTGAAGTTGACTGGGGGCTACTTTTTCTGTAACTATATATGTATGTTGGCTACATACAATGATGACAATACATAACACATTATTATTATTATTATTGTTATTATTATTATTATTATTATTATTGTTACTTTTTTAATGATTGGGGCTGCTCCCTTCTACACGGGTTGCCACAGCAAACTTCGCACGAAGGCTTGATAAATGTTTTTGTCAGATGCCCTTCCTGACACAACCACAGACCACCGAGCTACCACAGAGCGGCTATCTATGGTGTCCGGGGGAGCAGATGGTGGGAGTTAAGGGCCTTGCTCAAGGGCCCAGAGTGGGGCAAATGAGGGTGGAGACAGGTGTGGGATGCTTCATCTTTCCCACCCACATGTTGATGTTGACTGTGCCGGGAGTTGATCCGTCGATCTTTCTATCACTGGCCCACCTTCTCTAACCTCTGCGCCACCACTCCCATGTATACCACTTTTTACAATTAATTAATTAATTCTATATATTTTATGTAAGCCACATGTATTCGGGACATATTTTGTTGCAAAAAAGGACAATAAACTGAATTGAATTGGAGTTATTTTCTGCTTTTGACTTGCACATTGGTGCAGAACATCTTTTATTTTTTTTTTATTTTTTTTGTAGATGTAAGTCTGTCACCTGGAAATCTTTGATTTTATTCTAGTGTTTCAAAAATACTGTAGTATTATATTCATATTTATTTTGATAAACATTTAAACATGAACTCTTTGTTTTAGCACTAAACAATATGAGTTTCAGACAAAAATAATGTCTTTTGAATATTCAGTTCTTATTGACATTAACTGTATTAATTGTTTGAATAGCAGTATATAAAAATATATATTTTATCATTTTAAACTAAGGCTATCACCCATTGGTCATATTGTGAATAAAAAGTTCTCCTTGTCTACCACCAGAGGGCAGTGTGGTAACATGAAACATGGCTTCCCTGCTTGAAGATGGCTCCACTTCATGTTCCCGCCGCCCTGTGATCCATGGAGTAATGCATGTAGATTAGTATTATTATGTTCTTATTGCCTCTCATTTGAGCTCATCTCCCTTTGAAGATCAAAGCGGCGATGTGCCTCTGTGTGCACCGGCACTGATAAAACCAGAGTGAACTTCAATAAACTCAACTGCTCACTTCTGTCTGCTGTGACCCTTTCCCAGCCATTCAAGTGAGAATGTTGCTGAACTTTCAGCTTTTTATGATGATTGCTTAAAAAAAAAATAGAATGATGGGAATACCTTTGTGAAACTGGGAATATAACTTCATAGTTTGTGTCAGCGCCGTGGTTTATAAAGTTAAACAGCTGCACATAAATGGCACCCAGCATTTAACATCCAGTCTGGTTCTTGTCTGGCTGAATCATGGGAGAGATTTAGCAAACGGCTAAGAAGAATCATCTTGTTGGCTTTTCTCCTCTTCAGTGAACTTCAGAATGAGCGTAACAGAAATGCACATGACTTGGTTGGAGAACGGGTGTGGCAGCTCACCATAGGGTGACAGGTACAACGCCAGGTCACTTGATAATAACAGGTGTTCTGTATGAAATGTTTCAGGTACATTGCTTTGCAAAAACATTACAAAACTTTCCAAAAGGAAAAAAAAACCTCAGATTAATAGTGGCTATACGTTTCCTCATAACTGCTGTTTTTCTAAATGTTTATGACTTTCTTCAAAAGTTGCGAAGCTCATTTGTAGTTTGTTCATCAATCAGCGTTTCACATATCAGATTTTAAAATATGTTGCAATTCAGGTTCTGACAGATGGAAATTAAGGAAAAAAGTGTCATGCGAATAAATTCAAATCACGAGGGAGTTATTGGTACCTCTGCACACGCCGTGCATACATGCACATTCAGTCCACTGTACATCTGTGGCACACTTTTTTCCAAACATTTTAGAGCACATAAACCAACTTTTTCTAAAACTACTGATCAACATGACTGCTAAATCTTTAGAATAAAAGCACAAGTTTGAATGTCTTTGGCTTTTATTTGACATGTTTAGTTTTTAAAATGCTTCTACAGAACGGTTTATCTTTAAACTCAAATTATGGAAAGTTTTATTTTCCATGCAGTGAAAATGGAAGTTTTCACACACGTACTTTATTTCCAGTCATTCTTCTTTCATTAACCCTGTCCAAACAATCTAATTACACAAGTGCAGCTGCCATTTCACAACAACAACAAAAAAAACAACAGATTTGCTACACCAGTTTATCTTCGCCATCTTTTCTCACACATTACTCATCTTTTCATGAGAATGGATCGTTGATTTCCTTTAGTAGCTTTTGATAACGGCTAATGCAGGTTAGCTGAGTTGCAAACCTGACCGGGCCTGTTCGGAGTCGACAGACGGGTACCGCTCTAAGAGCTCCGTGTTATTCCCCCGAGCTGTTTGCTTCAGACACTATGTGGAGTCAGATTGAGGTGGAGCTTTGCTTGTCGTACAGAGGAGGAAGTCTGCAGCGTATTTTCAAGCTGTCTAGTCACCGACTCTGGAAAACCTCTGTCTACGATTCGAGTTAATCATTGATGCTGGACTTTACTGTTTTTCTGTACTTTCTAGGTGGGTGACAGTTCAGGAAAACATTTGTTCATTCGTTTCATGTATTGAACTTGTGAATTGTGGCTGCATTCTGCAGCTGTGCAACAAAGCATGACTATTTAATATTTCTCTGCATCTTTGCTCTATTTGATGTTAACAGGGTGTTAGCACGAGCTCCTTCACAGGCTTCTCATATCATCTGTAGCACACACTTTAATCTTTCCACCAGCTCACCTCCACACTAACCTGCAGGCAATTAGAACGTAAAGGAACCCCATTGCAATGACAAACTACATCTTTCCCATATGCTGCCTTGCTTTAAGCTTTAACGGGTGCTGCAGCCTAAATGTGGTCCACGTGTGTCAGTGCCTGAACAGCTGTAGAGAGAGGGCGTATGAGGCCTGACCTCTCATGTTGTTTTAGTGAACATATGTGCATGCTAAAAGAGTGCAAACCTAAACTGTAACCATAAAAAAAAGGCTTTAATAATGGAGCACGGGTGCTGCGGTTGAGTGATGCAGGCACATTTTTTTGTGCCTTCTTCCATTCCTCTTCACAGTGGTATTCGAAATCCTTCTCTCCCACACATCTGTCTTCTTCTCTCCCTGTCTCACAAGCACTTACACATTCACCTTTTGGGTTAATCCCAAGTCTGTGCAAGCTGCGACATGAAATCCAAACCCTTTGTTCCGCAACTTGTGCAAATAAATCCCGGAAATACACCGGTTCCATCTTGCATTCGATTTGTGTGATGAACTCCGCATGTCATGCGAAGTTTGTGATGTTAAAGCATCCGTTCTAAATGCAAACTGTTACTGACACAGAGCCGGGCGGCTTTGATGACGCCACTGAAGTCTCTCAGGTGAGAGCTGACTTTTCCAGTCCTCCCAATACTGTGGCGCCACTCAGCAGACAGACCGGTCCGAGCTCTGGAAGACGGAGTCTGGTCAAACCTGGGAGGAGAGGCAGAGAGCAGATGGAAAATGTGAGTTAGGTGGTCCGAGACCTGGTGGCTGCAGCTGGCAAGCTTTCCTCCTACCAGCTGCCAGCTTATCAACTTTAATGATGTGAGAGCGACGGCCTGCCCCTCTGCCTTCCCGGGTCTCCGAGTCCTTCATACCCGTCAAGGCAGCAGGAATGGCAGCAGCAACATCAATAAAACTCCACATGGTACTCATTGAGAAGCATTAAATCTACCTTTCGCTCTTTTTCACTCAGTCACTGATCCAAAATGATCCAAGCAGCAGAAACCGCTTGGTATACTGTAATTGGTCGTTTTTATGACTTAGTAAAATGCTTAGCTAATTGGAAGTATGACAGTTTTTACACTCGATCAATGAGTTTAAAAATCCTGTGTTTTCATGGGTTAAACATGGAGAGCGGTGAAATAATTTGCCGCCCTCTGCTTCTTTATTATTTCCGATCCACTTTTCTCCTCCTGGACTTGTTTAATGTCGTCTTTAGTGTGATTGAGCTTGATTAGAACAAGCATCATGGCGAGCATTAAAACAAAGTGTGGTCCCGTTCAGCCACAGCAGATGTTCTGGTGCGATTGGTTAATGTTTGTATTTCAGTGAGCGATTGCACGTGGTGTCAGGCCACTGTGCTAATCAACCCAGCTATCATTTTATTGGCCCATGCAATGTTGCAATGCTGCAGATGTGAGACAAGCATCTGCACTGAGGTAGGCAACATACAGTAGGTCACCGTGACCTTAATGGCTAATACTAATTGCTTTGCGTCACTGTAAATTGTGCAAGCGCAGCTTTTGCAGGTCCTGTAGATGTACCATGGATTACTTTGTACAGTATAATGATAAATCTTTTTTAAAATAAATTTCTACTGAAAAGTGAGTCAAGATTATTTGAACTGAGGTTTAGAGGAAATGTTAAAAGCAAACTTCCTTGTTGTAGATGAATCTTGCAGTGGCTTCAGTTTTGGAGTAATGCCGTGTTTTCTGCCTTATACTTCGCACCACCATATAAGTCGCATCAGTCCAGATATGTGTAATAAAGTGGAAAAATCCATAAATACGTTGCATCTATTATGCATCCTGTTTGTGACGCGTCACCGCTGACAACCCAAAAATTTGGGCCACTGTTGTGCCAAAATCGATTGGCTGCCAAATGGCGGCCGTGGGGGGCGTGTACGGGAGACTTTAACAAGAATTTCATAAGATCAACACTTAAAAACTATTATTTGTTTCCTCGAAATTATAGTAAATACGTGTCTCAGTCCAACTTTTCCTTAATAAATGCACTCTTACTCTTAATCACTTGCATTTTGAAAAGCCAACACGCAGAAACATGAATGTGCAAATGGCGGCTCGCTGTGCATTTCTTCGAAATTTAACAAGATAAACACCTAAAAACAATTTATTTGTTAGCTGGACTTTATAGTAAAGGTGTGTCTCAGTTGAACTTTTACTTAGTAAATGCACTTCAATGGTCAAATCAGCTGCATTTTGCTGGGGCGGCGCAGTGAAATGAAACTGATTTGACGGTTGTTCCAGGCAGACGACGGTGGCAGGCTGCGGCAAGCCGATTGTGTCATTAATAGCCATTTTTACCTATTATATGATACAATGGCATGCCATACAACGCGAGAACCATCTAGCAGCTTAAAATGGTAGTGTTCAATATTTTCAGTCAGAATGAATGAAAATGGTCATCTCAGTCAAAAATTGGTTTATAAATATGGAAAAAAAATCATAAATAAGTTGCTTTGGCGTATAAGTTGCAGAGCATGAAAAAACTGTGACTTGTAGGGTGAAAAATACGGTAGTGATAAATTTGGATTGGATTGACTAACAGCTAGCCTGGATGAGGCCAAGACCCAAGTGGATTACCGCTGTCTGATCTAATAATAATAACAATAATAAGTGCATTTTATAATGTTTATTTCCATATTATTTGTGCCTTACAGTACATTCAACCGTTATTTATACAGGTTAATTCCATTGAGTTTCAAGGACTCATTTACAAGAGAGACCTAAAAAATGTTTATTATATGTTTATTTACATAAAATTTGATGAAGTTATGTTTTTTCAATCTACAAATAGCAGCATCGGCAGCTAGCTGGTGCATTAATATCATAATATTTCTGCTGGAATAACAATGTACTGAGAAACTGACTTTAATGTAAAGATTTATACAAGTGTGCTTGCATGAAAATCTGTAAAACTTTTGAGATTTAAGTAAAAAAAAAAAAAAAATAGCCGTTAGCTTGTCATTATGTTATAAACCAGTTTATTTTGCCAAACTGAGGTAGGCCAAAATGTGATCTATTACGGGTAAGATATTCTCTATACATAACCCCTTCTGCTCCCCTTTTTAAACTATTTGAACAATTTCTTTAACGTCTGACTCCTGCCTTTTAATGTTTTGATTTTTTAGGGGGTTTTTTGTTTGTTTTTTGCAATCTTTGGTGCAGACTCGGCATTTCCTGCTTGCTAGGCATCAAGTTATCATGGTATTCTCGTTCTAATCACAGTTCTATAACTTTTCAAATGGACATAATTAACAGAATTTTCTCCACCCCTGCTGTACAGTAAAGCACGGACATTTTTCCAGGTTATAAAGTCGCTGCAACAACCGTAAAAAACATGTTATGATGTCTGGTCTTCTGTAGTCAAGCTATTAAGCTGTAAAGCTCTATTGTAAAATATTTGATTGAACTGATATAGTTGAGGAGAGCGCAGCAAAGATGAAAAGGAAGTCACTCAGCCATATTTTCATAATCCTACAGTGGGCTTGGTTTTTACCGGTAAGCACACAGAAAAATTCTTTGAATTCCCCGGCCTCACACCCTCACTGTGCGTTCAAAAGCCGATCGTTCTGGCCTCACTGGCCTGTTTGTTGCATGTTCGACGTCACTGATGGTCAAATTAGTTCAATTCTGCGCCTTGCTGGGTGTTTTTTTCATTACAGATGTTTTGCTTTATAGTTTGTACATTGGACTGAATCATTAGATAAGGAAGAACAGTGTGCAGGAATGTGCACTTTAAACCTCACACTAACCCACACACAGACTCACAATATTCAGGTCCTCGTGTTGGTGGGCCAGATCCCATTGCCTGACCACACCAGAAGTTTGGATGCCTAGCTCTGTCCTTTTCCTTTGTCCTTCATCTCTTCTATCTATCTTTCTATAATTGTGTCCCAGACCCAGACGTGTCCATAAATAAACGGGGTCTTTCCCTCCTCAACCAGACCCAAGCCATGTTTATGTTCAGGCCTATGCTGGGCGGGTGGGGGGGCATCTGGACCAGTGAGCCCGCCTCACCACCTTCTTCTAAACTCAGGTGGAATCAAGATGTGCAGCAAGCAGCTGTTTAATAGACTCACACAAGCTAAAGATACACACTGTGAGATCTGGGGGATCTATTTTTCTAAAGTTTTATTGGAGATTAAACAACCCTTGACCCACGTTCCACACATTTTGTTGCTTTAGCTTTTCTGCCATGTGGTAAAACAAAACATGGGGACAGACCCAGATGTTCCCGTGCTGTTAGAAAATTAGATTTTCCCAAACTATTAGTTGTCGTATCCTTTCCGTTTTCTTTCCAAGATGGTGCCCGAGCATTTTTCTTTAATCCTAATTGCACAAGAGCACAAATTGTACATTTGAGTCAGGACAGCCTAATCTTCTAGTTCCTGATTTGTACTTATGAGCAAGCTGTTTAGAAAAGTGAGGGAGATTTGTCAGGACAGACAGTAAAGGAGATTTTTGGTTTATTTTCATTAGATGAATGTGGTCCCTGGTCTTCGTTTCACTTGGTCCAGGAGCCAGGCTATTAAAACTAATGAACACTTATTACCCAGAGCTGGATCCTGAGCTCTTTGCTAAACATCCCTTTGGTAGATGTTTGTTTTACTTCGACTTGATTATTCAAACAGAGCAGTAAAACATGCAGGCCGAGCTTTTGCCTCTAGTCTTTACAGGTAGACCCATAAATAGTCTGATCTACGATATGTGATTGGAGAAGGAGGGGGCAATCATGGGTGGGCTGCACTTTTTTTAACTAATCATCTTAGACTGAACTTTCCTAATTCGTCCTCTACAAAGTCTGTGTTGTGTGTTAAACTGCGTCTGACGACCCTGTCAGACAGTTAGCAACATATATCCTGAAGCAATGGACTGGTTTTAAAGAAACCTTTGAGTAATCAGTTTGTACATCTACAACTCATTAACCTTTGGTGTCCCCCCAATTCAAGATGGCCACCACAGCACATAAATGACTCTAAACTAGTTACTTTTACAACTGATGAGCTAAAACTTGATGTGAGATTAACTGTTAAAAGTTTGCCACTAAAATAGCATACCATACTTTTTGCCCTATAAGTCGCTGTTTTTTTTGCATAATTTACATGCCCTGCAACTTATAGTCCGAAGCAATGTATTTATGGATTTTTTTTTCTCCCATATTTACGAACCAATTTTTGGCTGAGATATGACTTTCATTCATTCTGACTGAAAAAAAATTGAACACTACCTTTTTCAGCCACTAGGTGACAGCAGACTGGTAAGGCATGCCGTTGTATCATGTAATAGGTAAAAGTGGCTATAATGACAAATTTAAAAACTTTCAAGACATAAACAACTGGATTTTATTTATTGTACTTGACTTTATATTTTATTTGTCTTGAACTTTTTTTGAATTTACCATGTCCTAGATGACTGAGAATCTTCACCGGTTATTAATGATGCAATCGGCTTGCCTTCGTCCCTCCACCTTTGTTCTGCTCACTGCTTGGAGCAACCATCAAACCAGCTTCATTTCGCTGCAACGCCCTGGCGAAATGCATTTAATTTGACAATTAAAGTGCATTTATTAAGTAAAAGATCAACTGAGACACATCTTTGCTATAATTTCAAGCAAATAATAATTGTTTTGGGTTCTTTTCTTGTTAAATTTTGAAGAAATGCACAGCATTCCTCCTTATTTTTCATCCTTGTCTGCGTTCTCCTGGGAGCACCGAGGCAGCGGATATTTGAAATACAGCTACTTTGACCGTTAAAGTTCTTCTATTAAGTAAACGTTAGACTGAGACACACCTTTACTATAATATTGAGCAAACAAATAATTGTTTTTAAGTGTTAATCTTGTTAAAGTTCTCCTGTGCATGCTCCCGTGGCCGCCATTTGGAAGCCAATTGATTTTTGGCACAACGCCGGCCCACATTTCTGGGTGGTCAGCAGTCACGCGAAAGAAATGCGACGTGTCAGCGGTGATGCATAATAGATGCGATGTATACAGCGAAGCAACTTATTTATGGATTTTTCCACTTTACTGGACAAATTTGGACTGATGCGACTTATAGAACAGTGTGGCATTTACGGCGGAAAATACAGTAGTTAGTTATAGTAGAGCATAAACTTTGATATTTTGAACCACTTTGGCTATGACTGACTCAGAGGAGTCGACGGAGAGAGGCAGGCCCTAGAAACCATCTTGTCACCAGCAAACTGGTTGGTCCACTATGGGAGTGTGCTGCTTGTGGGACTGAGTTTGGTGTGGCTCCTCTGGCTTTTGAAGTTCTTAGGATGAAGGACGAAACGTCTCAACAAAACAAAAGAAACCGTCCAGATGACCTGACTGAACTTTGTATGCCAATAACTATTAAAATCAGCTCTCTCTGTTTGTTAGCAAAATGTTTCATGAACAGTTTGGTAGATTTTACTGAAACGTTGTTTCTAAAATTATTCTACGTTTGCCTTTTTGTTTATTACTGCCCTACAATCCAGATAGAATGTATCAAGTAAAGGTAAAGTCTGCCACTAGTTTCACCTTAGGACCTTTTTTCCTTTTTGGCTTCAACGCCAGCTGTATTTGTTTGATAGCTTTCTAATTAGTTTGCTGATCGCCAGGTGCCAGATTGAAGGTTGTATTTACAACGACAGATGCACTTGAGTAGTCACATAAAGTGTGTGTGTATGTGTGTGAATGTGCACGCACATTAGCATTTTTACCTTTACAAAATACATGGTTTTTAACATGTGAAAGTGTGGATTTTTTCCTCCAAGTTGTGACCTTTGTGTAGCATAAATCAGTGGGAGCAGCTCTGGTAATGCAGACGGAGGAAGGAGGCCTTTCTTCTGACTCCTCTCCCGACATGTGAGGTTTTTAATATGATATGAGGATATGGAAAGCATGGTCAAACAAACAGCGTGTAAAGTTTCCCATGTCTGTACCAATCTGTCAAAAGGAGGCAAAGCTCGACTTTCATCTCCCTCCTCCCTCGATGCATCTCCCCCACCCATCCCCTCTTGCTGCACTGCAGCCCCCATCATCCCCAGGTGGAATTTCCCTGATGGTGAAGCTGTCTAATTCCATTTGTTTGAACCTAACTAAATAATGTTACGAGGCATGCCTTTTTTTTTTGCTTTTGTTTTCAGAAGTTGATCTAAATGTACTCATTTTATTAAATGATGTAGCAGAAGACAAAAAGTGCGAGGGTAACTAAAAAGATGGAGAGGGCAAGCCCCCCCAAAATATCTTTTTTTTTTTTTTTGGGAGTGACATTACCTGCAAAACCCTTTTCCAGGAAATGTGTAGCTAAGCCTTTTTCTTCTGCTGAAATCTTATACTGTGAAATTAAAAGGTAGGACATCGTGTGCCGCTGTGTCTGGGTCAGAGCAATCGTTCCAGTGCTCCTGTGTTACGTTTCACTTTACATACTGCCGTTGTAAAAATCTGTCATTAAATATAGAATGTAAGGAAACACACCTAGAAATCTAGCTCTATTATAAAATGTTTGCTTGATAGTTGGACTCCACCTATGCCATTGCTACAGCAGAGCTGGTATACTGACTGTGTTTGCATATTTCTTCTTTGCCCTAAAGAGTTGAGAGGATCTTATTTTGGCATACAACCATCTTTTTTTCCAAAGTTAAAGTCAAAATGTCTTTATTTGTCCTACGCACCACATGGGGTACATGTGGTGGAAGGAAATTGTGTACACAGGGTCCCAGTTACATCCAACAAAAGTATAAATTGCAAACGAAAAACAGTAACTTTCGCTTTACTAAACAACATTGCAGGTGGAACAGTGGCACAGTTTATAGAGTTGTTGCCGCTCAACAAGGTAATCGAATTGAATCCCGGCTGGGGGCCTTTCTGGGTGGAGTTTGCATGTTCTGTCCGTGCATGCGTGGGTTTTCTCCCAGTGCTCTGGTTTCCGTCCACAGACCAAAAACATGTGTGTTAGGCTGATTGGTAACTAAATTGTCCCTAGGTGTGAGAGATAGAGTGAATGGTTATTTGTCCCGTTGGTCTCTTTGTGTCCCTGTGATGGACTTACAACCTGCAGGGTGTCCCCCGCCTCTTGCACAGTGACTGCTGAATATGGGCACCAGTGAGCCCCACGACCCGGAAAAGAAGAAGCAGGTAAAGATAATGGATGGATGGATAAACAATATTGCAGTCATTAGGTAAAAAAAATTAAAAAAAATCATAATAAAAAAGAACATCAGACACATATTTAGTAGTTATGTGGATTTTGTGCAACAGAAACTAAGACATAGGTGCAACATTATGAAGAGCATTAAAAACAGGCCTATTGAAAGAGTTTTTGGCTCTTCAAGATGCATTAATGTGACTACTGGTGGAGGAAACGGTGAATCCTCACTGCAGGGGCCTTCCTCTGTTCTCATCAGGAAAAAGGGGAACCTCTGAAGTGCCTGATAGTGCACCTTATTCTTGGATCCCTTACAAAGTCTTTTCTCTTTCTCCCTTTACATCCGAAGATGTATTTTTATCACAGAACAGATGACAGGGGTAATCCTTTGGTGTCTTGCAATCCCCCCCCCCCCCCCCACCACCACCAACTGACCGTTTACTTCCTTTTTGTGTTTTGCTTTCGCTCGCTTTCTTTGCCCCCTCTCATCAGCTAATCCTTCCTCGCACAGAGCGGTCAATTAAATGGCTTAGCTAATAGAAAACGAGACCATTTCAGAGGCGCAGAATGTGTGAAAGTGCAGTGAAAAGGAGGGGTTGTGACTGGTCCTCCAAGCACAGAAAAGAGGGAAATGGAGCTTTTTGGTGGGATTCGTTTCCTAAAGGACGGCCTTTGTCGTGTCTGAGGGTTAGCCACAGACCTCTGAATGGTGGATTGTAAACTGCGTCAAGAAATCTCACAACCCCAGCTGCTTTTTGTTACACAAGTGGCTCAGATTAGGGATTTTAGACGTCACAATCAGATAGTTTTGTAACTGTAACATGGGACTGCCCTGACCTTAGCATTCCTAAACATAGTCAAGAAAGCATGGCAACACCCAGCACAGCAAATGTTCAAGCACGTAACATTTCTGATCTTCTTACTCGGATTAGACATAAATGACCAGGATTATGACTCTGCAAAATTCTCATTTAATAATCCTTGGAATTTCAGAGGACATTTACTTTTGTTGAAATCAGATAAAATGTAGCACAAGATTACTCATGGATGCATTTTTCAATTGGCTTTTATTTATAAGTGCTAAGTCCGAATAAAAGTTATTTAATACGTACATGTAAGAAATCTGTTTCCGGTAAAGGTTTATGTATTTCAAAAAATTATTCTGTCAAGGCGTGTAGTTGTTTGTGCTTTGGATTTCAAGCATTTAAATTATAAAATGTTAAAAATGACTGACTAAACAAGCCATAAAGTTTTCCCATATTTTCTAGACCAAAAATTCTCACACTGCAAACAAATTTTCAGCCATACACATGCATGTAATCCTTAGCCTTGAGTCAAATGAGTGACAGGCTGCTGTGAAGGTTGAGATTCAGCAGAGGATGAAATATATGCTTTCTGTGTACAAAACATAAACGCGATGTGCTTTGGAACAAACTCCACACTGTGCTGCATGGAGAAGAGCGATGAGTTGCAGGAGAGGGAAGGGTGGGGGTAATTGCCACATTAAGGGGAAGGAATTCAAAATAAATTTAATCTCCCAATCCCTTTCACCCCCCTTAAAGAGTTTTACAACGTGCATGCTCTGTCTTGTTATGAAACGCAAAGAGAGTGCAGGGAAAAGGGAAATGGAGACGTGCAAAGAGGTCCTAATCGAGGCAATCGACTTGTTCCACCAGGATGAACTTTAGAAGATTCACACTTGGAAGCAAACTCTGAGTTGGTTTCAGCGTGTTTGTATGTACTCACAGGGTAGAAAGCAGGTCTTTTTCTACTTCAACAGAACCACCACAGCCAAATGACAGGGCAGATTAAAACTAGGGAGAGTGCTGGTGTGGTTGGTTAATCTAAAGTGTTTCAGATATAGAAGTTAATTGAAATGACTGTCTACTTATTGGAAGTGATCCCTTTTGATGACTTTCATACCCAACCTTTTTGTCCATTGAATTAAAACCTTCAGGATAAAGGTCTGTGAAGCTGAGAAGCAGAAACCCTGCTGAAGACCTGCTGGAGACCTGCTTGGATTTGACCTTTGCCACCGTGCTTTTTAGGCTCACATTTGAACATATGGTGTGCTGTAGGTTTAGATGCAATCATTCCTTCTACTGCAACAGCACTGTTAAACTTTTTGCATGCTGGGGCAGGAATTCAGTCAAGGGTCCTGCTGGCCCAGACACAGCAGAGCATAAACAATAGAGCTCAGGCCTTGAAAGCACACAATGCACACACAGCTCTGGCTGAGTGGTTAGAGCAGTCATCCTCCAATGCAAGAGTTGGGGGTTTGATTCCGCCAGCAGCCACATGTCGAAATGTCCTTGGGCAAGACACTGAACCCCTCATTGCCTCTGATGTGTGTCCTATTGGTGTATGAACGTGAGAAAGCACTGATTAATCTTTGTAAAGATATAGTAGTATAGTATGGTGTTCATTCGTACTCATCTGCTCACACAGACTCATGTTCGTGCTGCTCTTCGGCATATTGTTTTTATAGTACTAGTGCTTAGTGTATTTTCAGTTAACGTTTTTCTTGGTTCATATCTTAGATCTTATTACTGTTTTTCTTTTACATTTTAATACTTCTGTTGAATGTAACTGGGACCCAGTGTACACAATTTTGTTCCAGCACATGTACCACATGTGGTGTGTACAACAAATAAAGAATGTTGAATCCTTGTAGAGTGCTGTATGAATGGGTAAATGAGGGCACGGATTGCAGTGTAAAGTGCTTCGAGTATCTTGATAAGATAGAAAAGCGCTATATAAGTGCAGTCCATTTACCATTCACACACACACACAGCTTGGCTAATCTATTATCACTGGTCTAAAATGAAAAAAAAATTAAAATTAAAATTGGACAGTGTTATTTGCAGTGGTTACTTTTATGAATGTAATTCAAAGTTAGTTTGCAAAGGTTTAGAGATCCTTCAAGGATCTGCTTCAATGATAACTGTCTTTACGGTTGAAGAGCAGCCATTTTATACCCAAAGACATTATGCATCCTTATTGTTTTCCTCCATGTTCAATGTTTCAGGAGCAGCTCGGGGTAAACAAATAAAACACCACCTTTAAGGCGCACCTTTTGCCCTTTTTCTAGTGTGTTGGTGGCTGTTCAGTTGGGTGTTGCCTTCATGATTTACAAGGTTTGTGAATTATCAGGTCAAACTAAGGTCAAAAATGCGTAGGCCTGTTCACCTGGTTGTAGAAGCAGCATTTGGCCAATTGCAACCTGTAGTTTTCTCAGGTGAGTCATTTTCTCCTGCCAAGATGGGACAGGAAGGTCAGAAAAGGTTCTTTAACTGGAACATTTTTAACAACCTTGATCTTGCTTTAAGATTGTAAGAAAGTTGCTCAAGCCTATAATTATGAACCTCTCTCCTTGCGTCACCCACATATATCGGTTCATTCACGCTAGCACTAAGTTTTCATGTGCAAAAAGAGCAGAAGTCACCACTGATCTTCAAGATAGTTTGTTTAACCTGCTGTTGTTTGCAGAGCGCTTCCTGCCCACAAGAAGAAATGTCACCTAACCTGCCGCTGCAGAAGGGTTGACAGCATGATTGCAAGGGATCGTCTCTGCTGCATCTAACTGATTAGGAAAACACCGGCCTGAGTTTCGGTGTGCTGAAAGCCTGATTCTTTGTGATGTGCTGCCCAGAGCAGTGATATGCCGTTCCCTTGGCTGTCGGGTGAACACTGCACTCTGTGTTGATGGGGACGGCAGGCAAACGGATCACGTTTCCAGCAGAAGCAGGAAGTGAGAATTGGAGGGTTCCTGCTACCAGGCCTCCTCTTTCCTCCAAGTGCTACATGGACCCAAACTAAAACCATGTGTGCTCTTACCCTGTTGATCTCTTCGTACAGCCGGCCTGGCTGCCCGGCTGGCAGGAGAGATGGACTTCCTAACAACATATGATTTCAGGAAACATTCACTCCCTCCCTCTTGCCATTGTTATTTGAATCCCCCTTCTGTGCAGCTCTGCTGGTTCTCTTGGGGGGAGCAGTAAGTGATTCCTCTCTGTGTCAAGCTTCCCGAGATGCAGCCCTCCCCTCTGAAGCTTTCAGTCAAGGTTAGGCGCACGATGGATGTGATTGGGGAAGTACAGTAGTGTGTCCCCAGGCTCACAGGTCATTTCCTGCTGCCACGGGTTAACTAGGAGCAGATTAAGAAAAATATCTTAAACTCACATTGACAATAAAGAAACTCAGAGTTATTTAGCTCAAATTATTATTCAGACATATCATTTTTATTGCAGGTGAAGAAACACCTCTTAAAACTCATTTTAATATTTCTTCTATTCTTTGGAATAAAGTTCTTTTATTTTTTAAATGTTCACCTGTTAACCCTTTTAATAATTACCATTGCCACATTAAAGCATCTTTGTGCGAAGAATCACCAGTTAAAATACAGTATTTTAATCTGTCATAGCATGTTTAGGCAGGGGAATACCCCTGGCATAACATTTTGTCGATGAAAAGTGAGGGAGTCTGAGCCTGATTCAGTAAAATACCTACCTCTTTTCTCAATCCTTTTTAATTCAAGATGGCTGTTTACAGAAAACACTCACCAGTGAAGGGATAATCTGTCAGAAATATGCAGTATGTTTTTTTTTTCTTATCGTTTCTTATTCTTGCTCTTGTATTTTCCTTAAACCATAAGATAATTTGATAAAAAGGGATTATAGTTGAACTGGAAACTGTAAATGTAAAACAACACATGGATGTTTGTTTTGTGGTCATTTCGGTTAAGCTAAAACTTAAAAAAAAAAAAAAAAAGTTGAGAAAATGTTCAGGCCTTGCTCTTTCCTTGTTCCTCCATCACATGCGAACGTCAGCCCCGACTCACCTCCTGCAGCCACTTTTTTCTTTCCAACGAGACTCGTATTGTGCAGACACCTGTGGGGCTGCCATTTCCATGGATGAGGGGGTTGAGGGATGGGGGCGTCGCAGCACTGCAGGCTTTTAATCAAGACGCGTTGACTAATCGCTCAAGGATTAGCCTCTTAGACAAGGCCTCTTTCATTCTCATGCTCCAGATCGAGCGACGGCTCGTGGAGACGGTGAAATTGGGGGAGAGTAAAAATGTTTTCAAGGGCATGGGGGAGGACAGATGGCATACTGTACCAGTGTGCGCTTTGTTTGATCATGTCTGAGCCCTCTGCATGTACACACACAGACACACACATATCCCAAGGCAGGAACTTTTTCCTAGTTCTGTAGTCGGAGATGCCTCAACATTTTCTTCCCAACAGTCACGTACTGTGACTGCACTAATACCTCAACAAGCAGTAAAAAAAAATCTAAAAGCAGGACTGTTTTTTGAACAACACAACCATTGTGCCAAATCTTGCACTTGTGTCCATCTGTGCACCACCACCCTCTGACAAAGATTGAGTTTAGCACGGCATGAATTGTTTGTGTAAGTGTTTTTGTGAGAGGGCTGTGGACTTGTATATTGTTGTATGTAAATGAAGCAAGGAGACATTGCTGGAGCTCTGTGGCAAAAATTGGATCTGATGTTGCCCAGACTCCTCTGTTGTGTATTTAAAGGTTTGATGAAGTCATTCATAACACAAAGTGTACACACACACACCAATGAGCAGCACATACATACACAAACCCAGGCCCAGATATAATACTGAAAGAAAAAAAAAACTGCCTTGTGTTGCTCAAGACCATGTGTTTGGTGATTGCTGCAACTTCTGATGGCAACTTGGGCTTTGTTTTTATTTTATTATTTGTCTACACTTAAAGTTTTGTTGTTGTTGTTACATTTAGATTTGCACATTCTTTAAGAAAAATAATCTACAATTTTGTATTGCTCTATAGTTTTAAAGTAGAAGCTTGGATCCACGAAAAATCCTTAAACGTATAAAAAAATATATTGGTGGTGATTTTAACCATGCAGGTTTTGATGCGTGAAAATAAATGCTTTCAGAATGAAAGGTCAAAACAGAAAAAGCAGATTTTAACTTATATCTACATTTAAAAAAAATAAATAACCTAAACTCTATATATCATTACGCTGCGGGTTGTTCGAGAAAAGTCTGTCAGTTTCCATTCCTTGCCAAAGAACATTAGGTTATCTGAGTCAATCTACTTTTACTGACATGTGTGTGTTTGTTTTTCTAAGGGATTTTTCATTTGCACAATGTGCTTCCTAAGCCTGTCAGTTTCAGGTTTTGCACACCTTTCAGTGCAACCTGCTACACACTAAGCCCGTCGATGAATAGAACATGCTGCAGAGCAAGCACAGGCCCAAGACGGCCCTTGTAACGTGACAAAGGATAAGTCAGGGCAAATATTACAGTGACACATCATTTTCAAAGCTTCTGTTGTGGTTGCATGTTCCTGGGGTCTTCTATTGTTTCTCTGATGAAGCCTGACTGAAGGATGTGCAGCTGAACCTCCTTTAACCAGTCAGGAGTTTTTTTTTTTTTCTCGGTCTGATTTGTTGCAGTGTCACTCTTTGTACCGGTAATTCTTATGTGTGGCAGGTGAGTGGGGTATGTTAGCCATGTTTGTTTAGTGGATTTAACTGTGTATACTCTCAAGTGGCTCTGCTCCAATCAAACACAGATGAAGACACAGAGGAGGAACGAATCCCAGTTGTTTGTCCTGCTTTTACAATAGTAATCTGCTGCTTAGTTTGTATTAGAAAACTGCTTTTCTTTGCCTGGTTGATTTCTTTAACTTGCTCTGGAGGGTTGTTTTACTCAGCTGGTGTGGAAAATGATAACAAAGAACATAAATGAAATAGTACTAAGGCATTTGCGGTTGGAGAGATGGAATGGTGAGACATAATTTACAGCAAGAAAGAAACCTGGCTGCAGAATATGAAAAGGTGTGTGTGCCTGTTTATATGTGTGTGTGCGTAAAAAGATTGTTTGTATAAAGCACAGTGCTGGGAACTAAAATGTTTGGCCCTCCAGGTGTGTGTGCTGGAGGTTGTCAAGGCTTGTGAGGCCTGCTGCGGAGGTGGCTACGTGACAGTGGTAATGATAGGTTGTGGTTGGTGAAAACATGAGTGTGTGTGTGTTGCTGAGGGCAAGTGTTAGCTTGGCTCCTGATGACACACACGCACACACACTTTAGCCTGTGCACACAGTCAACAATATAGCTTGTCTTTGTCTTTATATCCCACGGAGCACAAGCAATTAGACTCATGGCATCAGGGCAAGTGAGCACTTGTCAAATAAGGAGGCCAACTTTTAAACATCAAGGTCAGATAATCCTCAACGAACCAGTTTTGTGGAAGTTGCAGACTCTTAAAGCAGGTGACACAAGGGTCAAGTGTAGGTTGAGCTGAAATTTAGCAGAAACATCAGGTTCATCCTCTTCATCACTAAACTCATAATTTACATTTTAAGCAAACAGAAAATTTAGTTATTCTGGAATCCTTACATATTGTTTAGTTTTGCACAATAAAGCCATTAAGTTCATGGGCACTAAGTTGAAGTTTTGTGAATTGGTGGAAATAATGGCATCTCACTGAGCTGTCACTGATGGGAGACTAATTGGCAACTCAAAGTTGCAAGAAAAGTGTGATAAAATATGCATTTTTTTGTGTTTATTATTTTTATTTTTGTGTGCTCAGCTTGCAAAAATGCATTGCCATGCACGTTTTTGTTGTACATCTTTGTCCACATCAAACCAACCTCATCATGTTGTGCACGCCTTGGAAGCCGCCCCTACGTTTATGATTTAATCTGCTGGAGCACCATTTTGTAATGAAGATGAGAGAATCTCAAGTTTTTCAATAATAATTATTTATTGTTCAAAGAGTTTTGAGACCTGGACATTTTCCACTAATGATTTTTGTCAGAGGAGAGCTCTCCTGCTGGTATCAAAATCAAACTTAAGCACAGGTGGGTTCAGGATGAGTTAAGAAGCACCCTCAACATGCAAACTATCTGACAATTGGTTGCAACCCAATAAGATACCACCAATAAAAAAAGACTGACAGAATATGATAAAAATAAACCTAAAATATCCACCTGAATAATGATGTTGTTTTCAGTTTTTCTTCAGATATCCTCAAGTCCTTTAAACTAGTTGAACTAGTTGAAATATTATGCCTCAAAATCAGCTGTGCTTCTATTTTTAACTTTCTTTCGCTTGTAACCCTCTTAAAACCTAAAGAAACTAACTTCAAATATGTTATCAAATCATATTGTGTCTGGAGAGTGCGTAGTTTTGTGTTAAAGAGACCGCGGAACATACCTGGAGCTCATTAAACGTAAAATTCTCAGTGCCACAGTCTCTCGTCATCTGCATTGATGTGTTTTATGGTAATTTCTCCTGCTTGACAAAGATGCTCTTTGTTGTGGCTCGCTGCGAGGCCTTGCATCTCAAGGAAGTAGATCCGGCTGTGGCTCATCCCCACCGCACCCCCCCCCCCCCCCCATTCCCACGAGGACATTTTCAGCACTGGCAAAATTTGCAGGGGTCTCAGTGAGTCTTCCCGCATCTGTTTGCCCCACTGTTTGGTGAAACGTATAAACACACATGCACTGAGAGAAGAGCACCAGGAGGAAAAGACAACAAGAAAGCTATTGTGTTGCTTTGATTCTGCTCGGAACAGTCTTTTGGTCTGACTCTTAAAATTTAATTACATGGAACGTTTTGTTTTTTTTCTTCAGTTTGTTGAGCAAGAAGTTTTTAATGTCAAAAAGACTTTTAAATGTGTCAAAAATACTATTAAATGTGTCAAAAAGACTTTTAAATGTGTCAAAAAGTTGTGCTAAGAGAATGTGTTTGATACCAATTTTTAGACAGTCTACAACTATACTTGATAAACAGTGGGAAATGATCTGTGTATTTTTGGAATTCAATTGTCCTGGTGAGATTATTTTTCCATTAGACTTCGAATAAGACTCTGGGCTGAGATCAAAGGCATGGAGAGGATATCTCCTACTGACCGAGTGCTTAGTGCTGGTCCAAAGAAATCCAACTGTTGACAGCAGCTGGTCTTCTTAGAAGCTCCGACTTTGTCTTACAGAAGCTCATTCAGCATCCAACATCACATTGTTGTTTGTCCCCCCCCCCCCCCCAAGTGCAGTAAAAGGCTTTATGCTTTTTGATGGCATTAAGTCATCTGGAGAGATATCAAGGCATCCTTTCTTTAATCTTGACTCTAGTTGTTCCTCTTCATTTCTTTTCCCATCCCATAGGCGACAGGGCTCAAGCATTATCGTTGCATTTATGCAATTTTTTTTTCTTTTCCTTTTGACAGAAGAACAGTGCTTTTAGTTTAGACAGTGCATTCCTGGATGTTGACACACTGTGGTATGGAGAAGGATTAGTAAGTGGCTTAGCTTTCTGATTCCTCAGTCCTGGCTCATGAGCAACACCTGGATGTTTCTATGACAACGGTCAACACAATGCACAGCAATTTCACCACCAACCGGTTCAACAGAGAGTACCTTGAAGTGTAAAGACGGTCACTTAAGGGAGAGGGAAATATTTGCTTGACGGTAAAGGATCTGTCACAGAGTCATTGCTGAGGTGTCTTTAAATTGTCTCTATAAAATTAGTTTTTTTTTTTTTTTGAACTTCTACTTACAGCAAAACATTGTTTACTGGGTGCAGTCTGTAGTTTTTGAAAGAGAACTTTGTCTCATTTTGTCAAAACTGATTACTTGTGTTTGGCCTGCCCACATGTGGTCTGTGGTGAGATAGTCTGATAACTACAACTGAGGCATCATTGTTCAGTAACAAGTAGAATGCCAAGTGTCTCCTGGTCTCTTACTTTTCCGTCTTATCAGTGGTAGCCCAACGGACTTATATCAAGCATGCTGGAAAAGACTTCCTGTGACATCATGTTTTTTATGGTCCACTCTGGTTTGGATTCTTGAGTGTCTGCAACCTGGTTTTTCAAACATCCACAAACACGGGATGATGGAGTAAGCATGGCAATAAAAGTGAAGGAATGTGTGTTTAGTTGATTTCTTTGTTATAACAATACTTCTTGAAATAATTCCTTTACCATTGGAAAGCCTGTTTGAGTCACCGTAAATGGTGCTGCATTTGTAAGGAAAATTGCAATTGTGGGTTGAGCAGCAGAGTTGAAAACGTTGGCTGTGCTCATAGAAAACTTGCCAAATCTTCTCTTCAAACGACATAAAAAAACACTGGTGAAGATTCTCAGTCATCCAGGCTATGGTAAATTCAAAACCGTTCAAGACAAAAACAACTGGACTTTATTTGTAACAGAAGACATTTCACTCCTCGTCCGAGAAGCTTTCTCAATTCGAAGAGCAGAGCATGTGGGGTTCAGGTTATAAAGCTGAGATAAGATGCACATACATATGCAGATTGACCTATCACACCTCACACCTCACAGTATGGTTTGTTAAGGTCTTTGTTAATCTAATTCACAGATGAGACCCTGGTCCCATCTGATAGGTGTGAATCTGACTGGGTATCAGTCCTAAAGCTGCATTATAAGTTTTTGAAAGTTGAAATCTGAGGCCTCCTCCTCTGTTTAGAGATGGTTAATCTCTTTTTACATAGATGGCTTCTTTCACTCCCCTCTCAAACCATCTGTCTTCTCAGTCCAAAATGTGCACATTTTGGTCCTGAAATGAGTGTCCCTTATCCGTGAGGTGGAGGTGAACAGCTGAGTCTTGTCCTGAGGAGGTGGTTCTCCTGTGTTGAGCCATGCGTCTGGGAAGTAACTGTTTGGACATAAAAAAAACAATTAGAAGTTAAGTAAGACAATCGTTTTGTCCATTCATAGGGGTAAAATTCTCACCAGTCAGACAGTATGCCAGTTTGGTTTAAAACCAGTCTGAGCGAATGACTGTTTCCAGCCTGCTTACTGTTAGCTCACCTGGTGTTATTGTAAAACAGATCTCCACTGGCATTTTTGCACAGGTGTTATAGCCCCAAGTACTGTCATGAGTAATTGCATTCCAGAAAAAATAATTAATTTACACAATATTCTGAAGGAGGGGAAAAAACATAATAATTGGAAAACAAATCATGGACAAGTACATGCAAGCCATAACGAGATTGAAACAGGAACACAAGACTCCATTTGACCATATATGGAAACAAATTCAGTGGTATAATAAAATCACATTTGGTCTGCATGCAAGAAAGTAAGAAAGGCCTCATCACAAGTACTGTAAACCTCTGGTTGTATTTATTATTTATTTGGCACGTTTTGTCATACTTACACAAATCTGTCATTTCTATTGCTCGCAGTTTCATATTTTTGGTTATGTACTTCCACCTAATCTAATATGTGTTAATTAGGTACAAAGATTTATTCTAAGCTGGCCCAAATGCATCTGTGTTACCTGTATAAAGCTGCACACGCTTCAGAAAGAAATATGTGTGTGTGTAGGCGTTGACAGGTGTGTGTGTGTGTGACCACTAAAATTAGTACATCATTTGCAAAAACAACAAAATAAATTAACGTTCTTCATATACTAGCTCTCAGACAGACCAAATTACAACTGGAAATAGTGACAGAGTGGAATTTAACTAAACTGGACCTGCGCGCTTATCAAGAACGCAACGGGTGGTTTGTTTTGGCACATCTTGCTGTTTACACTGTCAGGTTCCCACACCTCTTTGACTATCGATGAACAAAATCTATGATGAAATGCTCAACGCCACCAGCTAGTACTGTTTCAAAACTAAGGTACACTCTGCTTATAAATGCAAAGAGTAAATACTTTATATTTTACAACAAAGCATAAGCAACAGCGTTTATTTTATGGCTGAGACACCACAACCAGATGTGGATCAATAGGAAAAGCGCTTCCTGTTCGAAGTTTTCCCTCAATCACTCTTTAATCCTACCCGTCAAACAGATGTGTTAGTCTTGTCATGTCAACGAGGAACTTCATTTTTATTTCTGTTTTTTCTCCCTGGTGGCTCATCCCAGTGTGGATGAGGAGGTGTTTGCGTTGGAAACAAATTTCCCCAGTCAATAATGAAGTACAGGCCTTAACCGTGGTCTTCCACAATCTACAGCAGGCAGCGTGGGAAGGTTGGTGCACTTTTTGACCCCACGCACCACTGCATCACAATGTCCTTCATCACGCGAGAAAGGAATGCTCCTCATCTTTTGTTTTAGCATCCGTGGCACTTATGGAGTTGAGAGTGCACTATAGAATGATCACTAGCCCTGGCATCTTGCCGCTGTATTCTCCTCTGAGGTTATTCTCCAGCAGGATTTGTGGGAAGCTCTCTGTCTCTTCTAGGTCTTTTAAATCACTTCAAGCGCTACTGAAGCCTTTTTTCACCCAAAGCGGGCACCAATCTAATGGCATAATTTGGACCTGCACACAGCCAGAGAATTACCACCCCTCTTTTTTCCCCTGTGCTTAAAGTTTTTTTTTTTTTTTTGAACAAGGGAAAACAAAAGGCTGGCCCAGTGAAGCGCATCTCAGCTTGCTGGCTGAAAAGAGGGGCCCCTTTCATGGCTGTTTATGAGCTCCCCTCTTCAAAAACACACATACAAATCACATCCAGTTCCCCAGTGGTGCAAGGATGATCGTAGGGGGTGGTGGTGGTGAAAGTCTCTTGGTGTCTTTCTTCCATTTTCTGTGCCACTTGGTGCATTTTCACTGTGCCACCCAAAAATATTTGATCTTTCATCTTGCTTTCACAAAGTAGAGACATGTTTTCCCTGTGAAAACATTTTCAAAATGTTTCATACCCCAATTTTTTAGCAAAAAAACAAAACAATTGTTTCAAAATGCAAGAAACAATGTGTAACCCGAGCTGCATCTAACTGCAGCTGTAACGGTAAAATCTCTTCACAGGTAGTTGGAAATGGAAAAAAAAATAAATAAATAAATTCTGCATCTCATTGTGAACAGAGTATTGCAACATATTTTAATATTTTTGTTAATTTAAAACTTTTCAAATGTATTGGTAACAAAAACTATGAAAACACTTGATTTTTATTTTAAATTTGATGGACACATCTGTTTTATACTGTAATATTTTACATTATTAGTGTTTTTTACTAGCATATATTATTGTTTTAAATAAATGTTCTATTTGTTTACATTGTTGTGTAATCAACAAAGTCCATGCTCAATAATCCAGGTATACAATCCAACATTTTTCAGTCAGGTCATCTGGACAGTTTTTTTTTTTTTTTGTGCTGAAACGTTTCGCCTTCAATCCAGAAGGCTTCATCAGTCAAGGAAACGCACAACAAAACTGATTCTTCCCCCAACAGCTTACTCTAATGTGGAACAAACCAGTTCTGCTTGTGACAAGATGGTCTCTTCGGTACGCTCCCTCCTCCGTTCCCGGCAATGTTTTGTTTGTTGTGTGTTTCCTTGACTGATGAAGCCTTCCGGATGTTTCTGCACAAAAAAAGAAACTGCCCAGATGACCTGACTGAAAAATGTTGGATTGTTGTGTAATCTTTTCATCTCGTCAGTTACACAATTTAAACAGAATTCATGACCATTCATTTCAATAGAAAATCGTTTCTGAATTAAAAATCGATTCTGAATTGAATCGTTACACCAAAAAATGGAATTTGAATCGAATCACTAGACACTGAGAGATTCACACCCCAACAAAACATTACAGATAAGTAGATTGTGCTGTTTATCGCTGCCTTGCATGACTTCTCTCAACTCTCAGTAAATATTGCTCAAGTGAAAAAAGTTTTTTTTTTTTTTTTATCTTTGATATAATATGAAATGTTTTAGTGGTTAACTTTTGCACCAGTTTGCTGTTTAAACTTGGGTTGGATCCATCTAAAATGAGATAACCGCCAGACAAGAGAAGACAAACTTGAGAGGTGAAGGAGGAAACCTGAGTGGTGCTTTTAGTTTTGAACAATATGGAAATTATTAAAGTAAATAAATGAGAGCAAATATCATAGTGACCAAAGAGGTCCTAAAGTGGGTGTGAGTCATGATTCAGGCTCTGCAACATGTAAACTGAAATCTGTTGGAACATGTGGCTCATATATTAGATTCAGAAAATTGTTTTATTTAGAATAAAAGAACAATAGTTGGAGTACGATTGTGCGGGGCTATGGTTTTCACTCCATGCAACAACTTCCAATGGAACGGTCTGTTTTTGATGCAGTGTCATATAAAGGGCTGAAGTTAAATTCTGTGGATTCTCTGAAACACTTAATGATATTTTGTACTGTAATGAAACCCAGAAATCCACCGCAATTTGACAAATATTGTTCTTTAATGCTTTGTTTGTCCACATGACTCAGCCTTGGCGTCCTCGAACACTGACCTGTTGCTTATTAGCTTAACTAGTTGTGGGATTTTCTACCAGATGTTTTCTTTTCTCTAATTTTGATTGCACAACTCTTCCTGTCTTTTTTTAAAATTTATTTGTTGTTCTCCCTTTTTTTTTTTTGACCTTTTTAAATGTGTTTGCCATAACATAAACATTTGATATATTGTTTTGGCTCTTAAATGTAATTTATGTTAAGGGTTTAAATCGTTCATTATTCATATATCAGCGTTTTGTTAAAACAAGTTCACGTGTATTAATAGGAATATCAGAAAACTCGGAACGCCTAAATGTCAACAACGGAAATTTATGTGTAGCATTATTTTCCAGATAGCGACTGCAGCCATCTTTGAATTATGATCACATGTTATTTATATACCTACTTCTGCATCTGTTCTTACAATTAACCAACTCTTTCAGGTCTATAAATGTCAAACTAGAAGCATAATATTTCAGACTACAGTATATGGTTGTGTGCCGTTGCACATGTGCAAAATAAGCATGCCTCTTCTTCTGAATCGCAGATAAGAGCCAAAGAGGTGACCTTCGTTTAACCGATTACAAGTCGCTTTAAGATGAAGGCGCTCTTCTTGCAACTCCTTTTCCCGTTCGGTGTTGTATCTTGTTCAGCAGGTTTGATGGACAGCAGGAATGCAGGCTGAAAGATTTGTTTTGCACTGGCAGTCCATTCTCTGGGTGTTCTTGAGCAAACAGAGTGGTGCTATCTCCTATATTTTAATGGGTTTCACACGTCACTGTTCAAACTCTCAAATAGGCTGGTCCCCAGGAGTACATGAAAGAGAGCAAACAGCGCTCTAATACTTCACCAATCTGACCTCCTGCTAACTTGATGTGCACAAACAGAAACACACACACACCTCTTACCAAGGAAGTTCAAAAGGGTGTGAGAAATGTTAACCTAGAATTTGTGTTGCAGCCAAAATAAAGTAAGGCCGCAAAGATGCAGTCATGGTGATGAAACATTTACTTTAAGGGTTAAAACATGTGAACAAAGTTTAGCTGATTGTCTCAAAATATCCAAAACAAGAATCTTTTTTTCATTTTCTTTAATGAATGATTTTCCATTGCCTTAATGTGAGGCGAAACCATTGTGTTTTAATGCGCCACAGCTCTCATAAACATGAGGGGGTGGGTGCTGTATGTCATGTTTGAGCAGTATATGAGTGCGGCGTTTTGGCTTGCGTACGCCGACCCTATTAAGTGCTGCTTTAATGCATGTGGGGCACACGCTTGGAAAAAAATGGGTGGGAAAACTGTGGGAAAATCCAAACGCTCATAATGTGATGGATTTTCAACTGCCCTACTAATTCCACCAAAATGTAATGTGAGTGTACAATGTCTATTTTCATAAATGACATGGAAAAATACAGAGGGAATCACAAAGTGCTCCCTGGTTGCCTTCACACTGCTGAGCGACTCGGGCTGATTTAGTTTATGTAAGTAAGTGTGAAGCAGCGAGGTTTGTATGAGTCTGGACCCTATGTGTCACTGCAAAGAGCTTTTACGATGCAGCCAAGCCCCCTGCCATGTTTTTCTTTTCTGAAAGGAACCGAGCAACATCTACTGCTTCTATGCATCTATGAAACTCTCTTTGCCGTCTTTTCTCTCCTTCACTTGCTTTAAATCAGTCCTTGATATACAGGACGTTCATTTGCAGCTGTGATTTGAGGTAAAACGAAGTGAGAGCAGCTGAGACAGAAAAAAAGGTCCATCTTGCTGGGCTTCGGGGGCCTACGGTGTGCTCATATTTCTCAGCCCATTTCACAGCGGTGGGTAGCTGGCTTATCGTCAGCCTCCTCAGCTTTTTTTTTTTTTTTTTTTTCCTCCCCCTCTGTCACGCGTGGCCTGCCCTAATCTCTCCTGTGTACTATAAACCACACCTAATAACCCTGCGCACGATTAAAGCAAACATTTTAATAACAGCCTGCCTCATTATCAGCTCACATTGAGGAAAATGAGTGGTTAAGCTTGAGCTCACGTGGAGGCTCGGGAACAAGAAATCCTGCCTGTTTTTTGAGACTGAGGGAAAAAATAATCTTACGAGATTTTTTCGAGTTCATTTTTTAAATGTTGACAAGTTCTAGAAAAATTGTTGCTAATGGAACTTTATAAGGGTTTAAGTCTTTGCAGCTGATGCAAAGTTTGTTAGCAAAAAAGAAAGTGAGCTTGCTCCAGAGGGTGCTGTTTACTGAGAAAATCGGCTTTCCCCAACCTTATTTTCCCAGTAGCCTTCACCAAACTGACCTTTCCTTTTCTGGCATGCAAACACATTTTGGATTATTTCCTGATATTTCATTTCAAATGGAAAAGCGTCATTGTCATAATTAATACATTGAATGTTGCCATGTCAGGTTTTCACATCAAACACTCAAAACAAACATCAGACAAATGAAAATTAGAAGGTCAAAGCTGCTTTTTCTGAAAGTGCATGTGTGGTATTGTGCTGCAAGGCTTCTTTGACATGTCATTAGCCCTCATAATCCCACCGTGTGTCATCTTCACCTGTGTGTCCACACCAGCGCGCACAGAAGCGAACAGATGTTTACACAGCTTTCACACAGCCAACAAGAGCAGATGATGAGCCGTCAGTCAGACCTCAGCTGGCACAACGTACAACAAGAAGAATGTGTCCACCTGCACTGTCTGTGATTTCCTGCGGTGTGTAATCCCTAACATCGTCCTTGTTTATGCCTGTGTTTTAGTTACAGGCCCAACACTTGATGCTTAAGAGCTTAACCAGCATCTTTGTGTTATTTGCTCCTTAGAGTTGCCCAAGGGCATCTTCACTGTCCTGCCACACAGACTCGTCTTAAGCATGTTTTAATACAGTCCACTCTCACAATATAGCCTTAAACTTGTGTAAATGTGTGCATTAAACTGACATAAAAATGCTCTCTTTATTGTCCACTGTCTATGTGAGAACTAGTATTAGCAATATATCTCATGAACCAGTGGACTGATTTTAATGATTAAGATGATTTAAGTTTATTAACGTTTCAAGTCAGCTCTATTCAAGATGGTCACAAAATACAAAAATTAGGGGTGAACCGATTGCAGTTTTCTGGCCGATCACCGATTTCTAAAAAGTCTGACCTGCCGATTCCGATTTTGTCCGATACCGATTTTGTTTTATAAGCAACACTGTCAGGTGTTATAAGGTCACAATGCACCTTCAATTTTCCAATATTATTTTGTTGAAAAACATACCCTTGAACAATATCCTAGAAACAATACAAACTTGTTTTACCTGGCCATGAGGTAGTTCTCTGAAATGTAAATTAAGTTCAGACAATTGTTAAAACAAACAACAACAAAACAAATCTGTAAAATCAGTTTCTCATGCAAGTATCGACCGATTTCTGATTTCCCAAAATTAAGGAAATGGGGGCCGATAAATCGGCCAGCCAATTTATTGGTGCACCCCAAACAAAAATGGCTCTAAATCAGTCATATTTGGAGTTATTGAGTTGTCGCTTTAGCTAACAGTCTTTCTCAATACATTCTCTTACCATTTACTGATCACACAATACAGTAGTCCCTTGCGACAAGTGAAAAACCGCAAAGTTGGAGTACAAGTAGTAAGTAATTTATTTTAGTATTTATATATATATATATATATATATATATATATATATATATATATATATATATACAACTCTTGCAATATTCTAAACAATGTTTCTAAACTCTAAACGCTTTAAAAGAGCACAGAATGTCATGATTTCCGTCTCTCAGCCTCCGCTGCTCTTTGCCACCTGCAAGCGCTCTTGACCACGCCCACTTATCCACTCTGCACAGAGAACAGCTGATCAGCTGCAGCAGGAAATTTATCCTGCAGTATGGGCTGCACAAAGATGCAGCAGGAGCTAAATAATTCAAAATAATTTATTTTAAATAAAAATTCCATGTCGATCGTGCGGCCCTTCCATCAGTCAGCCAATTGTGTGTCATGCCCAATCTTATTTTGAAAATCTGCGATGTAGCAAGGGACTACATGCTTTTAAAACGTCTAAATTAGTTTCTGGACTCAGCTGTCTGTCTGTTAGCAAACTTTCCTGAACTGCTGGATGAATTTTAATGAAACTCCCAGAAAATTTTTCTTTAGGTCGGTTATGTAAAAATGTAATAAATGTCTAAAATTAGAACACAGAAAGCCTTTTTTTTTCCTCCTGAACTGGACTCAGATTTCCTTCACAGGATCATTTACAGGAAACATTAAGTCGTGACTGTTTCCTTATGTATGGGGTATTTGAGGAGGTCTTTTTTTTGGGGGGGGGGGGGGGGGTATATGGTTAATGTTTCGTCATGAGTGACGTCAGCTTCGCCACTGAGGTCATGAGTTGGGAGGAGAAATGTTCAGCGCCAGCTACTGAACTCATTTTTCTTCTTTAAATTTTAGTAAACATACTAAATTTAGGATTTGGCCACTGCCAAAGAGTTTGTTCCAAACTCCCTCAGTGACACACCTTTCGAGAAGTGACTCCTAACATCTGCTATTTTTATCATCACCTCCCCTTCTTCTTTATTCTTGCTCCTTTCACCCCTCTTTTTTTTTCAGACCCACAATAGATGTTCTGTTTTTCGTCTTTTTGAAAATTTGCTGGGCGGATTATATTTGAGAGGATCCTAATTCCCATTAAAAGAAGGACATGCTTTGGCAGTGTTCCTGAAAGCACAGTGCTTTGACGTGGATAGAAGTGAGGAACCAGTGAAAGGTCCCAAGTCCTAAAACACCCTCTGTGCAGCTCTGCCCAGTATGGTTTGTTGGAATGGTGGCATTTTAATGCTCCAACATTAGCCTGCCAGTTGGACAACAACCTTTGGTTTGCCATTCTGAGGAGTAGTCGTGACACTTCATGAAGCTACAAATGAAAACTCCTGCTGACCAACATATTATGTAAAGTCTGGCTCGGTATAAGAAAAGTATTGAAGCCGTATGTTTTTTCTTCTGTATGATGTTATCCACTCTTTTTTTGTTTGTTTGTTTGTCACTAATTTGTCATGGGCAGCATTCGGTGATCCGATTTTGCAAGCTACTTTTGCATACTTTGAACACTTTTCTTCAAATTATGCAATTTCACCTGAAAATTAATCATTTTTAACCTGATTCTTAAAAGAAGGTTTCACCCAAAGTATCCTATGTTAGCATGATCAAATATTCTAATGTGTAATCTGAACTTTGTCTTCTTTTTCTTTCTGTTCCTTTTCTGAAGGAATCCACAATCTTGGAATGAAATGTCATCTGTTAATGGCCTCCCAGGGATCTTCTGGTAAGTTTATGTGTTTCTAAACATTGCTAATCATCTCAGTGTGCTTGTGGTGTTTCACAATTAAAGCTGTCTCCTGTAAACTTTCCTAGTGCCAAATGCATTGAGATGTTTTGGGTATTATAAGTATTTTCTACAAGTTTTATTTTCAGTAGTGTTTTTTTGAATCTCTGCAGGTCTTGTGGCTCACCCAGATGTGCAAAATGTTCTGTAACTAAGTGGATGCATGCCAGAAACATATACTGTTACTGTGGTTCAAGCTTATAAAGCTGACGCAACTCAGACTTTTACTGTTGGCACGACTGGTAGCCAAATGTTGTTAACTATTTAGCTTAACAGAAGGAACAAGTCAAGATTTATGGGTTTGTGTTTGTTGTGGTACCCTTAAAAGACATTTCTTATCGTCAAAATGGCATCTTTACACAAATCATGTGATAACTCTTTTTCAAGGCTGCAGCCATCAGTTCTGGTATAGCCTGCAGTTGTTTGTTTGCTTAGCTACTCTCCCAGCTCCCCCCTCCACCATGTCTCTACAAACCAGTATGTGCTTGTCATTGTGTCACCCCAGGGTGATGCCACTCTATCAGCCCCCTTGAGAACTTTTGCCTCTGCATCACTCCATGTTTGTCCAATCATTCGAGATCCGGATACAGGGATGAATTGTTAACTACAGCAGGTCAGTCAGTGCCCCCACATGGCCTCCTGCCAACCCTCCACCCCTTGCCCCCTTCTGCTCTCCTCCGACTTGTTGTTGACACATCTCCATGGAAATCAAGGAGGAATTTTTTTTTTTTTTTACCAGCCAGTTCCAAAACCACTCTCTGCCACCACAACTTCCTCCTCTCTTCATCTTCTCTGCTCCTGAGTGTCCAATCAAAAGGCAGCTGAGGGGGAGTCACATGGACCAGAAGCTTTGACGATGCATCCCTCAGAGCAGAGTGGTACTGTCTGAGGGGCTTTGTAGGTATGACCTTGGGCTTTGTAGGAACTATGACCTTGGGAGACGTGCGTGTGTGTTTCTGTCTTTAAAAAAATACATTTCGGTAACCATTGCTTCCTCTTTCACTTTATTTTATAGCTATTTTTTTTAACAGACTTTATAGCAAAACTGTTATTAAGAGTCTGGTTTGTATTTTTGTTGTGAAAAAAAAAATAGAAGCAATTTTGTTGCAACTGTAGTTTCATACAATTTTATTGACAAGTCTAAATGTATTCATGTGTAACAGTGTGTGTGTGTGGATGCACAACCCGGGTCTTATTTGCTTAGGGCAGGTGAGTGTTTGCCTACCTGTCTCCGTTTATGAGATCAGTGTTTGCTCAAGGAATGCACCACGTCCGATTTGTCATTGACTGTTATTGTTCAGCTCATCCGGCTGGTGCCTCGAGGTTTAGCTGTGTTGTGCCCCAGCAAGTGAAAAAATTGTTTGCTCTTTATTCCTGTTTCTTTCTGGCTCGGCATGTATGCGCACAAGACAAGTGACATATAGAGAAGTACAACTCAGACTCACTGTGACAAACAACCAAATAAGTTATATATATAAAAAAAAAATCAAGATAAATGTCAACAATTTAAGAGAAAGTGCCCCCCTTCCCCTTCGTTTGAAACTTTAAATTCTATCTACCGTGAACTATAAATAATGCAAACTGAAGTAAGAATAAAAAAAGTGTTTGGTCGAGTCAGATTTCTAAGAAAGACATATCTTGCAGAAGCAGATGAACTTGGCTCTTTCACTTTAACGGAAGTTTTTGCAAATTAATTCCTCTTGCTGCACTTCAGTAAAGAGCCATTACACTATGCAGCACGTTTGCACGCCTGATTTATTGCAAGAAAGTTTTATTCTGCAATTTTTGCCTCATTTGACACGTAAATCTGCAAATGAATTATGTCTCGTCTTTTCTTTAGATATTACTAAAACTCATTTTAGTCAGCAAGTGTGTTTGGATTTAAATGTGTGTTTTCTGTATGGCTGTCGTCTTGTGCCACCATCTGGGTGGTCCTCATGGCTGGTTTGATCGTAATCGCCCTGTCTCATAAATCAGTGTCCAAGCTCTGGCCAGGAGCTGATTCTGTGCGTCTCACTGGAGTGAAGGACTTGAGGCATTAAGCCGAGACCCGAGCCACTGCCCTGCCCGGGCCTGGCCACACTTCAGCTCTCCACACCACCTTTGAAATAACTCGTCATGCATGACTGCCTTCGGGAAATGGCCTCAGCTCCAAGTTCATACTGGCCACTGACAATACAAGACACAAACAAAATGGAGGAGAAATGTCATAACCAGTAGACATGGTTTTATGGCTCCTGATCTCTTGTTTGTTGCAAATTTTTGGTACATAAATATGCAAATAATATGACTAACAACACTATATGTTTGTTCCTACCATTGGCAAAGTGACTTTGATAGCCTGCTATAAAGCTGCTTTTAGTTCAAATGTCCTGACTGGACCCAAAGTATAAAGATTAAAGTCATATCTTTGTCTTTGTAGGGCCTCTACATCTACGAGCATGAAGAGCGAGGATGAAGGCCTGTTCGAGCTGTCTGGCTTGACTGCAGCGCTCCACTCAGCTTTTATCTTGAAGTCTGGTTGCAGCTCTACCCAGACCTGACTGACTCCCAGCGAGTGCACCGTCCTGAGACCTGTGGCATAAATAAAGATAATGCTGTTTGGATTAATAACAGTCAATTCTACCCAAGAGACACAAGCGTGGTGGAATACAAAAGAAACCAAGATGAAAGGCTGAAAGGTGGGTCTGTGCACCTCTCTGGCTCTCATGTGGGAACTGATGGAACCTATATCAACATGTACACATTCAAACAGTGCTGAGTGGGTCCATATTCCGATTTTGACCCTGAGAGCCATGATTCAGACATGCAATTTGTTCTTTTGTTTGTCAAGATCACAAAGGGAGACTCGTGACTTTCCTTTCCTTTTATTTTTTTCTTGTGGTTCACTTCGTTTCATTCTCTTGATTTTCTGTTGCTTTTCTGAGTGTGCAATTTAGTTTTATAAGCAGGTGGTCTTTTCTTTTCATTCTTTTTCTTTTTTTATTATTATCTGACAGTGATTTAGGTTCCCACCTCTGGCGTGTGGGGCTTTCAGTTGGAGTCAGTCATGTAGGCCAGGATTAGGAGGGTAAAAGAGGCGGAGGTTCACTCAGAATCTTGGTAGTGGCAACCTCAGCGCCCTGCAGTCAGAATCACGCAGAGTGCTGCTTGAAAGAGTTATTCTGTTGCTTAAGTTCTCAGCCGCACCCCAGATGGCTTTTATGCTAGTCAGGGACTTGCTTAGGGACAGGGTAAAAAAAAAAAAAAAAAAAAGTAAGAGTCCTCAGACCTCCTATGTCTCTGAACTCCAGCAGGTAAAGTTCTTTAATGGAGATAAACTAAAAAAGCAGAACGCTGCTATCACTGCACAATTTCTCTTTGCATCTGAACAGCAGACCAAAACAAAACCCCTGAGCAAACTCCCAATTTGAGCTGAGCGCTGAAGCATTTTATCTTATGTCATTTAGAACAAAAAAAATAAAAAAAAACAGGAGGTTTATGGGGAGACAGACACCTTACATTCCCAGTGAGAGTTACTTATCAATGAGAAATATTACAACCTGCTTTCACTACTTCATCTTTGATCGAAAGCTTTTATCACAGGGTGCAAATCCAGCAACCTTGTTACCTCTTGAGGGATTTTATGACTCATGTTATCTGTCAAACATTCCTTTGCAACCGCTCCATAGTGACACCCAAACAAATAATCAAAGCCTTGTCAAAAACACTAACAGTGTGTTACTGTGCTATCTGTCAGACGCTGGAAAAAGAAAGAGAACAACATCCTGTAATACTAACACTACTGAAGATACTTAATTATATAAACCACAATGAAATAAATCAAATTGTTCAGGTGACATTTATTAGGCTAGTGAAAGAAATGTTCATGTGAGTTCAACTGAGTAAAAAAAAAACTAGCATCAAATCTGGTTGAACCAATATAATGAATCATGACTATTTGGGTGGAACGTCCCTCAGACAATATTCCATCCTAAAGCCACTCCCCATGTTGTTTTTATCCACTTTTAACAACTACATTTGAGTTAAAGTGTTAGTTCAGGTTTTTTTTTTCATCTGGAGTTCAGTGAAATGATCACTTAACATCTTCCTGTTGCAGACAGTTTAGATAATTTTTTTAAACTGATCAAATTGACAAGCTAACTGTTTTCCCGAGCAAAGCCATGAACAAATTAGATCACTGCAGTTTTGAAACAACTTCAATCTCAAAACATTTTATAACAAATTGGACAGAAACTGTGCTGTAAACTTTTATAATCTTCATCACTTCAGCTTTATGTGGTTATAAACATAAAATCCTGTGGGTATTTGTAAGCACATATTGCTACATCTTTAGCATTTACTGCTGGAATAAGCTTAAAGTATATTTTAATCAAAGTTTATGCTCAATAATCCAGACCAAAATATCCAACAAATTTGAGTGAGGTTCTTTGGATGGTTTATTTTTTTGTTGAAACGTTTCGTCCTTCATCTAAAGGACTTCATCAGTCCGAGGAGTCACAACAAACTCCGTCCCACAAGTAGCACACTCACATAGTGGACCAACCAGTTTGATGGTGATAAGATGGTTTCTGGAGTCCGCCCTTCCCCCGTTGGCTCCTCTGAGGCAGCCATGGCCAAAGTGGTTCAAAACAACAAAGTTCATGCTCAATAATCCAGGTAAAAAATCTTGCCTCAGAGGAGCTGACGGGGGAGAGGGCTAGAGTTGCATAGTTATTAACGGTCGGCGGATGTGCACGGCTGAATAAAAGGGGCAGAAGATCGGAGCTGAGGGGGTGTTAGTCCATTCACGACCGTCAAAGCACATTAAATCCCTGTTCTGCCTGAATTCTGCATTATGCAGACACGGACCCTGCTCTGACATGTTGGATGCAGGAAGAGGGCCACCTGCATCATGAAGGACCCCACTCACCCAGCACATACACTTTTTGCCCCACTCCCCTCAGGAAGGAGATTAAGGAGTATTAAGTGTAGAACCACTAGACTGAAGAACAGATTCTACCCTGAGGCTGTTAGACTCATTAATCTTTAACCAGGATAATCACTGTGAAAAACCACATGTTGCTGTGTTCATTCATGCTCATCTGCTCACACAGGCTCATGTTTGTGCTGCTGTTCGGCGTATTGTGTTTATTGTTTTTATGCTACTAGTGCTTAATGTATTTTTAGTTGATGTTTTTCTTAGTTCATATCTTATTACTGTTTTTCTTTTATATTTTATTGTTGGATGAAACTGGGACACTGTGTACATAATTACATGTGGTACATGTGATGGAACGACAATAAAGAAACTCTGACTCTGACATGTTGGATATTTAGGGATCTCACCTGTTTGGGTCGTCGGCCGCGTGCGTCGTCTGAGTGCAGCGGCTGAATGAACGTCCATTTGGGCTTTGATGAAGCTTAACAGGACTTTTTTTTACCTCTTTCAAGGCTGGTCAGTACACGGTCAAATGGCCAAGTGCGACTGGTGATTGTATGGCAAGCCATGTTGCCATATAATTGGATCATTAGCCACATACATCCGCTGACACAATCAAAAGCCCAACACTGGCCCGGCCCGCAAATTAAGCAAATATTATGGACCAGCCTGGCCCTAATCCAAGTTGGGCCAGGCCGGGCTCCAGATTCGGGTTAGAAATGACAGCTTTAGAGATGGAGGACTCCAGAAACCATTGTGTCACCATCAAAATGGTTGGCCTACTCTGTGAGTGCGCTGCTTGTGGGGCTCAGTTTGTTGTGGCTCCTCGGACTGATGAAATCCTTTAGATGAAAAATGAAATGTTTCAACAAAAAATATCCAGAGGACCTAACAACTTTGTTGGACTTACTGTATATTGTGAAATTGATTGGACTGGGAAATTTTTGGTGAAATAGCATTTGTGTCAACCACTATGAAACCACTACCAAATTTTTGATAATGGAATTGTTCTAAGGAGGCAGCTACTCTCTTTGGTCTTGGTCTCGCTCAGAATCACTGTTAGCTCCTTTATCGGGTCAGAATGAATTGTATCTCTTTCAATTAATTTTGCGAATTATGACATATGAGGTGTAACACACCTATAGGAATTTCAATGCAGTTGCCTCAGGAACAAATATGTGCTCCTTAACTTCCATAGTCTTTTTTTTATTTGCTCAGTTTTGCTTTCTTTTAACAGCTTATTAACTCAACTTGAAAAATTTAACTATTTATCAGTTGCAAGACATGATTAGGACTAAATCACATCATCACCTCATTTAACAAGGCTTAAGAGAAAGCAGTCAGAGTGAATAATAGAGTGACAACAATATGGTCAGACTATCAGGCTGTGGAATTGGTGGTCTGACCTGTAAATCAAATTTGGAGTGATTTGGTTAGACTGCTCTGTAAGTCATTTTCTGTTTGTCCCCCAAGTGTTTACCATGGAGGTTTCACATATGGCCACTTCTTCTTGCACTGATAAACAGTGGGGATTGGATCCAGACCCTGCTGGGTTCTTGCTGGAGCCCTTAGGCTCGTAACCACACAGACTGAGAATGTTAGTCATTTGTTTATTATTGCCAATATTTGCCTGATCCTAATCCTTTACAGGATTAGCTGGATTAGATGTTTTCCTCGTTCTACCTTTTCCACTGTTGTAGATTTTTACTTGAGGATTGCAAGTTTTGTGATTGTGTGTGCGAACAACACATGTGCATGCATTCAGTCTTGTGTATGAGTGCATTAGTTTGAGTGTGTTATTTAAATGTGTTCCTGAAGGATGTTTGTCGTCAGGGTAGTTTGACAGATGTATCCACTAAGTACATCCCATTTAATGCTGTGATTAGGGTCAGTAGGAAAACTCTGTTACAGTGACTAATATTTTTTTTATTTTATGCCAGGTCATTTTTAGTTGTGGTTGAGCTTGAGGCTGAAGGAGTGTTTAGATCTCACAAATCACCGCTCCCGAAGTGTTTTTTTGGTCATTTGTTTTTTCGAACGGAAACGCTCCAAAAGCCCTGTAGGAACTACTTAATCAAAGAGGCTGAATGTCAGCGTGGCGTCACTGGATTCGGAAACTCCTGATGTCATGAAGGAGGTGAAAGTGATTTGAGTGGAACTTGTGTGTACGTTTTGTGCGCCATGAAGCTAATTCGCCAAAAGCCACCTGTATCAGAATTTGAATGGCATGTGCTGAGCGGAGTGAACCCATTCAGCGTGACCTTTTAAGAGCTGATCCCAATCACCACATAAATCTGTTTCCAGTTTTACAACACAACCATGCACGTGCTCATTAACATGTCGCTTTTTTTTTTGCCACACACTGTATTTGTGGGTGAGAAAGACTGACAACTCTGCACCCAAACACCCTGCACTTAGTTTCAGCCGCACAAGTTCTCCCACAAACATACACAGAAGCACAAGAAAGACAGATAGTAAGTAATTTATGTTTATGTGAGGCCAAAGGTTTAAAATGGGGTTTCCTAAATTTCTGAATTATTTAATTTGAACCTTTTTCTTTATTTTTATTGTGAAAACCAGTGGTCCCAACCGTGGTCCTTGAGGAACACCATCCTGCATGTTTTACTTTTTTCCCTGCTTTGACACACCTGATTTGAATGAGTGAGTAATTAACTGGCTTCTTCAGAACTTGATGAAGTAATTAAATCACTGAATCATTTGTGTTGGAGCAGGAAACATCTGAGACATGCATGATGGTGTTCCTCAGGGACCAAGGTTGGGAACCATGGGTGTGAACTACATATATTGCAATGGCAAGTCAACATTTAAATTATCTTAAGTCTGAATAAGCAGTTCTGAAATTTTAAACTGGAGTATAATGCCCAATACTTAAACAAGTAGTGATAGGAAATACTAAGTTTGTGTACGTAAGTCCCCATGGCTCAATCAGGGTAGCCTGTATAAATAAAGGTTGAATGAAAAAGGATGCTTAAAGTGATAAGTTCATTTTTAAGATCTATAGTCAATTTTTTTTGATAATGTAGGACCGTTTTAGATTTTTTTAATATGTTTGAGCTCAAATTAAGTTCAGTGACTTCTCAAATACTTTATATTCCCAAACCACTCAGGAATGGATACTAATGCTGGGTGTGACTGCCAAAATGAATTTTCAGCCTTCCCTCCACATTCTTCCTGCCCTATAACCCCCCCCTGCACATAAACTCTTTTTACTTGCTGCACATGTAAGGTCTCCAGCCAATTCAGTCACAGCTGAACTTCATGTGGTCTTGGTTAATTAGCTTTTTTTTGTTTTTTTTTGTAAGCACAGATATGCTTCATTATGCATATCTTCCTTGTCGTTTGCCTTTAGAAAGTGTCCTGTAATTGGCTTCACGGTCACAGTCTCCTGCTTTAACTCTCCCCTGTGGTACCTGATTGTGCCTAGTTTGACCCAGAGGCTTTTGTGTAAATGTCAAGTATTTGACAACATAAACTCAAGACCATTTGTGGTTAATTTAATTCAATATTTTCATGTTTGTTTTGTCTTCCTTCAACGTTTTATACTATTAAGAGGTGATCACTTATTTTCTTTGCAATAGTAATTTGGGCCTTTAAAATCAAAATCAATTCATTTCAACATGTTTCCATGACTTTCATATGGTCTGTGCGCGAGTCCATCAGTGTCTGTCAGCTTTTAAACACGTCTGCCTCATCACATTCAAAGAAACTTAAACTTGAACTTTAGCAAAGTGGTCCATCTAATAGATTGAGCCATGCTGGCTAACTACACACCAGCCACTTCCAGCTCGGCTGCATCAGCACTGCTCAAAGACCTGAGAGCACTGTGATCCCACCATGGGGTGTATAGCTGTGGCTCCGGCTGCGCTACACTTTAATCCCCATCTCTTTTAACCACAATGGGAAACATGTGCTTTCTCTGTGTAGGGTACAGGCCCACCATAGGCGAGGCTGTTTGTGTTTGCTCCAAAACTAACACTTCACAGCTCCTGTGACCTCTCCTGGACTAAGTCCCTAGTTGATTAAAATATTGATTATGTGATGTTTTCATTTGTGGCAAAATTACTAGTAATGCACCTAAACATGCATTAAGAATGATGCTGCTGTCAGTTTGCTCAGCTCAGACTTGTGTTTTACTGTGTTAATAATTGTGTTTGTGATAACATTTTGATATATGTTTTTTTAGTACAAGTGTGGAACAGCATACTACTTTTGTAAAGACCTTTTCTTTTGTTGCAAAAAAATACTTTATTGTAGATATGGTGCTTTGTCGGAAGTAGGGTGCACATCTCTAATGTAAATTGAGTAATCTTTATCACTAAAGTTCTGCTCCAGTTTAAATGTAGGCCAAAAAAGATGCATTGAATAATAATTAACAGTAATAATATGTTATCACATGGGGCTATTTGTTTAGATTTTACACCACTGCATCTTTCAGTTATAAGAAATAAACCGTGGCCTTAAAGACCAAATCCTTTGGTCTGGCCAATTCATCTGCTCTAAGTAGAAATGGTTTAATGTGGCTTTGCTGTTGGCAGATGGATGCACAGTTTTTACCACTAACAGCCAGGAACATGTTAGCATTTTGTAGTTATGTCATTGCGTCTCAGACACTGGCTGGACATGTCTGTTTATTTCAAAGAACATAAAGTGCATTGCTATTTGTCAATGCATATGCAAGAGGAATCATTTATTGCTCTATAATTACATAATTCATGTTCATGCTAACAAAAAAATTAGTTTTTATTGGAAAACGGAGGATAAGTTGTCGAACAAATTCTCTGTATTTACAGATACAGATACAGATATTCTTTATTGTCATTCGCACCACATGTAGTACATGTGGTGGAGCGAAATTATGTACACAGAATCCCAGTTACATCCATCAATATAATATAGAAGAAATACAGTAATAAGATATAAGATATGAACTAAGACTATGAACTAAAAAAAAACATCAACTAAATATAAACTAAGCACTAATAGCATAAAAACAATAAGCTGAATACTATACTTCACTTTAAAGTAGGACTTCATAATATATATTAAAATGATTGTCATCACATTATTTAACATTATTTTTTAAATTGCAAGTCTTTCTAATATTTCTTGGCTAACAACGGTGTACCTAAGAAGTTAACCTATTCCATGGTCATGGCTCTATTAGGAAAAATGCTATACATTGTAAAAAAAAAAAAAAAAAAAAAATTTTTGCAATAGTCACTTTTTCCTAATAGTTCATCATGTTGCATTGTCATAAAGTTAATCTAACATGCCACAAGATACACCAGAGCAGTTGTTTGGCCAACATGTTTGAACTGACCAGTTCTGGAAGGTTTCTGTGGAGTCCAGTATGAGATCTTGGCTGTGGTTATTAGTGACTGAATCAGATCGTGGCCTCTGCAGGTGGAGCAGGTGATCCAGGGGTTGAGTGAGCTCTTCCGAGGATAACAGTAATCGCCGCTACCGTCCTGTGCCACCTTGCCCCGTTCTGACCTTTCCAGTCATCTTATCTGAACAACCGGTGCAATCCAACCCAGGGTGCGCTACCTCTGCTCTTCCGACCTTCACACTGCCCATCTCCATTGCTGGTCTCCTCAGATGTCATTGTGAAGAGAGACTGACCCCACTTGAGTTAGACTGACTGACAGAGGCCTGACGCCCCATTGTGGGCACAGCCGGCTCAACTTCCAGCCGCCTGCAACTTCCCACCCTCTGACCTCTACAGCGCCGAGGGGAAAGTCATCCCTGACAATGAGCTACACAACACATCTACAAAGGGCTTTACATTTTATCGTTTATACTGACACAGTGATGACTGTATTTCTTTGAAGAAATATGTCTGTGAAGACCAGACAAATTTTGTTGTCATGATAGAGGGAGACATACTGTTGTGATTGTTCTTGATCACCAGAGTGGAGACCTGATGGAGATCCTGTGGAGGTGTGTGTCTGTCTGTGGAGAGGGTTACTTCCTTTTGCTATCTGGGTGTAATTAAGAAAACCTGTCCACCAACAGGCAGAAAACCAGTTTCTTTACAAAGTAAAGCAACATTCACAAAGACACAAAATTACACCTGAGGCCTAACCCTAACCAAAAGCCGTATGGAAGTTTCTGCCGACTCACTCTGAACTGATTCAACTTTCCATGCTCTTATTTATCTCCTGACTCAGTCACTCAGTGGGAATGTTTAATGTTGTTTAACGTGGGATCACTGACTGAGGCAAATTTGACACTAATGGAAGCAGAATAAACAACTTTGATTTTCATGTTTTCAATAACCTGAAGAGAATTTGAATCATTTGGGAATCATCTATCATTTGCATTCAAACCAAACACTATAAACATGTTTCCACATGTGCTCATTCCACAGCAGAGCTGCCAATCAGCAGTCAAATGCTGCAGAGAAGAAGCTTATTACTACAGGGCTTTATGTTTTTGTTTTTTTTTTTGTCAACAAAACTGTTTGTTTTTAAAAGTATCTCCCATGAGAGCTGCACCATGTGTGTCATGTGTTGTATACAGCCCCTAAATGGTGTATATTTGCTGAATCCTACACGCCTTTTGTGTTTTTAAGTTAGTATTTCTTCACTTAGCTGGCCTTGGCACTTTTTGTACGCTCACAAAAGCAGGAGGGTTTGTGGAGAAAAATCTGATTAGACAAAATGATGTGTGTGTGGAATGTGTGTGTGTGCTGCATGAACATGAGCCTCCAGCTTTAAACGTGGGTGCGTTCTTGCAGACCTCGGCTCAGCTCGAAAATGTAATCTGATTTGCAGAAGGGAATGGGTCGTTTCACATGACTGCTTTAAAGGGCCACTGGCGCAAGGTTGTGCCAGTGTCCCCTGACTGGTTTGTGTGTAAGTGTGTATATATGTACGTGCGCTTGCACGCATACACACATTTATTTGTTTTCATATAGCCCTCTGTGGAAATCTGAGTGTTTGTTGGTCCGGGCTCCCACACAGTAGAAATGGAAAGGTGTTGAAGTTTGTGGTGGAGTTGGGCAAACCAGACTGCCGCATTTATTCCGTTGTACTCGGTTTTAAATAAGATTTGTTTGGAAAAAGGCAATGGGAAGTAAGGTCGCTGCTAATTAGCAGCGAATTTCACATCTGGAACAAAGTAAAGCTCCACTTTAGACTCTGATGCAGATTTTGTTTGCAACTTTTTGTTTAGACATATCTTATAATCAGAGCTTTATTTTGAACTAATGGACCATCAGAAATTATATCAAATAATTGAAATCATCCTATAGCCTCAACACTCTCAGCACTTCAACGTTCTAGTCTCCTCAAAGTTTTGACTGTTTTTTTTTAACATTGTTTGTTAACTTTAAAAAACTTTTTTCTTTTCTTTTGAAGTAGTCCATTATGTGATTTCTGTTGGAGAATAGCTCGAGGTGACAATCGCTCTCTTTAGGCGTGTTTGTGTGTCCTTCGGCCTGCTGATAAATTCATGGTTTTCTTTCAGTTTTGGGGCTCATCATTTTTTGGACATGATGTTTGTGGTCAAATACATGATTATCAAGGTGTCCAAATACGCGTCGGATTAAACCTAAGGATTTGATGAGGCATACTCTCACACTATTCATGCTTGTCTACACAAAAGGCTCAAATGTGTGTATGTTTTTTTTTCCCCAAGTGTGGAGAGCTCATAAGCAGCAACCAGGAAGCTCTGATCCCATCAGGCGTGTCAGCAGGGGCAGTTTTTCATAAAGCAGTAATCTCACCACACAAAGGGGTGTCTAATATTAGAGAAAGCCCTGACCTCTGAGCTAATCAAGACCTGACCAACTCTTCTCCTGGCTCACCAACTCTCAAAACATTACCTCATCTGGAGGCTAAGCCTAGCCACATGCAACTCCATCTTTCTGATGTACACGATAACTCGCGTAGCGCGGTGCGATAGAACAAAGAAGAAGCAATGGAAACACTAGAAAGGTCATAAAAAAATTAGATTAGCACACAACTACCTGTGGTGACTGGTGCCAGGGAAAAGTTTTTTTTTTGAAGAGAGAGGAAAGAAAGAATCATTTTACCATGTCCTCCAGAAACACTGTGAAGCAATTTCCCAGTATTCAGTTTCTCTCCCCACTGTCTTGTTATTGCTGTTTTCCTCTCAACCATTGAAGCCTTCGGCCTGAAAGGAGGTTTTTCAGTTCAGGCTTTGTGTCACTCGGAAACAGTGCATTTGTTGCCAAGGTAACAGGTCTGTGACAGAGAAGCTTTAAAGCATGGAGCACCTTTGTCCAGAACTGGATGAAGAGGACCTCGGGCTGTTATTAGTTCAGAGAGTGCAACTTCAGTCTGAGAAATATTTGCATCCAAAAACCAGCTGATTAAATGAACCAATGTCTACCTGAACCCATAAACCTTAAAAAAAACAAAAAAAAACAAAACAGTAAACAGAATCCGTTTAAGAAAAAAATCTCTAATGGAAAAACTGTTTTGAGTCTTCTGATTTTTTTTGTTTTTCTTAATGCCTCCTAAAAAAACAGATTTTTGTAAAAACAGAGTTAGTTGTGAGCAGCACAACAGTGGAGATTCTGAAATTAAACTTTTCCATCAATTTATCCATCCATCCATCAATGTCCTTTATTATATATATTGTTTGTAGGAGCTTGGAGGTGGGACACTAACTCCTAGATGAAGAGCTAGATAAGTCATATAGCTTGAAAGATGTGTCAACATGTTCTACATGTAATGAAAAGGGTTCCCAACAGAAGAAGTGAACAAATCAGTTTATGGTATCTCTCTATTCTGTTTCCTTTTTTAACAAGAGTTTACCTCATGCCATTTTCTAGTACTGGTACTCTTCCTTCATCTTGTTATGCAGGGGTAGGAT
>NC_056512.1:32640592-32653316 GCF_014905685.2 Nematolebias whitei
AATTCAAACCCCCAACTCTTGCATTGGAGGACGACTGCTCTAACCACTCAACCACAGCCGCCCTGTGTTAATTGGTTGAGTTTTTTTCTTTAAGTCAGAACAAAAAAGTTCGTACATTACACATCTTGTGACAGTACATTGCAGTAACAATGTTGACACTAAATATAAAATGCAAAAGTCTGAAGCTCTTCAAACAAAACATGAATGAGGAATGTTCATTCCTCCATGTATTTTCAACAATAACTGTAATGAACTAAGTCCCAGGCAACATATACATCATAATGCAGAAAACTGATGTATCAACTATAAAATTCTGAGCTTTAAAGATCAACTTGTTGTTGATGTTTAGTAGCTCTTTTCCATTTACTCTGTAATGAGCTTAAAAATTGTTGCACTATCATATAATTAGTTATATATTGTCATACCAAATCAAGCTGCATGTTTTTTGTACTTTTATTTTCCATCTATCAAGTGATGACACTGGGCTCTGAACTTTTACCATAGTCCTAAAGTTTTTGGTGTACCTTACACTTTGAAGACATTTGAGCCAGAGTGTCTCTGTTTTTCCTGTTGTTACTACAACCCAAGAGAGAAAATAGAACAATGCCATTTATAACTTCCGCAAAGACTTCATGAGTTTATAATATGACTCAGTTTTAGGTTCTGATCTTTAAAGTTTAATTTTTGCCATTATATGTCATGCAAACTTTTCTCTATGCATATGTATGTTATGGCAAAGGTCTAACTAAAGTAAAAGTCAAAAATTGCACGTCTGGATTTTGATGGTGACTTTTAAACCTACCCATTTCTTTCACCTATTATTTATTTATTTATTTGTTTACCTGTCTCTGCTTTTATGGTCATGCAACAGAAACACCATTTTCCCCCTGTTTGAGCTTGCATTAATGCAAGTTTGGGCAGAGCTGGCCTAGATTAAATTTGATTCCTTGGGATTTTATGTCTTTTATAGTGACACATAAATGAGTGTCTTTCTGAATCATCTTATTTCCCCATTTATCTCTTTCAGAAGATCCCAGGTGAGCATTGAGAAGAGGCTGAGTAATGGAAACAATATCTCTGCAGCTTACAAAGGTAAGAACATCTCCAGTATCTGGTTTATTTTTTTCACCATTGAGGTAATTATGTGATCATACATTACAGACTATGAACAGACATTTGCTTTAAAAACTACCAGTGTGTTGGAGTTGCTGCTAAAACACAGGATAAAAGTCAGTTATAAGAGAAATTATCGGGTTTTTCAACACTGGATTTATGCCAATGTATTTTTTTTATGTAATCTGAGTCATGACAACACTATAAAGAATGCAGTGGTACAGAGATATCACTTCAAACAAAGTTTCTGTCAGGAGCCTGAGATTCTTTCAGTGCACTGAGAAGATATGCTTTGATGGACCACCACAGAGTCGGTGGCCTTCAAAGAAACGTGTTTCTTTGTTGGCAGATTGTGCAGGGCAGCCAGCAGGCTGAATAAGAAGTACTGTATAGGTGCACCTCTTACGGTGGTCGTGGGTGTTTTCAGGAAAGGCCAAACATGCTTGACCCAAACCTGAGTAGTTGTTTTCAATAGATCTTAGACCTACGTTATCTTTTTTAAAAATCCTGCCTACCCTGTTCTGTCAATAAGTGAAGAGGAGCTGTGTATGGATGACAGGGCGCCAGCAGACAGGTACAGTAGATGTGCTGATGTGGGAGGGTAATAGGGGCAGCCCCAGGCACAGAAAGCCATCCATGAGCAGGCTGAGACTTCAAGGCAGGTTGGAACCTGGTTCTCTGTGCTGATGCTGCTCCAGTGGCACATCTCCAGGTTGAGGCACAGAAAAGAAACATGGGAAGGGAAAATCCAGATCAGAGGCCAAAAAGGCACGATCCAGGCAAATAAGGCAGCGAAAACCTGTGAGAAGCTGAGAAAGCAAAGCCAGACAAGACTCTGAAATGTGGCAAAAAGTTTGAACAAAAGGCAGACTATTTGTAACCGATGCCAGATGAAGCATGCTGCGAAGAGATGATGATGTGTGAGGCGCAGAAGAAGGGACAGCAAGGAAAGAGTCTGAGAGTGAGGTCACTTCCTGTGCGTTGGTGGAACGTGACTCCTAGCAGGTAAACCACCTCAGAGGTGCAGACAAGCAGAAAGAAGATGAGGAACAGTGATTGATGACTACTTATCCTCTGACACATAGTTCCTTCTCTGGGCGAAGAACAGACGGGACGGGGCGGTCACACCACTTTGCTGCCAATGACAACGGCAGGGTTGAGTGCTTGGCATGTGGGGTTTCACATCATTATGTCATTCTGTGGGAGATTACTTCTTGAGCAAGGCAGGTTTGGTTGCCTACCTGTATTACCTAATATAAAGATGTGCCGGCAGATAAAAAGACTATTGTAGACTTATCAACATTGAGCTCATCTTTATTTTTAGCATTGTTAGTCATATCATAAACAAAGCGTGATAGGCGTGTTTGTAATCTTCAAGTTAAGAAAATCCATTGTGTGTATGGTTAAATAATCTGCAACTTCTGTGTGCTAAATGTTCCAAACTTGAAAACTATAAAATTAAATTATTGCAATTGATTAAACATTGCAAATTAGGATAAACCTGTCCTGCATAAGAATTTTGTTTGCATCCATTTTTATTTTAATGAGCTTCATCAAACTGTTAATCCTATACACTGTCAGATGAAATCTTACAAGATTTTATACCTTAAACGTTTGTTAAATTGTCCAACAATTGTGTGAATCTTTAAATAGATATTTTTGGCTGCAGCTAATCATTAGTTGCTGTATTTTGTTCCTAGGATCCCATCAAATCCTGCGTTGGATTGTGGACCAGCTCCTCAAGCAGCAGATTTTTCTTTGTTGGCTTGACTGCGTTCCATCTCTGACAATCTAGAGCCGAGATCTGAGCCAGGAGTTTGAAGCTGGAAAAGCTGTGACATAAACTCAGCAGTACAACGGAGTTTTTTTTTTTTGTTTCATAAAACACATCGATCAACGTCTGCATGCACACTCAATGAGAAAGTGAATGTGATTAATGTACTTGTGCCGCAGTTCCCTCAATCATCTAGACATTAATTGACTTTTTGTTCTAAACTGAGCTCCGATTAATAGTTTTACATTTGGTTTTCTTCACTTCACTATGTTGTTACCACTAACTTGTGGCTATGACTGATTTTGAACCACAAATACAGCAGCAAATCACTGAAAATTGTCACATGTTTGAACTTTTGTAACTTTTTTGAAAGCAGTGTTTCACCTGTGCACTAATAGATGTGTTTAAAAGATCAAAAAGAGGTTTTCTACTGAATAAAATTTATATTTTTGTGATCAAGATATCAAAGAAGTACCATATTTTTCAGAGTATAAGGTGCAATATCAATGAATGGGTCTATTTTCATTCATAAAGCACAGGATTATAAGGTGCATTAAGTGAAACAAGTTCATTTTGACAGACTTTTGAGTGCTGTGTACCACATAAAATCGGTTCAAGGTCAGTAAGCACAACCAGAATTAATATATACGGGGCACTGGATTATAAGGCGCACTGTCGATTTTTGAAAAAAAAAAAAAGGATTTTCAGTGCACCTAATAGTCTGAAAAATATGGTATGTTTAATTCTATTGAATTGTACTTCTGTCTTTGTTACATTAGCAAAGAGGCCATTGTTTAAAGTTTTGATGAATGCAAGCCGAAAACATTTTAGCTATTTCTTTGTGACGCATTGGCAGCTTGTGGAAATGAAGGCTAATAATCCCAGAACACTGGGTAGTCTTATCATAATTCATATCTCTTGTACTTTGTTTGTCAGAATAAAACCCTGACTGGTTTGTGCATAAATGTGTTCAAATGTATTTTAACAGTAATAAAAAAAAGTGTATCTGAGGTTACATGTGTTTGTTTTATCATTTCAAATGTTGATTTATCTGATTCTTAACCAGTAAGACTTGTTTTTATTTTTATTATTTTTATTGTGAAAAGTCAGGTTTGATTGTGCTGCTGATTTTAGGTCACTACAATTGTTTTCACAATCCCAAACTTAATAGTTTCATTACTTCACAGTGGTCAATTTAGCAATTTCACAATAAAAGCGCAAAGTACACAGCATGCTGGCATTTCAAAAAATCTAATGCATAAAATTAATAAAAAATACATTGTATGCCATTAAAACAAACAAACAAACAACATAAAATCACTTGTGAAGAGGAAAGAGTGGATGGTAAGTGGCATGTGTTACGCAGAGAACATAATTTGAATATTTACTCATTTGTAACTTTAGTATTAATGTGAGGGTGAGTGAGGGTTGGGTATAAAAACTTGATTAGGTTTAAAAGTTAACAAAAAAAAATTATCCATAAAAAGTGTGTAAAATGTATGTTTATGTTTAGAAAACATTTTTTTCCATCCCATTGCTTGAACACATGATACAAAGGATAAACTTTTTGAGCCTTTATTGGGACAAGACTACATTACTGTCCTGTTAAACACACTTATTACCTGCTGCCATGTAAGATGGGCAATCATGCAAATGCCTCTGTGAATGTGTGTGTACCTGTTGGCAAATTACTGTCAGTTTGTTGGTGGAAATGGAGGATCGTCCTCGCCAACACCCACAAAGATACTGGAAGATGACTTTTCGTCTTTAGCACTCTCTGAGGTCGAGACCTAAGAACACTCGAGTCAGGGACCCAGAAAACTCACTATTGTTTATGATTGGTCTTGAATCTGCTGCTGAGGATTAGGTTGAGTCCGGTGGCTGGACTTTGCCGTGGTGGCGAAGACGTGATTGTCTTGTTTCACAGGGCACAACAGACATGGAGGTGAATGAAGGAGATGCTGCTGGTAATGAGGAGGATGGATCTGATGCTGCTGCTGTAATCACTGCAGGTGTTGGTTGTTTCAGTTTAATTAGTGTCTCTATATGCTTGCTCTTCAGTTTGCTTTTGAGTTCAGCATTAGTCTTTCATGCAGTCAGTGCTCCTTGGTTTCCTCCTCCATTGCCAGTTTTTTTTATAGTTTTGTTTTAGTAGAGTTTTTGGTTGCCTCATTAGCATTTATTTAAGATTGTTAAATAAAGCCTTTTTCAGTTTTATCTTTGACCTTTTCAGTCTACACTTCAGTCAAATCCTCCATTTCCACCAACAAACTGACAATAAATTGCCAACAGGCACACACAAGCATGCGCAGAGGCATTTACATGATTGCCCACCTTACATGAAAAACAGACTGTGACTCAAGAATAACTGAATAGATTTTAATGATGTTCTCAGAAGGTAATAATTTGATGTACATCCACAACTAATTAACTTTTGGAATCAATTTAATTCAAGTTGGCTGCTCCAATAAAGACAAAATTTTCACAGATTTAAAAGTAAATGTTGGTGTTGCAGTAGCTGAGGGTTGTCAACCTTTGAGCATCATCCTTGTGAGAGCATAACTTTCACACTGGTACATTTTCATCTTTAAATCACTTCTTGGTCTGCTGCCTTCATACGTCTCCTACATGTCACTTGGTCAGTGCAGCTACAGCGTGCGCTCTCAAGACATAATTACCTGCAGTGTCTCCTCAGTGCAGACTGAACTTGGCAAAAGGGCCTTCTCCTACTCTGCTCCTGTTTCTTGGAATTCCTTGCAAAAAATGCGAGGTTGTTGACTTTGATCGTACTAAGGGATTTCAAACAACTGTTAAATTTGCTTCTGTGTGTTGTCTCCGGACATGCTCACCACCCTTGTGTCCCCCTCCCCTGCAGAATGTTGGCATTATTATGTGCTTGTGTGCAAGTTTTTTATTTTTTTTATTTTTTTTTAATCATGCTGTTAACCTTTAGCCAAAGATTAAGAGCATGTTAGGATTTTTTTTTTTTTTTTTTTTTTGGTTTCCAAGACCTACGTTGTTATTTTCACCATTTTTTATTGCCTGTCCAAACAGATCTCACTTGTAAATGAGTCTTTGAGGCTCAATGTGATTTATCTGTCTAAATAAAGGTTGAATGAATGAAAAGTTCTTGGCAAAAATGAATGCAGACATGTTCCTGTTTTTAGTATTTTACATTGCTTTACAATGTAGCTGTTTTTGTTTAGTTTCTATATAATTTATTCTATTTACTTTTCATTTTATATGCTTTTATATGATTACTATTGTCTGTACCTCATCTGTGTTTTTTGTTTAAAACAGGTCTCTTGTAAATGAGTCCTCGAGGCTCAATGAGACTAACCTGTATAAACAAAGGTTGAATGAAAATTAATTGAACATGTGACATTTTTGTTTAAAACTTTGACAAGGTGGCAATATGTATTCCTTCAGGAAATTTTATTTAGATTTTTATTTTTTTGTTATTACGTTCTGAAGTGAGTGTAGGCTAAACTAAGACGGTAAACTTCCATGTGGACAACATCTTGGTATTTTAGTTCATTGAAATAAATTGTGGAACTAAAAACATCTGGGTGGTGTAGATGGTGGAGCAGTTGCCTCTCATTGAGAAGGTTGATGGCTCAGATCCTGGCCAGGCACCTTTCTGGGTGGAGTTTGCCTGTTAATGCATGCGTGGGTTTTCTCTGCTGTCTGTCAGTCACCACAGACTAAAAACATGCATGCCAAGCTTACTGGTACAGTAACTGTAATTTTCCCCTATGTGTGAGTGAGCGAGTGAATGGTTGTTTGTCTCGTTTGTCTCTATGTGTCCCTGTGATGGACTTGCGACCTATCCAGGGTGCACCCCGCCTCTTGCACAGTGACTGCTGGACATGGGCACCAGTGACCCTAGTTACCCAGAAAGGAAGAAGTTGATAAAATGTAATGGATGGGTGTTTAATTAAATGTTAAAACTACACTATTTTGTCAATTTATACATCTAAAGTTATGAGACCAGTTGTGAAGTGATAGAGAATGGTACTGTTTAAATTTGAGAAACAATATCAACCACTGGAAAGGGGTTTTTTTTTATGTTGAGTTATTCTGTGTAACTTCTGTAAGTATGGACAAGCGTTTATTAGCACAGCTTAAGGTCATCATAAATGTAACTATAGGGAGTTTTTGATCATCTTGAAAATGTAAGTCCCCACTGGGCTTTTTTAAACATAGAAAACCATTTTACTGTACACGACAAATGAATTTATTGTTTACAATTGGAAAAATACATTAGCAATAATTTCCCATTGAAATGTATTTCACTGTAAGTTTCAGTAAATTGCATAGGAACCTTTGGTTCCTGTGGGGGACGGGTGCAGGACTGAGGAATGGTGATGCTAGATGGATGGATGGATGGATGGATGGTTGCATATTTTATTTTGTTTTTCCTAACAAAACTAACTGTGCTTGACCCTTATGTAATGTTTTCTGGTCTCATGTTTGGTATTTTTCTAAAAAAGTTGTGTGAATTTTCTTTGGGTTGAATTATTAAAGGAAGGGTAAGTTAAAAAAAAACTGTCAAACAATTAAAGGAAAAAGAAGGCCTCCTTGCCAATAATTTGCAAGTTGAGCTTCGTGACATCTTTATGGTCAACAACATTAGCATGCCTACAATGCATTTCAGTGCTTGTCTGCCTCCCCCACTTTTTTCCTCCTCTTATTTTTTTTTCACACACATACACATATACACAACTCTGATGGGGGGAAAAAAATGACCTCTCTGCAGCTCTCAATTCATTGCACTTCTATAGCCTTGAATGGACCGGCTCAACAAAAGGTGACATAATTTTCTCAGGGTTTGATTGGACCCCTCCGTGCCACAAGATGACATCATGCAACCCCCGCAGCAACACATTAACACCAACACCACCAGCACCATCAGACAATTGCCCCCACCCGTACCACTTCCCCAGTGTTCTTGGATGCTGGGTTGTCAAGACAACAGCGCCAGGCTGGGACGATGGGGCAGGACTTGGCACTACCTTGCAGCGTGGCCATTCATAATGAGCTCAGGCAGCGCCGCTCTTGTGTTTGTGGTAAACAGTCTTGGGAAATTATACAGCGGGAACGGAAAAGGGGAGGGAGGTGGAACATTGTTGAGGATATAACGATAAAGCTCCTTTGCTTGCAGAAAACTTCTGGCAGGAATTGTGAAGTCATAAACTTGATGTCAACAATTAGCTGTCAAACAACCGAAAAGCTGTTTATGTCAAGCTCTCTCCTGAATGGAGAGAGCTTTTGCCAAATTTATTCACATATTCACAGTCTCCCCAATTTTATTAGTTTGGTAACATATTCTGGGTTCTTCTTTAGTTCTCTGAACCAGATGAGCTGTCACGGGCTGTCTAGCTCAGTTTTACAAAACTTGTGAAACCTGAGTAATAAATGTCACTTTCCAGCCTGGTGTTCATCCAGAGCCGTTGCAGTCTGTATGCATCGAAGTATCGCATGCTGTACATACAAACGGCCATTTCCCCTTGAAATGTCATTAATGAGGATAATTTGAAGTGAGGTTGACATACAATCCAGAGCCAAACCTTGTTGGTTCCAAACACTCCTGTAGCGTAGACGCCTTTGAGCTTCCTCCAAACCATTTCCTCTAATTGGAGCTGCACTCAAAGGGAAAGAAAAAATACTGAATTACCACTGGTTTTGGAGTAAGTTCATGCTTTGTGCTGATTGGTAGATATGGCATTAAATATACATGTAAAATGCATGGTATTGCTTGTTTTGGCATACTTTATGTTCAACTTGCTTAAATTGACTGCACAATTTTACATTCTCCTGTTGTTCCTACAAACAGATTTCTGTCTTGATCTTGTTCATTGTGCAGCGGTAAAGTACTACTCTCTTCAGTTTTTAAGCTCTCTCTTTCTTACTGTTTTCTGTAGTGTGATGTGATTAACTGTGCATGGGCCCCTCCTTGGATTTCCTTGCAAGGAAGAATAGCTTTGGAGGGTTTTTGAGCTTGGATCAGTGTTGACTGGGTATCGGTTACTTCTGGCTACAGCTGAGGATGCGTGGGCTCCCAGTGTCCATGACGTCGATCCGCTCAGTTCCTTTTGCGCACAAGAAATGGTGGGAATCTTCTCTCTGCCCTCTCTATATTTTCCACAATTGAGCTTTATAAAGCCAATATGTTTTCCAGCAACTTTTGCTTTTAAATTTAAAATATAATTTATTCCTGATGGGTATAAATTGGGTTGCTTGGAAATGTCCATTTTTCAGAATGGATATTTCCAAGCATGAACATCAACAGCTATAAATTCAGTGTGACACTGAAGGAATAGTTCAATAAATAACAAGCAAAGTTTTGAGAAAATGCATGACCAATTATTGCTTTACCTATTGTAGGTATAGCTTTTTGAATGTTCTCATACAAATAAAAATATAGATTAGTTCTGATTGGACTGACCAGCTAACAAACAGCAAGAAAGGCTGAGTGCATTGCAGCTGTCATCAGGTAACTCCATTGCCAATGTTGGTTTTAGCAAACATTTGTTATATATATTGTTTTTACATAACATGACTATTACAGCCTAAAGTTAATTATTCATCCTGGAATTTTCTCAGGACAAAAAAAGCAGTACTCCTGGAGCTAGCTTCTGCTATTTGTACTTGCAAATAATCACAGAGGTCCATGACATTTACTCTGTAATGCAAAACTGATGGTAATGTAAAAGTTTATAAAGCTGCTTTTGAGTGCATCACTACAAAAATGTTACCATTGGAGATGTTTTTAGATGACAGCCATCCACTCTGATCTTAGTCTCACACTGATGAGCCGTCAGTGCATTGTTTTGTGAGATTTAAACACTAATTCTCTAAACAGAGGCCATTCAATGAGCTTTCTAGAACAGATGAGAGAATGTTTGCTCATAATTTGTTCAGAAAATCCCGCTTTAAAAGCTCTAACCTATTGCAATAAGGTTAAGTAAACTCCAAACCAGTCAAAAGACACAGTAGCATTTCTGGTTTATTAGTCGTGACAGCTTTGATTCGCAAGGTGACAGAATGAGGGAGCAGCATGGCAAACCATCCTTCAGTCTCACCCTCTCCATCCTCTGCCTCTGTCACTCTCCTAATCCTCATTATGGAGGAGAAGGCGAAACTCCGAAAGCTGGAGAGGACGAGGAGGAGGGGAGCAACAAACCAGGCCAAAGGCTCTGCTGACATCCATGGGAATCTGCAGATCCATTCAGTGGCAATTATCAGCATCAATGCGGAGAGGCAGCGGTAAGGCGAAGGGTGGGGGCAAGGGGGTGTGGGAGAATTTTTGAGGGTGGGGTTGAACATAATGATAAAGGCAACAGGGGGAGGGTCTATCCAACATGGAAATAATGGAGCGCCAATGGGTTGAAGTGAGAAAGAAAGCGAAAGAGGCGGTGATGTGGAGTGATACATTTTAACTCTCAAAGATGACGTGACTTTGACCTTCTGAGTAAGCACACCTTAATTCAGTGCAGCAGTTCCCCTTTCGCTCTGTCTGGTCTTTCAAGAAGAAATTACAAAAAAGGTCATATTTATAGATAGACATGGCTCATCTCATGGGAAGCAAGTGATCATGAACATTTTACACTTGATTGAAGTCACATAACGGAACCATTTCTAATAAAGCTAGACTGTCTTTTTTTCTTCATAGGTGTGTTAGAGACTTTAAGAATTAATGTGCATTTATATTTCTTTCATGTGCAAATTTAAGTGGCATTGGAGATATGCTCAGGTTCGGAATGCCAGCTCTTTGCAACCAACACACACATCATACATCACTCTGACAGCCCATTTCACTGCTGGACTCAGAATGCAGGCGGAGCGACCACCTCAAACAGTCTGCGCTGTCCCCACTCAGTGAGAACGTCACTCCCAACCCGTTGCACACCACGTTCTGAATGATGGCCAAACGAGAGAGCCAAATACGTCCAACAGGGAGTTATGACAAATGATTTAAACTTTGTTTTTTTTGTTTGTTTTGTTTTTTTCAGCTTGAAATTAGAAATTTTCCAGTAGGGGGAGATTCACCAAAGCAGCTGACCTTTACTGGCTGTCAAAGAGGAACAACTGCATTTACTGCATTTAGTCTCTCACACTTTTATAGATTCTCTAAATGTGGTGCTCATTTCTCATCTCTGTGAAAAAAGTCAAGTCAAAAGTTGGGTCAGCACTTATTGTTCTTGATAGATGGTCTGGTGACATTTGGGAGTTTACCTTGGGAAACGGTGTCAGTTGAAGGTCTCAATATGACCCTGGTAACTTTAGACTGTGTCAACTTGTCATCAACAAAAATAAATGCTGTATCAAGGTGAAACAACTAAGTATTCAGAAAATCTTTAAAATAACAAGTTACAATATTGTATAGTCGATATTCCCTTCTTCAATTGGTCTCTACAGTGAGAGAACATACATGAAAAGTAACCTGGGCATGAACATCTGGCCGCAACACTGACCACTGACTATAGTAGCCCCTAAAATAATGAGTCACAATGATGTCCTTAGAGATATTGTGAAAACATTTCAAGGATACAAGGGCAAAAGATGTGTGTGCTGGGTGTGTGGGGTCCTTCATGATGCAGGTGGCCCTCTCCCTGCATCTGGAGGTGTAAATGTCTGTGATGGTGGGGAGGCTGACTCCAACAGACTTCTGTGCAGCTTCACAACTCTCTTTCTGTAGCTGTGCAGCCTCCATGCCACACATTGATGCTGGAGCACAGGATGCTCTTCACTGCACACCTGTAGACGGAAGTGAGGACTGAGCTTCCCAGACCAGCTCGCCTCAGTCACCTGAGGAAGTAGAGTCTCTGATGAGCTTTCTTGATCAGGCTGGTAGTGTTGTTGCCCCCAGCTGAGGTTGTCATTCAGGTGCACACCCAAGTACTTGTAGCTGGAGGCCACTTCCATGGCAGATCCTCTTATGTTCGCGGGGTGGGTGGGTGGGGGGGGGGGGGGGTGGCTGTTTATTCCTTCTGAAGTCCACGACCATCTCCTTCATCTTTCATATTGATGTGAAGGTTGTTCTTCCTGCACCAGCTCTCCAAGTGTTCCACCTCCTACATGTAGCTGGACTCATCATTTTTGATGCATCCAACCACCACTGTATTGTCTGCACTGATCATTAAACATTCACTAAACTGTTTGCATGGATATGATTTAACAATAACTATCTTGAATTTTCATCAATTATTTTTACCCGCTTCTTCCTTTTCAGATCGCAGGGGTCACTGTTGCCCATGTCCAGCCATCATTGTGCAAGAGGCGGGGGACACCCTGGACAGGTTGCAAGCCCATCACAGGGACACATAGAGCCAAAAGAGACAAAAAAAACCATTCACTCTTTCACCTAGGGACAATTTAGAGTTACCAATCAGCCTAACATGCATGTTTTTGGTCTGTGGGAGGAAACCGGAGTACCTGGAGGAAACCGGAGTACCCGGAGAAAACCCACGCATGCACAGAGAAAACATGCAAACTCCACCCAGAAAGACCCCCAGCTGGGATTTGAACCAGATTAACCTGCTCGCTGAGAGGCAGCAGCTCTACCAGCTGCACCACCGTGCTGCCCTTTCAAAGATTTATCAGAGCTTTATCACATTCATACACTGATGGGACACATATCAGAGGTAATGAGGAGTTTAGTGTCTTGTCCAGGGACCCCTCAGCATGTGACTGCTGGTGGAATCGAATCCCAAACTCTTGCATTGGAGGACAACTGATCTAACTACTCAGCCACAGCCGCCCCCTGCCCATCTTGAATTTCCAATTAAATATATATATACATATATATACCAGCAGTCACATGCTCAGGGGTCA
>NC_056512.1:32653716-32675344 GCF_014905685.2 Nematolebias whitei
ATATATATATATATATATATATATATATATATATATATATATATATGCAATACTTTATTTAAGAGTTTTTAAGTTTGTAAAACATTAACAAAACATTTTTTAATTAAATTAAAAACATGTCAATATCTCTCCCCGACCCACTCCAAAGTGGAGAAAAAAAAAAATCCAGAGAGCAAAACAGTACAATAGCGATTAAATATTTTTGAACTGCTTTTCAAATTACATCGATCTCACAGTGTTTTTATATTGTGGCTAACCTTAGAGGGCATACAGACTCGCTCCTCTCACTTCCCTTTTCTTGTCCTGTTTGCTTTTGAAAGTTGTTATTTGGACACATTTTATTCTTTACTGTAGGTGTTTTCATATATATATATATTTTTTTTTTTAAGATGATGTCAAAAAACTGGAACAAATGAAATAAGCCTAAACATCTCAGCATCTGTTTTCAAAGAAAGACAAATCTAGTAATAAGTTAGCTTTTCTATACCAAAACGTGCAACACTGGTAGAGCATCACTAAACGTTTTATTTCTAAAGCTGAGTGAATTGTATTTTTTTAGGAGAATTTGCTCCTAATAGATAAACTTTACAAAAAATAAAAGAAATATCACTATAAACTGTGGCTTTTAGAATGTGGCATTATGAAATTAAAATCGGAGGGGGAAAAACGTCTAGTATCTGAAAATACTAGATGATTTTCCTTTTATTCAGCAAAAGAAATAACTTTTCCTTTGTGAATATAAATTGATTATTAAATTACATTATTTCACACCAACTCAAATTAAAACAACAATAATAATAATAATAATAATAATAATAATAAAATCATTTGTAATTATGGGAAAAAAATACTGGTTTATGTCTCCTGCAAGTATGCTATTAGTTTCAGTTTTTCGCAAAATTGCCTTGTAGTGTAAATAAGAAGTTTAAATGATGTTAGTTCATCTTTATATTATATATTATGTTTTATAGTGATTAGATATTATTTTTATTGTAGAATAGTGTTTTCATTAACAATAAATCATCATAGCTTTAGTGTATTAGTCAGAAAACATATAAACATCCATCCATTATCTTTACCCACTTATTCCATTTTGGGTCACGGGGGTCGCTGGTGCCATCCATCCATCCATCCATCCATTTTCTTTACCCGCTTATTCCATTTTGGGTCACGGGGGTCGCCAGTGCCCATGTCCAGCAATCACTGTGCGAGGGGCGGGGTACACCCTGGACGGGTCGCAAGTCCATCACAGGGCCACATAGAGACAAACGAGACAAACAACCATTCACTCTCCCACTCACACCTAGGGACAATTTAGAGTTACCAATCAGCCTAAATTGCATGTTTTTGGTCTGTGGGAGGAAACCGGAGTACCTGAAGAAAACCCACGCATGCACAGAGAGAACATGCAAACTCCACCCAGAAGGCCCCTGGACCGGGGTTTGAACCAAGGACCTGCTCGCTGAGAGCCAGCAGCTCTACCAGTTGCGCCACTGTGCGCATATAAATATTGTCCAATATAATTGTTAGAGAATGGTTTCATACTGAGTGTAACACGGGTAAATACTTTTCATTTATAATTTGCATTTAAATGTTTTTTTCAGCAAGAAAACAGCAATGTTCTCTCTGTGAAGAGTTGGAGCAAAAGAAAACTAAAGGTTCCCAACCTAGGTCCTTGAGGAACACCATCCTGCATGTTTTAGTTGTTTCGTTGCTCTAACATACTGTAACTAATTGAGTGGTTTCATTACTTCCTTAGGTTCGACTGACAGCACTTTGTTCAGATTTACACCACTGCATCTAAAGTCAGTTTTATCTATGATAAACTTGAATATTTCTTCAAAACTGTTACACTCTTCCAGATTATACTGTATTTTGCTTAAAGTTGATTTTTTTTTTAATAAACTCTCTAAATATCTTTTCAAATCACAGTCATTTAAGCTTTTATTTTCTACTTTTGCAACAAGTTATAAAAATCCTCCTTTTTTGGAACAAACTTTTTAAACAACTTATTGAGATGCATTTCATTGTAGTCAAGCATGCAGTTCTACACAATACCTATACGCATGTGCTTTCAGGCCATATTTTACACTTCAAGACTGAATTTGCTGATAATTTTGTAAAACGTTTATACAGTAGAAGCCAATTCAGTCAGAGCGTTTAACATTTAAAAGCTTTTAAGCATGATAAAAAGTTCTTTAGAAATGAGCAGTGTGACGGTGTGCTGCATCCCACACTGCAGAAACCCTTTGGTCAGGGAAAGCAGTGACCCCTTGACACTGACACATACAGAGTCCCTTTTTACATGCAGCACTTGAATTTCGTTTCCTGATGTGTAAAGCTGTCAGAGGGGTGAGGAACAGCAAGAACTCACATAACCATTCATCACAATGAAAGCACAAACAAAACGTGGGTCTGCGTCACATATGTGGTGGTATTGTGTGCAAGTAGTTTTACATTAAGTCTATGTAAAATATTTAGTTTCTCTGAACTATGCATACATTCGCTCCCAAATACAGACATCGATCTGAGATAACCAATCACTGGGCCAGATAAGAACTGTCATTCTTGTGTCTAGTCTGGTCGATAACCATCAGCTCGGAGGGTATACTGAGCTTTTGTTTACACATTCAGTGAGGCCCTTAGGCCCAGCACACACTGAATCAACTGCTCACTGTTAAAAATTCATCTAAAGCAGGATAAATGGCTTTAACTTTTACAAAAACAAAGTGCTACATTTAGAAAAAATGAAGCAATAAATAAGTAATTTGCTTTCTCTCAGAGGAACGACCTAATATTATAATCAGAGGTAATGTTTAGCACTGCTAAAACTCCACACTTCATGTTTTTGCTGTATCAGCTTCTGGCAATAACTCCATAGATGTGAAGGTAAAAGTTAAATTTAACTTGCATGCTGTGAACAAAAAGCTCTGAAGAAATCTGTCACAAATTTAGGCCTGCTTTAATCTTGAAACGGAAGACGATCAAAATACTGCACATTCAGAGCTTTTTTTTTTTTTGGTTCGGTTTTCGTTGTATTTGTATTTCAAAGGGAGCTTTGTCTTCCCGTTCATCCTGCTTGAAATGTAGCCCAGAAAGTTGATGTTTCACGATCTAATCAGAGACCTTGCCCCTGTCCTTGCCTGAAATTCAAAACGCTTCCTTTTTCTTCAAAAAGTCTAAACCAGTCATGCATCTTTAATGTGCATCACGTTCATAATTATGTAGGATCATTACCAAACTGGTAAAAATCACAGTTTAAAGGCGTTTTTTAATACTCATTTTATAGCACTGATGCAATAAAATTAATTTTTACAGCCAAATGAAACCAAAAAACTACTGGTTAAAAAAAACATCTTCTCAATAGTGAGAATTATGAGTGGATATTGAACAACAGCATCAATCATTGGCAACATATGACACATGTGTTATCAAGTTAAGTCAAGTCAAGGTTCTTTATTGTAATTCGCATCACATGTGGTACATGTGGTGGAACGAAACTGTGTACACAGGGTCCCAGTTACATCCAACAAAAGTATAAATTGTAAAGAAAAAAATAGTAAAATCTACGATATTATCTAAGAAATATGCTAAAACTAAGAATACACTAAGCACAAATAATACACAAACATTACGCCGTGGAAATATAGAGGAAACAGAGCCTGTACGTTTGAAACATGTACAAAAACGTCTAACAATGACAGTCATAGCTCAGCTTGGGAAAGTGCGGGAACTTCTAAATGAGCATTCGGTGCTTCGTTTTTGTATTCCTGTCAGGTGCGTTGTTTCTTGTATGTAATCAGCATTTTCAATGAAGTTTCATTGTTCTCACTTGTGGATTAAAAAGCGTTCTCACTTTGAATCCTCCTGAGAATGACCTTTAGCCAGAAGTCTCATCTCCAACTGAAACAGCTTGAATGAGAATATCTTTGCATTTTAGATGAAATCTGGCACCAGTCAAGATCAGAGTTTCTCATGGGATACAAACAACAAACAATACAACAACTTTTGGTCTAATTATATATTGCTTAACAAAGCTAAAGTCTCTCTACTAATTTAACCCTTCTTTCTCAGTTATGCAACCTTTAAGAGTTTATTCTTCCTGTTGAAGAAAGCCTTTTGAATAGCTTATATTTGGAAAATTAGAGTTTAATTCAGACCAGATTGACAAGCTAATGGCTAGTCTAAGTGAGGCCAAGACAAAAGAGTATTGCGGCTGTCCATCTCAAAAACAAGTTCTAAAAAATCAATAGCTTAAGGTAAATTTTTAAACCTTTACACTGATGTCAGTTTTGTATTACATACATGTTTTTTTTTCATCAATAAAATGTGATTTTCCTGCTATAACTCTTCCAGTTTGTATTGGTAGTGCTACAGCTAGATGCTGCAGCAAATACTCATTAAAAAAACAAAACAAACAAAGAAAAAAAACTATTTACATAACGTGCAATGTAAACCAACAAAGTCCTTGCTCAATAATCCAGGTATACAATCCAACAGTTTTCAGTCTGGTCATCTGGACAGTTTATTTCTTTTTATGTTTTGTTTTGTTTTTTTGTGCTAAAACGTTTCACCTTCCATCCAGAAGGCTTAATCAGTCAAGGAAACACACAACACAAAACTGATTCTTCCCCCAACAGCTTACTCCAAAAGTGGAACAAACCAGTTATGTTGGTGCTAAGATGGTCTCTTTGGCACGCCCCCTCCTCCGGTGACGGCCCTCTCCCTCATCACCAACAAAGTCCATGCTCAATAATCCAGGTATGCAATCCAACAATTTTCAGTCAGGTCATCTGGATAGTTTCTTTTTTTGTGTGTGTGCTGAAATGTTTCACCAACATAACTGGTTTGTTCCACTTTTGAGTAAGCTGTTGGGGGAAGAATCAATTTTGTGTTGTGTGTTTCCTTGACTGATGAAGCCTTCTGGATGGAAGGTGAAACGTTTCAGCACCAAAAAAAAAAAAATAGAAACTGTCCAGATGACCTGACTGAAAATTGTTGGAATGTGCAATGTTCAATTGAAGGTGGTATGAACGTTTATTAATTGGCACTTTATTTTGAAATAGAGCTATTTGAAAATGACAGCAGTTCACCTTGGTCTTGTTCCCACTAGCTCCTCAGTCTTGTCAGAATTAAAGTATTTTTTTCTCCAATCTGAGATGGTTCAAAGAGATAAAACTTTAATTGTTTTATGTCATTTCCGTAAAACCCCACTTGAAAAAAAATCTGCATTGTTGTTGTTTTAACTTATATTTTTACGGTTTTTGAAACAAGACACCTAAACAACATTTATATCAAGCTATCTTTTTTGTTTTGACATAATCTTATCACATTTCACCCAGAACTCCCCTGGCTAAGGGAAAGCAAGAGATTACCCTGTATGTTAGGAAAAGAGAAGTGATAGTGACTGTGTGGTGTAGACTGAGGCAACAGGCAGCGTAACTATCTGAAGAATCCCTATAACTTAACATGTACTCAACTCTTCTGTATGTATTTACAACTGGGATGGGTTGGAGTCACTCAGGTCGGCATCGTGAAGCTGTGGCTTCACAGCTGGAGCCAAACTTCACATATCGCATGATTAGTTTGATGACCATAATGACAGTGGTGAAAGCAGGAGGGTTATCAAGAGGTTAGGATTGGCTGAAGAAAAACCAGACAATTACCTTGTTTTTCTGATTTGAAGTTTAGATTCTGCTCTGAGATTGGGATCATTTAAAACCATTTAAATATATATATATATATATATATATATATATATATATATATATATATATATATATATATATATATATTATATTATATCTATCTCCCACGTCTGCATAGGGGTAGTTTTAAATGAATGAAAATATGCACACTGTGGAGTAAAAGAGTGTCTTGGGACTGGTGCACATCCTGTCATCTGAGCTCCTCTCCTTCCCTGTTGCTCCTAGTAACAGCTGGTCCTCCCAATTGTAGTTGAGGGTAACGTGCGGGTTGAAGACCTTTCCTCAGAGTTTCCAGCTGAATTGGGGCTTTGCCTGGAGTGGTGCTCTGGGGTTACCTGACCTTTTGACCTCCGGGTTAACCTTTCAGTTTCATCTCTCCCTTGGGCCAAACCCATTGCCATACTGAACACATTAACCCACTGACCCCCTTGTCCTGCTTACAGATACATGGAAGACTTCATTTTTACTCACTGGTAACAATAGCTATTTTTATACGCCTCAAGACAGTTATTTGCACATGGTATGCATCTTTCGCAAAGGTTGAAGTAATGAAACCTAAACTGAGCATGAGGAGTGGGGTAGTTTAGGCCACAGTCACACCCAAAGCTGGCTCAGTGTCTGCTCAGCTAGAATTAGCATTAGCATCTCCTGATTGAAGTTGAAGGTTGAGGTTTCAAGGCAGCAGGCTGTAAAGGTTGCCAGAATGGTCAGGTGGGGGGGCTCAAGGCTGGGAGACTGCCACAGGGTAGCACCACTCCTCCCTCAGCCCCTGATCTGGCCTGCGTGCACAGGTTTTAGGGCAAAAGCCAGGGATTATCTCCTCTGCACTTCCACCTCTACCACCCATTGCTTTTCTACAAAGCTGCACCATGCAGTTCCTCAGCTGCCTGCTTCGTGTTTTGCTATGCAACTGCAGATGGGGTGCTCACATGCAAGTGCAATTTTCTCATCAGTTGTCAATATATTGCCTCAATTTTTGCTTTTTCAGCCTTTTACATGCATTTTGAGCACCTAATAATAGTGATACCATTGATACTATAAATGGTCCTTCAACACATGTGTTGTATCACATTGTGAAAACGCCTCAGAAACGGGAAACAATACTTGTTTTAACTACTTTTTATAATTCCTCCCTGGCTGCTCACCCACACACTTATTACTCAGTGACCAGCTCAAGCAGCAGTTGAAGGTAGACGCCATAAACAATGACGTGTAAAGATAAGCTAATCTTATTATTGCTTTACTGAAATGTTATGGCGTAAAAAGCTTTTAAATATGCATTCACTATATCCTAAAAGACGTTTTTAAATATTGGGGTTATCACAACTTTTCCTATCAAAAAAGATTATTCTGTTTGTTGAGTTTTAAGAGTGCATTTGTGTTTCTAAAGATAATCAATGGAGTTAAAGGACTTTACGCTCTTGTGGACTTCATTCCTTGGGATACTGCTTTAAACTGAAGCTCTTTTAACCATATAACTCAAGGCCTAGTGGATGCACTTTGCAATTTTTGAGCTTTTTCTGATCTACTTTCTGTAGAAAGTGGTAGGGAACCATCATGGCCCTCAAAGAAAACCTAAGAATTCAGTGCGTATGAAATGTTATGTTTAAATATTTAATTTAATATTTATTTCATTTAGAATAAATGTTTTCAATGTAGCTTTTCTAATTATTTTTTTCTATTTTTTCTTATTTTATGAAGTTTTTTGCTGTTGAGCAATAAACTTTTTTTTTTATTCAGTTCAATTCAATTCAGTTTATTTATATCGCACCAAATCACAACAAAGTTGTCTCAGGGCACTTTACAGAAACATTCACATACATAGAAAAGCCAATTAGTAAAGTTCTATGTCTAAGGAGGCCAGCAGATATGTTGAATCTTGGCTTCATTACAGTCTCCCATCCTGAGCAAGCACTGTGGGAACAGTGGAAAGGAAAAACTCCCTTTTAAAAGGAAGAAACCTTCATCAGAGCCAGGCTCAGGACAAGCGGCCATCTGCTTTGACCGGCTGGTTTGAGAGGACAGAAAGAAAAGACAAACGAGCACAGAATGGTAGGTCTAGATACAGGTCCAAGTGTATCTGAAAGACAAAAAAAAAAAACATGTTGATAGAAAAAACAATTACAAATACAAAACAGGTTGAGTAGAGTAAGTAAAGACAGTAGCAGAGTGAACAAGTGTGGTCTGTTTGTCCTCCATCAGTCTAAGCCTATCCTTCAAGCATAACTAAGAGACAGCTCAGGAAACCCAAGCTGACCTTAACTATAGGGTTTAGTAAAAAGAAGAGTTTTAAGCCTGCAGAACTCACAATAAAGTGAGATAATGGTCTAACTCTGTAGTGTCTTTAACATAAGTATTTAATAGGATGCCACAATATTACATGCCCATTGAAGGCCCAGCTCTTGTAGTTGCCATTTACTATTGGTAGAAAGATGGTTGTTCCTGTTCACAATCTCACTTGCTAATGAGATGCTTTTCTGTCATGATGTCATGCTGGAGTTCTGACAAAAATCTTGTCTGTATATGGGTTGAAAAACAAACAGTAAGTGAATGAGGCAGATACAGAATAAAGAAGATATAGAAGTCCTCTGGACTGAACCATCCAGAGGACCTGACTTAAATTTGTTGGACCTTTAACCTGAATTATTGAGCATGAACTTTGATGTCTTATTAACTAAAACATTATTTTTGTATAGATATGCAACTCTCACAACGCTTCAGTTTTATTGCTGGCGGAGTTTATGTCTGTCTTTTAGGGGTTTACTCCGGCAATTTTCATCTAATCTAAGTGTTGCAGCTGCAAAAGGAGATAAAAACAAGATGTGTCTCCTTTCCTGCACATTTGTTTGCATGGTTTTGCTGATGTTAACTGATATCAAAAAAAGATTACTGTTGAATTAAAGGACGTACAGATGCTTCATGCCGTCTCTTTAGCTCAGGTTTAGACAAGCTCATCACATTAAATTTGCCTCTAAGAAAGTGGATGTGTGGTGGCATGTTATAACAGCACTGCCTGCTGCACACCTTGGCTCAGTCTCCAGGGTAGAGGGTGCAATTAGTGTGTATATAAGTGCATAAAGGCTTATATAACTCAAAAGAGGATGGAAAGGTAAGGAACACTGTCAACAAATCTCGGGCCTGATGCCAGATGAGATAATGACAAAGACTTTAAGGGTGATGTGGTGATGGAGGCTGTGGAAACATTGATGTCATAATTTGTGCTGCTGTCTAGAGCCACAGGTTTCTTGGAACCTTTAGCTCAAGTTAAAAACAAAGAAAAGAGAAAAGGAGAGATATAAGTTAAAAGATTCTCAAAGATATAGGCGAGGTGGAGGAGAATTTATAGGAAAGTCTGCATATGGGAAGATCTATGATGAATCTGATATGAAAGGAATTACGTGTTATTTACCTGTTTCTTGTATGCAATCATGCATAACGCACATGACATATCTCCATGTTGAGCATAGAGGCAGAGTCAAGTGCACTGTATGGAAGATTTATCTTATGACATCTTTGCCACCTTATCCTCTTTTCACTTCCCTTGTCCCTCTGGCCTGGTTTCTGTAAACCATGCTGCAGGCACGTAGTCACTTTACCACACCCTTTATTCGCCACTGTCTGCACATTGCCCTAAGAAACTGCTGGCACATGGCCATTCAAGTGTTTGGAGACCACATTTGCCACCATTATCGAGCACCCACACCTTATAGACTGTCAAGGCACAATAATGGCGAAGATTTACAAGCATCGTTACTTTTTTGTGGTTGGCATGGTTCCGCTAATCTGCTAATAGCAGAGCTACCTTTCCATGTAGCAGATTAGAGTTTTCATAAATGTTGAAAACCTTTAACAGAATTAGTTCAAACATCCATCCATCCATTTTCTTATGCTTGTTCCGAAGTTGGATCGCAGGGGCAGAAGCTTGAGCAGGGAAGCCCAGACATCTCTTTCCACAGCCACCTCTTCTAGCTCTTCTAAGGGGACCCCAAGGCGTTCCCAGGCCAACCAAGAGACTTAGTCTCTCCTGCGTGTCCTGGGTCTTAGTTAGGAGTCAGGCAATTATCTTTACCATTGTCATGTATAATCTGAAATCATTGTTAGTATTACGGGAAATGCAAGAAAAAGATTACAGAAAATTGTTTTCAGATTTGTCATTTTAATTTTCTACTAACTTTACTGCTAAGTTTGCGTTTTAAAGTTGAAAATACTCCTAAATTGTCTATAGCTATCTAGGCTGAAAATGGGCTAAATCGAAAGTCACAGTAAAACTTTTGTAGACATCTTAACTATTCAAAATTACCTACAATCAATATGTATTACATTTTGGGGAGTGGAAATCAAAATTGCTGCTTCTCAAGTGCCTCTTGCATTCTAAATTGTGATTTATAGTTTATTACTGACATCTAATATAAAGTATAAGCAGACATGCTTCCGCAAGGTTTAGCCCAATTGAAATACATTAATTTTATGGTCTAGTTGTATCCTTGAGTGGTGGCTGCCACAGTTTGAGGTAATATTGAAGTATCTTATTGTCTTGGTGGGCCCACTCTGTTAGTGTTATCGTAGCTCTGAATGCACCTGAAACTGTTTAGCATCATGGCTAGTGCCAGTTTAGGCTTCTGGAGAAATGTCAGTTTGGTGAAGAAGTAATAACATCTACAAAGAGAGAATAGCTTTCTAAGTACTTTGTCAAACCTGTAAATCAATTCACACAATGTTTCTATTTGTCCATATCTTGTATATTGCTACTAGTGTGACTTACATGTAATGATATTAGACAGCAAGAAAGCAAATGTTCTGTAAGTGGATGGCATGTAAATATCAAATACAGTATATTGCAATCTTTTTGAGATAGTACAAATAGAAATTAAGCAAGCAAACAAACTTGCGTATGGAAATGGCACCACCAGCAACTAGCAACTATCAGTGGCAGCAGAGCAGAATTTATTACATAAACATTATTTATATTCTACTCATCCACCAGGAGCACTACTGCCTAATGTCATAATGGTCATTCCACTTACTCTACTATGTTGGTGCAGAACAGTGGTCTCACCTCATTGGCTTGTTGGCTGTGGTCTTTGTTTTGGCTTCACCTTCTGCACAGCATGGCAGGTCAGTCCTACTGACTACAGAAAGAGAGGTTTCTAGCTTCTGAGTCATGTGCAAAAAAAACGGATAAGTCTTCTATGATGGGTGGAGCAATTTTCTGCCTTGCCCAATACTGACCAGACGAGACAACCACAAGAAGCATTTGGTTGGCTCAGACTCTCATTTTGGGCTGACATCCCACCTCCATGTTCTGTGCTTCATTTTGGTTTTCTTGATCTTTCCCTAACAAAACCACAAAAGTGGAGGGGCTGCTGCAGTGAGACTGTCGAACAGCTCCACTCTTCAAAAAACAGTGAGGTCATAAATTGTGTGCCCCAGCCTAACTCTTGGCATGTAACATGTGAACTGATTCTGAATCGTTCTCATCACACCTATCTCTTATTACTTCGTCTCCTTCCCTTCTGTTCCCATTTGTCTCTTGTATCAGCCAACGTTCTTTCAAAAATCAGACATCTTAACACCTCATCATCCTTCCATCTTCTGGTCTGTGGAAGAGCTGGGGAACATATGGGATCTATATCAAACTCATACCCACATTTCAATCTCTCAAGATTTCATTCATGCATGCTGAACGAGCTTTCCCACACAGCAAATATCATTGGTTTCCCTTTACTTGGCATTCCAGCATGATGCGGTGACGTAATGTGTTAGCATACACCATCACTGTCAAATGGGCTATATGATTACAGCTTTCATATTTAGGTAGTATTACACATCATATAGGGTATCAACATTTGAGCCAAACCACTCACTGATGGCAACAAATGCAACATGTTGTTTCATCACAGGCCTGCGAGATAGTCTTAGCTCTAGATCATGTTTAGACATATATGAAGAGGCAGGAATACATAGCAACGGTTTTGGCTTTCACAATTGATGAGAAAGGGATTTGTCTCATTGGGCTTAAATATAGAAACAAAGTACAACTAGAACTAGTACAAGAGTGCTATAAAGTTACTCAGCTCCTACCAAACCAAGTTTTAGATCAGTAATTACCATATTGTCTGAGTTTTAATTGATTTTATGCAGTGGTTAAAAGAGTTCTAAAATATTGTACTCAAGTAAAAGTAGTTGAAAATGTATTCAAGTACTAATTAAAGTGCCTGTATAAAAATCTGCTTAGTGTTTCTTTTCTTAATGAGATCCGAAATGTTAAAATTTAAGTGAAACAGCATTTATAATCATTGTTCAGATTCCATATGACTTGTTCAGTTCAAACACAGATGGCGGGTCATTTTATTGGAACATCATTTCCCAACAAAACTTAAAAAAAAACTTTAGACGCCAGTCATGGAGTGAATAATCAGCTGATGTGTCAACATCGCCAATCTACTGAGGTAAACGGCTTCTAATTAGTGTTTAGTTTAATTAGTATTAATTAAACTACAATTAGTGATATCAAATGCAGAAAATATTTTTAATTTCTCTCAATAATATTGCAGTTTTTTGTTTTTTTTTATAAAGTTATATGTTGTTGGTTTTTTTTGTTTGTTTTATTTAACCTTTATTTAACCAGGCAGGACATTAAGAAAAGTTATTTACAGTTATTTAATTATTTACAGTGTCGGCTTGGCAACATTTTAATGAGATCAGGTCCACTAATGATCCTCTGACATGTTTTCAGAGAAGACTGAGAGTTTTTGGTGCTCTTTTTAAGATCTCATCAGGTTCCAATGAGTCTATCTAATAATTATTTATTCTACCAGTGGTGTCAGAGCTTATTAACTTGTTACTAATTAATTTTTCTTGGAAATGTATAATCCAAATGGTATCTAGATTTTATATGGGAAATTATATAGTTATTGGCCTTAAAACATTTGAAACCAGTCAAAAGTAGTTTTTTATTTATAGATATTTTTATTTTACAACATTGAAAAAAAAATATAGGCAGAAATAGGTGTGACCTATACAATGTGACTCATTAGAATCCATGGAACGTAGAAATATACCATTAAGCCTTTGTGGTTTATGGTTTAGAAGCTAGACTATCAAATGCAAAGTCCCCACATGTAGCGCCCCCTGTTCGTAAATGTCTGAGTAAATTTCTGTGCCGCACAGGCCTGTCATAGTTACCACCACCATGTAATTATCATTTCAGTACACCTTGCGGTTTGTGCTTCGGTATGATTGCTTACGGGAGAAAAAATAAAATAAACAGAGCTGTTTCAATAGAGTTCCATGCTCTTCTGGATGCATGGAAATGCTGCTCCTTTGCAGCTGCATCATCCTGCCTCCACTGGCTTGGACCCATAATGAAAAAATAACTAGAGTAGATACATAAAGTGATATGTTTTGTCATCATTGTATGTTCCCATACAATGGCAAAATTGGTTCTCTGCATTTAACCCATTGCACCTGGGATACACCCAGGTGGAGCAGTGGGCAGCTATGTAAGCACCTGGGGATCAATTAGGGATTGGGCGTCTTGCTCAGAGACACCACAACATGTGGGAATGGCTGGGGATAAGGTCCCGAGTCAGCTGCCCTACCTCTACCCCATCTCAGCCTCAAATTGGATGCAGTGATTTATTATTCAGTTTGACGTTATAAATAAGAAAGAGGAGAATGCTTAAACTTTTTGTGTGTGTGATTTGCAATAATTTTTACTCATCAGTTATTAGGGTACTGCATGAGCCAACTCTGAGGGAAATTGTCCTGCCCCATAGAAAGCTGATTGGTAATTTTCCCCTGTTGTTCAATCAGGGCTGAACTTTTGTACTTGATGAGACATGATGTTGTTGCTTGTCAGTCATACGTTATCCTGTTCTGACACTTTCACAGACACAAAGGTGCCAGTATTGTTTCTATAATGCCCCTTCTACTCAGGGTTTATTTCTTTAATTGACAGTAAAAGAGTGGAGAGAAAAAAAAGAAGAAAAAACTTGCTTCCTGCAGTAGAACGTGTCATGTTTCTGTCTGACAAACAGCGCCTTGTTTCCCAGTGCAATTTACCTGTCTTGCAGCCATGAGGGCTGTTGTTCCTCTTCACTTCGTCAGGGCACAGAGCACAGTTCACTGCGAGGACAAGCTTATGTAGATGTTGTCTTGGTAATGCACAACAACTTGGAAATGAAACAGGACTAAAAAAAAAAAATAAAATTTGTTTGTCAGTAGTCAGCAAGAGGAAAAAAAGAAGTTTTTATTTCGCCACCGACCGAAGAAATTGTGTCGTTTTGAGTTACACAAAAAAAATTATTATTTTTTAAAATTATTGTTATTATAATTACATAGAATTTAGAGCACAAACCAAACTCACAAAAAGGACACAACTAATTTCTTTAAGTGAGACAATTTGCAAGATGGACTTAAGTTAAGCTAAGTGTATATAAGGTAAATCTGAAGGACTGTGGTTTGTGGCCTAGCTCTGAGTGTTCTGCTGCCTTGCCAGGGCTGGTGCCACAGTAAAAAGTATGCTGCACCCCACCCTGCTCCTGCTGCCTACTGTGTCAAAGGCCTTAGGCCAAGTGTGATGAAAATGTGTATGAACACACAATGCACTGCTCAGACTCGTTTGGCCTGTCATTGTAGCCAGAGAGTATCGTTATAAAGGAACTGTCAACAGCTTTTTATCCAACATCTCTTTGGAGGCTGTGCTCATTATTGCATGCTTGCACAAACTAGTATGCACGTTTGAAGACTGTGAACTAAGGTGAAGAATTAGAAGAAATAAAGAGTGATAATGCATCACTCTGTTCTTGTATGTTGGCAAAACACAATAACGGTATTCTGCTCTTTATCCAGGAGTGTTTTGACAATAGACGCTCATGAACAGATTGGATCTAGTGAGCTTTTCGAAGCTCATCCATGCATTGAAATGTAACAGTTTTATTGTGTGCATCACTTTAAAAGGCTTTTTTTCTTCTTCTAAAAACGTCAAAAAATCTGTCATTGGATTGCAATAATTCTAAGTGGTTTACAGTCCAATCAGTTTAGACATTAGGGCAAATTTAAAGGAAAAGCGAATTTCGTGAAATAATTTGGGTGGAGGTTGAAATATTTTACAAGTATTATTCTATAAAAGTTTGGAGGAGAACTGGGAGAGGTAGAGTTATGCACTTGAAAGAAGAGGAATAAAAGTCAGCCATAGTAAGACAAAGTAAATGTGTGAATGAGAGGGAGTCAGATGGAATAGCGAGGAAACAAGGAGCAGAGGTCACAAAGGTGCAGGACTTCAAGTACTTGGGGTCCACTATCCAGAAAATTGGGGAGTGTGGTAAAGAGGTGAAGAGTCCAGACAGGTTGGGATGGATGGAGAAAAGTTTCAGGAGTCAATTGTGACAAAAAAGTGGCCAAAATGGTCCAATGAAAGGGTTACTAATGAGTACTAGCTGTGTTGTGTCAATATTTGTGTCTTTTGTGTTCTTTTGTCAGTATTTCTGTGATTCTGGTATCTTGTTTAACTTGTGTTTCAGCTATCCCAGTCTTTTCCCCCTCATGCAGCTCCTGCCTGTCCCACTCTCACCTGATCTTCATAGTCTCTCCTCAGGTGTTTGTCATGGTCTGTCATTAGTGTATTTTTACGTTCAACGTCATTGTGTTACTTCCCTGTCGGAGCTTTGCATCTCCCAAGACTGCGTTTGCTCTCTTGTGTACACCTGAGAATATTTTCTGTGTTTTTTGCTGCCTCAACCGTGTGTTGCTTTTGTTATTACCAGTAAATTAGTTTAATTTACACTTTGAACCTTTTGAGGCTGTTTATATCTTGAGTTCCAAAACCTCCACTAACATGATGTGTTGCATAGTTTAGAGACAGTGGCACTGACAAAAAGACAGGAACTGTGGGTGACAGATCTAAAGATGTCAAAGTCAAAAGTTAGAGAAGCCAGACCGAAGAAATTAGACCAGGGAAATTATTTTGTATGAGTGAAATGTGATTCATAATTCATGTGCACAATACAATCCATTAGAAGTTTGCTCTTACCAAATCCTAACTTGTAAATAAGATTGCAGTTTGTTTAATGGTTCAATTAATGTCAATACAACATACAGTCTGCCATCTGCCATGTACAGTGCATACCGGGATTCATCCATGAAGAGAACACCTCTCCAACATGTCACACCATCAAATGTGAGCATTTGTCCACTCAGTTCGGCTCACAACGATGAGCTGCAGTCAGGTGGAGACCCCAGTAAGGATGACAGCCATGCAGATGAGCTTCCCTGAGATGGGTTCTGACAGCTTGTGCAGAAATCCTTTGGTTATGCAAACCGATCGTTGCAGCAGCTGTCCAGATGGCTGGTCTCAGACAATCTTAGAGGTGAAGATGCTGGATGTGGAGGTCCTGGGCTGGTGTGGTTATATGTGGTCTGCGGTTGTGTGGCCTGTTGGATGTACTGCCAAATTCTCTGAAACACCTTTGGAGACGGCTTATGGTAAAGAAATGAACATTCAGTTCACAGGCAACAGCTCTGGTGGATATTCCTGCAGTCAGCATGCCAACTGCACACTCCTTCAAAAATTGCAGCATCTGTGGCATTTTGCTGTGTGATAAAACTGCACATTTTAAAGTGGCCTTTTATTGTGGTCATCTTAAGACACATCTGTGCAATAATCATGCTGCCTAATCAGCATCTTGATATATCACACCTCTGAGGTGGATGGACTATTTCGACAATAGAGAACTGCTCACTAATACAGATTTATACAATTTAGTAAAAAATATTTAAGAGAAAAAGGCCTTTTGTGTACATAGAAAAGGTGTTTGAGTTCAGCTCATGAAAAAAGGGAGAAAAACAAACATTTTGTGTTTATGTTTTTGTCAAGTACAGATTGGCTACTTTACAAATGATTCCTATTTGTTTAAAAATCACAATGGCAAGTTAATTCTTAAAAAGAATATAGTACAGTATATTTATTTAACATTCATAAAAAGTACTTGATGTATTAATGAACTCAACCATTCGATAATAAGCTATATTTGATCATTATAGATGCAACTATATAATAATTGTATTTTATTTATTACAAAAAGCCAAACTATTTAATATAATTAACTGAAACAAACACATTGGGATAGTTTTACCTACACCAGTTAAATATGACAAAATCTCAAGCAGGCAATAATAAAAAATAATTAAAAAAAAACAGTACACAAACTAGCAGTCCTACTTGTTCCAATGCAAAAACAGTTGTAGAATGATATCCTGATATGGAGTCATAATATTACCAACACACTTGTTCATTTTTTACAAAAGTTTCCTGTTGCAATAAATAATCATGTAAATAAAGTTTCATTCAATCTTTATTTATGCAAGTTAATCCCATTGAACCTTGGGGACTCATTTACAAGAGAGACCTGATAATTATCATTCTTCAAATTTTACAAAGGCAGTTTGCAGCATCATCTCACATCCTCTTTACTTTGGCGTTTACATGTGTGTTTCAGCATAAACACTGATGTATCTCCTTAAAACTGAGCACAACATATTGGAAAATAGAGACAATGGTATGAAACTTTGCAGGTGCCTATATCTCCAGCTGTCAAACCTGAGACTTTCTCTCTGTGAGGCAACAGCTCTAACAACTGTGCCATCGTGCTGCCCAGTTAAAATCTTCCTATTCAATTCTTACAGAAACAAAGTGCTCGACTCTCCCCTATTAAAATTGCTTTATTATTAGTTCAGTACAGTAGTCCCTCTTTTATGGGGTGGGTGGGCAGGGGGGGTGTTGACTCTGTACTTGGCCACGCCCACCTCTCTGTTCTGCTTGGTGAACAGCTGATCAGCTACAGCAGGAAGTTTATCCTGCAGTATGGGCTGCATAAAGGTGCAGGAGGAAGCTTTTTCTGCAGCTCTGGTTTGCACAAATGTGCAGTAGGTGCTAAGTAATTTAAAATTATTTATTTTAAATAAAAATGTCACGCTGATTGTGCAAGGCAGCACGGTGGCACAACTGGTAGAGCTGCTGCCTCTCAGCGAGCAGGTCCTTGATTCAAACCCCGGTCCAGGGGCCTTTCTGGGTGGAGTTTGCATGTTCTCTCCGTGCATGCGTGGGTTTTCTCCGGGTACTCCGGTTTTCTCCCACAGACCAAAAACATGCATGTTAGGCTGATTGGTAACTAAATTGTCCCTAGGTATGATTGAGAGAGTGAATGTTTGTTTGTCTCGTTTGTCTCTATGTGGCCCTGTGATGGACTTGCGACCCATCCAGGGTGTACCCCGCCCCTCGCACAGTGATTGCTGGACATGGGCACCAGCGACCCCCGTGACCCAAAATGGAATAAGCGGGTAAAGATAATAGATGGATGCTGATTGTGCAGCTCATCCATCAGTCAGCCTATTGTGTGTCATGTCCAATCTTATTTTGAAAAACCACAACAGAGCGAGTCCGCGATAAAAGAACCGTGAAGTAGCGAGGGACTATTGTATATTCAATTTATGATTTATATATATATAATGTATGAATATATATTTAGATTACAGGAACAGTTTAAATATGGTTTAAATCATATTTATTTGATAGATTCCAGTTTGTAAATGTAATTAATGATTTTTCTTCATACACCAAAGTTAGTCATGGAGTTCCTCAGGGTTCAGTGCTTGGACTAATACTCTTTATGCATGATTCCATTCAGTAAAGTTATTAAACAGCATGGGATAAATTTTAATTGTTATGTTGTTGATACTCAGTTATATTTGTCCATGAAGCTCATTGAATCCAATCAGCTACTCAAATTACAATTATGTCTTGTAGACATAAAAACCTGGATGACCCTTATTTTTTGCTTTTTAATTCAGACAAAGACTGAAGTTTTGGCTTTTGAATGTATGTAATATCACTAAAGTTAGAAACATCTTGTCTGAAAATGATGCAGAAAAACTGTTCCATGCATTTGTCACATCTAGGCTGGACTATTGCAATTGTTTATTATCTGGGTGTTTCAAAAATTAAAAAAATTAAAAAAATTAAAAAGTCTTCAATTGATCCAAAATGCTGCTACCTGAGTTTAAATGAGTTGGAAAGATCATATTGCTCTAGTTTTAGCTTCTCTCCATTGGCTCCCTGTCAAATTCAGAATAGAATTCAAAGCTCTCAACAACCTAACTCCATCTTATATTACTGATCTAATTGTTCCATATTTTCCAAACAGAGCACTTCATTCTCAGACTGCCAGTTTACTTGTGGTTCCTAGAGTTACTGTACCTTAAGTAGAATGGGAGGAAGAACTTTCAGTTATCAGGGTCCTCTCTTGTGGAACCAACTTCCAGTTGTTGTCCGTGAGGCTGACACATTGTCTATTTATAAGATTAGGCTTAAGTCTTTCCTTTTACATAAATCCTTTTGTTAGAGTCGGTTTGGGTTTCTTGAGCTATCCCTGAGTTATGATGCTGTAGGTTTAGACTGCTGAAGGACAAACTGTCCACATTTCCTCACTATGATGCTGTCTTTAATTTATTTTACTCTACTTGTCTGTGTAATTATTTATATCCTTAACATGTTATTTTTTGTCTTTCTTCCAATAGAAATTACACCTGGATCTGCCATTCTGTTTTTGTTTTTCCTTCCTGTCCTCCCAAATCCCAGCTGGTTAAGCAGATGGCTGCTCATCCTGAGCCTGGTTCTGCTGATTTCTTTTTGTTATAAAGGGAGATTTTCCTTTCTACTGTTGCCTTTGTGCTTGCTCAGGATGGGAGACTACAATGAAGTGATGATTCAACACAATCTGCTGCCTCCCTAAATAGAGAACTTTTACTAAATGGCTTTTGTAATGTATATTATTTTTTTTGTACAGTGCCCTGAGACAACTTCTGTTGTGACTCGGTGCCATATAAATACAATTAATTCAGTTTAATTTAATTTAATAGCATGGGATATCAAAAGGATGACAAGTTAAAATGGAAATGCTACCTTTGTCAGATATAATTTAAAATAGGTACAATTAAAAGCAGTTTAGAGGTCAAAACACTTAAAAACAATGAAGGAGAAGGGAAGTCTGAGATTGTCAGCATTGTATGTTCCAATACAATTCATTCAACCTTTATTTATACCGCTTAATCCCATTGAGCCTCTGGAACTCATTTACAAGAGAGACCTGAATAATGGTACAAGTAAACAATGGTGAATTTAGTTCTCTGCATTTAACCCACCACACGTGACATACAGTACACCCAGGTGGAGCAGTGGGCAGCTATGTAAGTGAGCAATATGGGATTATGTGTCTTGCTCAGACACACCACAACATGTGGGAATGGCTTGGAGTTGAACCACGACTTTCTGGTCCTAAGTCAGCTGACCTACTTCTACCTCATCTCAGCCCAAGTATTGTAGTAAAAGAGAACGTAGGGTGTGTAGGATTCAGAGAATTTACAGAGGTGATGAGGCAGTGTTGGAAGTTAGGATCGCTAAAAGTTAACATAAGCAGAGAAGAGCAGAGTTTAAAAAAAGAAATGTAGAAGGAGAGAGGACAAGTGAGTGAACAATCTGATATTTTTATTTAAAAAAATCGACAATGAGATGGAGAGATGAAATGATGTTAAACATCATGGATGTGAGCAATCCCTGGGAGTGCTTCCATCACTATGGTGATGGCAGTATGTTTTCTTTAATAATAGTCTACAGAAGGTCTGTGAATCTCCTCATGCACATCACCACTTACTCAAACATTAACAACACCTTTCAAACAGGCCATCTCCCTTAAATCTGATGAACTCATCAGCTTCTGCATGGAATTACAAAAGTACATGAGGTACCCACACAAACACACACACACACACATACAGATATGAGTGTCATCAACATGGAAATGAAACTTTAAAAAAGGGCAGGGAGGCCCAAATGGGGAAAACAGTATCTGCCTAGAAGAACCTAAGCTTACGTACACAGTGGAACTCAGGACAAGATTTAGAGGAACAAATTAGGCAATATTGTTTGTGTGGGGATGTTTGGTAGCCCGCATGTGATGCTATCACCACCATCTGATGGCAATGCTTCTTGAGCCTGCCCTGCAAGATGTGGAATGGGGGAGCTTGGTCATGTCTCATTGCTGTAAGCTGGATATCATGCAGTTGTTTACAATAATGTGTGGGTCTTAAGTCGATGAACGTCTGCTTTTTTAGTTTGAAGAAGTTCACCCAATGCAGTCGAGTTTTGTGCTGTGATGATATAAATATGATAGCCAAAAGACATGATTTACTGACATCTGTATAAACTGAGCTGTCATTATCAAAGTATAAATCTGCCCTCGCCTGACTGCAAGTTGGTCTTAGAATAACAGCCACAATCATAAAATGTGTTTTTTCATGTTTCTTGAAGTATTCACACACAGATGATAGTTTGCGACTCTGCTTATTAAGCTGAAGTACAGAAGGTACTCATTAAAACTGAAATTGATATGGCCCTCTATCTCCAGTTGCTCAATGCCTTTGTTCAGTTTGGGAATGGCTCCGCAACTCAGAGTGCTTGGCAGAGCAGTGGTGGGTCTTTTTTGGCTCTGTGGCCTGTTGTGTCTTTGTCAATCACCCAGCCCTGGGAGGAAATGGCAGTGTGGGACAGCAACATCCTGGCAAGCACCTAGGACAGTTGATACCATGGGAATGTCTATTAAATAGGAACTCAGAGATCTTATATTATTGTGCAGCATTATTGTGTATAGAGTGCATAGTGTGAGGATATTTTATAATCAGAAGAGAGGAACCATTAATTGTTTAAAATGCTGGCTAAGATTTATCATCCAAAATATTTAACCCACTATAACGTTTAAATCTACCATTTCAGCTTCATATGTCCATCAGATCTTGCACTGAGATATTTGCAAGCCACAAGAATGCATTGTATAACTGCAGTTGGTCAACTTTTTTTTTTTGTGTGT
>NC_056512.1:32675744-32687918 GCF_014905685.2 Nematolebias whitei
GTCATGTTCCAGTAGCTAAAACTGTTAGCGAAAAAGCTAAGGAAAATAAAAAGAAAAACAAGAAAAGATGGAAAACTGACAAATACTAAGAAAGAAAAAAACTCTAAGGTCAATGTTTGTGGTTTTAGCTAAGCTAACTGTTTAATAATACTGTAAATTGAATTTCAAAAATGATCAATGATATACTGTATAGGAATAGTGTGGTCTGTAGAAATTTCTGTCTGCCCGAACCCACAAATGACAATAAAACTTCTTCTTCTTTCTTCTTCTTTCTTTCTTCTGCTTATTAGCTACCTTTCAAATCAATCTGTGGTACAAAATACACCCTCCCAAACTCTTAATGTCTCCCAACAATATTTCTTCAGATTTTATTTTAATTTTATTTATTTATTTTCAATTTTTGTGCTTGTGTCATGTTATCCATTGGTATAGGGATGCCTGTTAGCACTATCCACTTGTAGAACATTGTCAGTCTCTAATAAACAGACTCACAATAAATTTAACTTTTAATGAGCACATGTGCTTTACACATTTCATCCTCTGAATGCTAATGTAAATGGTACTGAGTTCACATAGAGGGCAACAAGATACATGCAGCTATTTTCCTTAGGAACATATAGCAACCTGATTTGTAACTAGCAACAAGTGACCAATTAATAACTTAACTTGGCTGTAAAAAAAAAGAAAGAGAAACTTTCCAAAGTATTTTATAATGAAAAACATCTTGCTTTCATTTGAAGTGCAAAGTTTTAATTATTACAGTTTGTCAAATTAGTACAATCTTTTTATGTTTTATTTTTGCTTCAAAACTATTAAGTAATGCTTTTCCCATAAAAACAGGTGAGCCATACAGTAACATTAGGAAGCTGCAGGAGAGTCCAGTTTGTCATCAATTTAAAGAAAAGGTCATGATTTTTTAACCACTCTGAAGCAATAATATAAAGACCCTGCAAATAAAATCTGATTCAACCAATTTGTTTGGTTATATGGAGCTAGAAAGTGGAAGCTGATACCCAGTTTGGGACCTGAGTTCAACTGCGTTCAAGAAAAAATGCAGAAATAAAAACCCTTGAATTGTGGCTCTTGTGTTTCCCTCATAGCGTGTGCACTTCTCACTGGGGACTTTCAATGCATGTGCTTTGGTTTTTTTTATGTGTAGTTGGTGACACTGGAAACATTTGGCAATTGTCAAGGACAGCAAAAAGTCACGTAGCATCACCTGGTTTTAGTAACAGTATATGTATCAATAAGTCTCACTGCAAAACTTACAAGCAAACAATAAAAAAAAAAAAAAAAAAAAAAAAAATCTACATCTAGTGAGTTGTATTTATGGACAAGACTTTCAACTTTTCTACCTCCAACTGAGATAATTCCCTGTGCATGATTCAAACTGCAGCCGCGGTTGAAGAAGTCCGTTCTTCATACGTTGATCTGACATCATTTGACTCACTGAACACAGACGTTTACTTTCACTTCTCTCTGGGTTCTTATGTCTGTCTGACCTGAGCGAAATCAGCTCCACACATATTAATTTTATGCAGCATTTAAAGGGGAAGTTCTGTCTGTCACTCTGTCTAAGCCACCTTCCATTTTTTTCTCATTTCCACTGTGTAGTGACACAATCAACATGACAATTTACTTCAGAGTGTTATGCTAAAACCACTGTGGCCTGTGCTTCTCTGTTCTCCAGAGCTGGCTGGGAGTCATATGGCTTCAAGAGGTGCAGTCCCAACGCCACCGAGAGTACACATTTCACACATTCCTAGCTCCTGCTTGGAATGGGGATTCCCGACTTTTGTCAGCACATTTATTCTCTTGTCCTCATAATCAGCCTGGCTATAGGTTACTTATTTCCCACATGACAGAAAGGAAAATCCCAATTGTTTTAAAAATTTGCACTGTTAATTTGTCCACCTGCGTTATGAAAGGTCAGTGTCTGACAAGAACAGAACTGAGAGGCAGTTTCATAAGCTTCCCTGTAAACTCTCAGGAAAATAAAATAAAACAAACAAATAAAGAAAAATACTTCTTTAAAAATCAGAAAAGGTCAACGTTATCACGGAAATTCCAGCTGCAGCTTTGTTTTCTTCTTTTTTATTAGCAATAAGGAGTAACACATTATTGAAAATAAAATGAACCCGTATAACCTTGAGCATTGTGACCAGGCAAACAGGCGTGCACCCAGTCACAAAATAAAAAAAAGTACTTAAACCTTTCTTAAGTCACTGTTCCGGGAGCTAAATTTATGGTGAGAACCCAGCAGAGAGGATGTGTGTTGAATACCAATTTTAGTACTAATAGCCAAAAGATCAGCACATCAGGCAGCTGGGCAGTCCGAGAGCAGAATCCACTAAATATAAAAACACAAAGCTCATCATTTATTTATCTAAAAACTACTTGATTTACAAATAACCATGTTGTAAACAGCATTGCATTATGAAACAGTTAAGTGAAATTGTGACTTGACTGGGATGTGCTAAATGGAAAGTTAGAAGTATGGAAAAATGAAAAAAATAAAAAAGAGCTATAATAGCCTGAATCATGGAAGCCAAGAACCTGAGCTCCCAGGTACCCACACTTGCTCATTTTGCCAAGCACTTACTTCACTCCTGTTCCTAACTGTGTGTACGGTGTCATGGGTTGTGTAAAAAGCCATCTATGAGCAAGACATTCTCTGAACTTTCCATAAATAACCTTTATTTCTTGGATTTTGTTTTGTTTCTTTCTTTCTTTTTATTTAGTGATCCCACCGCTCTGGAGATGCAATGAGCAGGGATTAATACATAATTAATTTGCTGAAAATGCCCAAGACCTTCATGTTGCAGAGCCATGCCTAAAAGAACTGGGTCAACTGCCAAAAAAGAGGGTGAGGGCTGTCTGTTGACAGGAAACCAAAGTCAGACAAAAGAGAAGTAAACTTAATGGTGGTGCCTTATATTGCGTGGTGATGAGAGATGATGGCATCCACCCAAAAGCTTTTCAAGGAAAATCAGTGGTGTAGTCTACGCAATGCGCAGGTATACAGAGTATACCCACTAACAAAGGCTTAAGAATTTCAGTATACCCATTTAAAAGTGTCCAATGATACATGACATACCATTAGACACATGCCATTGATATGTTAAATGGCAGTTAAATGCTTCTGTAACAATCTATCTGTCTGTATGCAGCATTTGTTTATTACATTTGCTTATCCAGCAAATTATTGTATAATTCTGTACTTACTACTTAATACTTGAACATGTTTTGCTTTGATACTATTTTATAAATTCTGTAACATGTTTTTAATACAAAGCCAACTGTTGTACAAAGTTTGTTGTACATTTTTTTCAAATATAAGCATCAGAGAAATTTGGAAATGTTCAATATGCTTAAAAATCAAAATAAATTGATGATTACATTGTACTAACCAGTGTACTTTGGTTTCTAAGCACAGTATACCCACTACAATATGTAAACTACACCACTTGGAAAAGTGAACCCAAACCTTTGACTGTTTTCACACTCATCACCTCCGGCACTACACTGATTTAACATCATTACTTTCACCTTGAATTGATCAACATTTTCTTTATCTTTGAGTATACAATATTTCATTAAAAGAAAGAAATCTTTAAACATAGTTTTATGAATATTCAATCTCAGCTTGAGTGCATAATATTCTCTGGAGAAACATAATAATGTGAACAATTGTGAACAAGGCTTCACCCTAGTTGTTGTATCAGATGAGCTCATTGGTGTTCTTTTAAGTTAAAATGTCTCCCTAATGTAGCATCATGACTTTTTAAAATCAATTAAAGCCAACAGGCCCTCTGCTGTGGCAAACGTAGCAAGTTGCAGTAGACTAGTGTTGGCCACAAGTGCAACACAGTAAAGCAAGCAACAGTAAGTAAAACACCTTTTTAGGCTTTGTCCCAGATGCTAAAGTATAGTGATGCCATGAGAATTTATTGTGCACATACAATAAATTATTATATAAGACGTATGTTTTCAGTGCATGTGTAACGTTCATGCAGATGGTTTAAAATGAACTGCTGAGTATTAGCAGGAAATTGTATTTAGGACCTAATCATTGTGGACTTTGAGTATAATACCTTGCGGTCACCATTCAGCTCAAATTTTATGATTTTCTTCACCTACAGTACATGCATGTCAGCTAAAGTATATAACTTCAGAGCAGATATGTTGTATTTTCTTAATGGCACAAGGTTTACTGTTACTTTTGCTGTGCCTGTAATGTAAAACAGGTGAGGGAGGCAGTGGCACTGAGGCGCAGCCTGAGTGGCTCACCAGTCTGGAATGGGCAGCTCTTGCCCATATATCCTTCCCCGTTCTATAATCCCTCTCCCTGCCTGAAATGTCCCCACCTTCACCTCATTGCAACCAGGCCTGGTCCATTAATGACATCCATTTTGCGAGGCGGTAAGAGAGATCTTTTTATGTGGTGGCGATAAAATAGCTTTTTGCCTGTGCTTAGCAATGGAGCTGCACTGGGCAGTAGACCATTACTTGAAAATAAACCTAATTATTATTTTTTGCTTGTGCAACTAAGGCCCCAAGTCTCCAGCTGCAAAGTAAGACTATGGTCTCAGCTCCTGAGCCTCATATCTGCACAGCTTATCCAAAGAGTAGAACTGAGTCACTTTACTAATAACTGAAAATGTTCCTAATGCTTAAACTATAGTCATCATTAGATTATTTGTGCTATCAATACATCACTGCATTAACTACAGTCTGAGGTAAAACAATTTAAAACCAGTTAAGCTTCAAAAAGATTAGGTAAGTCTTAATTTAATATTACCATTTAGACCTGAATGCATATGCAAATGAGCCTGTGGGGGATTCACAAAAAAGGGGGTAAGTGGTGTAAGTCCGACATGCTACAAACATGAACCATATGTGTTTCCTTCTTTGTCTCTAAATGTAGTCAGATGGCTTTGTTCGTGCAGGACCCCTTAGGAGGGAGTTCTCTCAAGCCCACATCCCTTAAGGCAGCCACAAACCTATTTAATTTCCCTTAGCCTTGTTTCCTGGAAGATCCTCCTTCTCTACTGTCCTCAGCCAGATAAGGGTGGTGCATGTGTGGTGGTGAGGCAAGAACAACTCAGTGCAGTATCTGTGATTGAGCCCAGAATAACTGGATTATGGAGGGGAGGTAGACCGGAGCAGCTAGAAGGCAAAAGAAGCCACATTTACAGAAGAAAATAGATGGGAAATAGGCCACAGTTAGACATTTTGCAATCACAGGAGCTGCAGATTGGCCATGTGGTCCGCTGCACAACTCTTACATGAATTATCTTTAACAGTTAAAAATGAAGGTTATTGCTGCAAAGCTGGAAAAGTGATAACACTTAACAGAGAATTTCTTGGAAAGCTTGATCATGCCAGTAATAATTGCTTTGCACTCTGTCTAGACATGGAATGGTTAAACTGAGTGTGGGAGGGTATTTGCGAGCATGGCTAGGGTTGAAGGGGGCGGCAATGCTGGAATGGGTGAGTAAAGTGAGCATTCTATCAAGGTCTTAGTTTGGCTAATCTCCCCCATGTGACAGCATGGCCAGATTTGCTGCCATGGAATGCTACAGACTGTTGTGCTGAGGACAAAAAGAGACAGAAGCTTAAACAACAGGGGGGGCAGCACTCCAAGGTCCTGGAGAGCACCACAACCATGCCAAAGAAGAAAAAGATGTTCTCAGGGTTTCCATCTACACCCCTTCCGCTCCTGGGTTCAATATCCCCTCACCTCCAGCAGTCATGAGTTGCCGCCCTCACCCACACCAATCATGGCATGAACACAAAGTACTCATCATCTTAAGGAGGATGGTCCAAGGTGTTTTGGGTGGTGTCATGCACACATTTGGCCCTCCCTCCTGACGTCTTCTGTGTATTCAGTGTCTTGCACTGGAGTTAGTTTGGAACCACATCTGGTCTACAGGCATAACATCTTCCCATGAATATCAGAACTGTAGCAGAGACAAACTGTACAGATGCTGAAGGTAGAATGCTCATCGACTCTACATTTGTTTTATATCCCTTCCTCTTCTTTCCAACTTTGTACTTGCTCAGCACAATTTCTCAAATTAATGAGAAACTAATTGTCAAATTTTAACAACCATTATTTTTTTATGTTGGTTTTGTCTAGTTTTAATCCAGTATTTATTTATTTATATATTTGTATGGACAAATTAAATAATTATTATAATAATTTAAATAATAATTTATATTTTATATTTCTAGCCCCTCTCAATCCAACTGGTCAAAGCAGATGGCCGCTCGTCCTGAGCCTGGTTCTGCTGGAGGTTTATTCCTGTTAAAAGGGAGTTTTTCCTTTCCACTGTTGCCTTTGTACTTGCTCAGGATGGGAGACTGTGATAAAGTGAAGCTTCAACACAATCTGCTGGCTTCCTCAGACAGAGAACTTTACTAATTGGCTTTTATAATGTCTGAGAATTTGACAACTTGGGATATGATTGGCACTATATAAATAAACTGAATAGAACTCAATTGAAGTATTCTATATAATACTTTATTTTTATTTTTCTATTTTGTTTATATTCTGTCCCTCCCCCCACATCAAAAAATAAATAAAAAAAGAAACTCCAGTAATTGCTGTCCTATGGTACAGAGCTTGCTCACTTCCTCCCAAAAGATTTAATCCATTAGGACTATTTTTCACACTTGTGCTACTGTTTACAGGTTTACTGCCCCACTCATACTCCATCCATCCATCCATCATCTTTACCCGGTTCTTCCTTTTTGGGTCGCAGGGGTCACCGGTGCCCATGTCCAGCCATCACTGTGTGAGAGGCAGAGTACATGATGGACAGGTCACAAGTCCATCACAGGGCCACATAGAAACAAGTGAGACAAACCATTCACTCTCTCACTTAGGGACAATTTAGAGTTATCAATCAATCTAACATGCATGTTTTTTGTATGCAGACTCCACCCAGAAAGACCCCCGGACCAGGATTTGAACCAGGGTAAGCAATGCACACAAAAACAGACAAGGACTTTTTAAAATTTGTGGCACAGCTTGCTGATCAAAACTCCTCAAAATTCTGCAACTAAAATGTGCCCATTTATGTCATAATTTTCTAGCAAATTTGAATTGCCAACCTGTCTGATAGTTGCAACTATGTGAGATACTGGCTCTAATACTGCCGTTTTAAATATGATGTGTGCATTGTTCCTGTGAAATAATAGGACAAAATAAATGCTCAGTTCACATATGTCAGTTTAACATTAATCTAAACATGACCACAGTCAAACAGATTGCCTTATTTAGTCAAGTAGGAATGATCTTCTGAGTTCAGTTTAAATTATATGTTCTCACTTTATATGAATGATCGGTGTCACAGATTCAAACACTCAACCTCAATCCGTCAAACCAACTAAGTCTTTCAAAAACATCTAAATCCCCCAAAGCCCCAGATCTCCAGTGTAGGATTGGATGTGAAAATTCTTGTCTAGGGCAAGTACATGCAGTTCTGTCAGTGTCAGCTTCACTCCTTTTCCCCTCTCCTCCCACCACTGCTTTAATTAAAGAAACAATCAGGATTTGCATCACAATAACACCCAGAGCTCTTGCCATTGGTGCCCCTTTAGCCATCAGAAGTCTAATGAAAATATAACATCACCTAAGCCCTACTTCATAAATTCCCAGCTCAGCCATAGTGGTCCAGAAGAGAAAGCTCTGACATAAAGTTGGTTTAATTCTTTTGTATGATAAGCATCGGCTCCCTAAATGCAGCCCAGCCAAATCCACTTGAGAGGCTCTAAGTGGCAAAGCTGAGTAACGAGAGAAGACCAAGAAAGCAAAGAGCTGAGGAAAGGGGAGAAAATACAGGAGAGAAGAGGAAAGGAAGGGAGGGGTTTGTAACCAAGGCTTCTAGACCAGGATCAGGTCAGGCTAGAAGCTCTTCTCCCTGGCCTGCCGCCACCCCAGAGGGGCTCCCCCGCCCCTCAGCTGTCCCATAGTCACAATAGCCCGAGCATCTTTTGTGGCATTAACGGTTTGTAGGAGCCAGAGAACAATGTATGAGAAGTGACGAGCACAGGGTTCCCACACAGAGGGCCGACATATCCGCACCGCCACCCCCAACAATTTCTGCAAAAAAAGATGGCAACCTTCAAACAGCTGATCACAATCTCCTGCTGAGACGCCTGCACCTCATCAAGCACATTTCCCTCTACATGAATCTCTCTTTTAAAGCAAAGACTCAAGTGCACATGCATGCATTGCTGGTTCAATATTTGCTAATGTTTAATGCATGAATAATATATTATGGTATGGGATAAAATTGTTGATATAGCTGTACTGGTGAGAGGCTGGGAGAAATCCTATTGTCACAGGAGGTTGAAGGTTTGTCTAGGATCCTGATTAATTTGTACTGTCATGTTTGGGAGGGGCCTCTCACTAGGGGAATGGTGGGTGGGAATGTCACCAAAATCAGACACCTCATTGTCAAATGGATTGATATTGGGCATGAGCAAATTGCAGATTTTACTGAATCAGCTTCGAACTTCTGAGTTAGATATTTTTTGTCCATCAGCACTGATTTGAATCAAGACAAATGAGAAGTTTGTGTTGTTTTGTTCTTTCAGCTGCTTCTCTCTGCAAGGGTTGCCACAGCAAGCAAACATGGCACAAAAGATCTGGCAACTGTTTTGCACCAGATGTCCTTCCTGATGCAACCTGGGCTCAACCCTGCAGCCTCAGGATAACAAGACTGCAACACTGGCCACCAAGCTACCTTGGACCACAATTGAAGTTCATAATATATACATTCGTTGTTTGCTTATGTTGGAACTTAGCAGCGGCAAAGTTCTCGCAGAGCCACAGTTTTGCATGTTTGTACTCTGGAAGTGAAATGAATGTGCACACAAACAAAGAAAGTGTGTATTTGTGAAAGCATGCCATCAACTGTTCATAAACACGAGTACTTATTTGCACTTGCCCAGAAAACAACCTATTAAAAGCTCAACAAGCCACTGTCAGCACTGCTCTGTTAACACTGACTGATGTAATTTTCTCTTGACTAGTTTCCTGACATTAACAACTGCAACATGCAAAATCTGGACTGTAGTTGTTCACATGCCATCTGTTAATGTGTCCTTTATTATACCTGCATGCTTTCTGATTGTGTCCTGGTTTCATTGTCAAAATGTCATGACGATAATGTGGAATAACTTGTGTCCCATGCTCCCCAGCCTTTCCTTTTCTCCCCTTTGCATTTTCTCCTTCATTCAAATTTGCAGTGGGTGGCACACAGAGGATTCCCACACTCCACTGCTCTTGTGCTGTCAGACCCAATCAGGAGCCGGATCAGTATTGATTTTCAACCACCTGTGCCAGGCGCCTTGCTGCTGCGAGGACTCCCTGCTCCCTTCTTCTTTTTGCTCTTCTCTTCACTGCCCCGAGTCTGCCACTGTCTCCTGGGGCAACTGACACACAGCAAGCAGTGCAGTCCATTTGTCAGCAATTGTCAGTGTTTAGTGGGGCAATGATGTGTGACAAAGATGAGGATGGGGAGGGAGGGCAGGAAGTGGAACTGGAATCTGGGATGTGGGGGCAGGTGGAAGGGGTGAAAGAGCTCCCTCCAATGGAATGAAAGCCACATCCCTCCATGCATCCCCAATGAAGAAAAAAGAACAAAAAACATAGATACAGATTGTTCCTTTTAGTCCAACTATCAGTCCTACCACAAGTAGCTGTACTCCCTCCTTTGCTGCACATAAAAAATGCATAGACATGTATAGCTTTTACTTTATATTTTTCACAATTCAGCGTTTAAAGCTAACATAACCTTACTGAATTTTTGTACCAGAAACCCAGAGGATTGCTTGGGTACAGAATTGGTTACTACGTAAAGTGAATGAGTCACATATATATATATATATATATTTTTTTTTTTTAATAACTAGATACTTTATAAGAATGTCAAGGGTTAGATGTTGTTAGCGGGGAGAAGCTAGCCCCTAATGAGACAAAGCTCAAGTTCAGTTTACTTACCTCAGGCTCTGAGTCAACAGAGGAAGAGCAGTTTTCTACGAACACATCTCACTGTAGAGTTTAGACTCCATGCAAAAAAACAGATTTACTCCAGCAGGAGAGCTGATACCTGCATCCTATACTGGATCTGTTTTCATTACAGGGGAAGTAGTTATCTAAAGAGGCAATAGAGAGCACATTTCTTGAAACATTCACAGAATGGGTCTCTAAGGGAGAATTTATATTTTGAATAGAGGTAAGGCAGATGCAGATGTAGTTAGGAGTTTGATAGTGGGTCTCTGATTTATTTCAGTTTACAAGTTCTATTAATTAAGAACAAAGCCATTTACAACTACATAGAAAATATTGCATTTTTTACATTCAGTTCATTGATTTCGTTGTCAGCAAGGGATTTATTATGCATCTTTATTTCGCTTCTTAATGCAATTTCTGGAAATGACCAAAGTGACCTAACAAATGGCCTAACTTCAATGTTTCACAGACATGTGCAAGCTCTGCTCGGTTCTGACTGGTACCAATTTTCAGTCCCGCTGCAAGGATTTAGTTTGGCAGCGAAACTTTGGAGACTTTATACTTCCACCTCATTAAAATTATTTGACACCTTCTTCACTCCAAAGTTTGACAAAGAAGCTCAGATTTGCTAAGGATGCCATGTGAGAATCCGACACCTAGATATTTTCAACAATTTTCAGCAGCAAGCACAGATGAAAGGCTTTTGATACAGAGCTCACTCAGATGTGCCTCTTCATACGTTGCCAGGCAAAATATGTTGACTTGGCCTTGACTCCAGGAGCCTCTGACAATTATGAAAACATGATAGGTGTAATTCTTTGTGGGTGTTTAAACTCATGTTTTTAGAAGGTTTCAGCTCTGCTTGGTGTCACTTTGCAGCCTGCCTTAACGTATTCTTGGCAGGGGGTAGCCCTGATTGGCCAATCCTTTTGCCTACTTTCTTCCTGGCTGTAGTGCCAGTGAAAAAACTAGGGATGCATTTTGGGGATCAGCTCATGTAAACCAACCATTCCAGGGTCCATATGGAAGGAATCATTACATAAAGAACAGTGTGGTGGCTGTCATAGTGGGACTGTTGGATCACATGTCCCCACCTATCCCCCTAAATATGAACACTTTTTCACCTGAAACCCCCCAAGAAACTGTGTTCAAATCTGTCAAGCTGATATGTAACCTGGCAAGCACTTCTCCACTCCACTGACTGAACCTCTTATCCTTCTTGGACTGATTTTTGGAAATACAATGGCTGTTGCTAAACAACCAATACCACCAAAAAATAATGTTTATTCTCTTCCCACACTTGTTTTGGTTCAAGATATGTAGGTCATTTTTTTTTTTTGTGCATTGAACTTGATATGTCTACACATGAAATGTACTCCTTTATGAAAAGATTTGAACTTAATACTTTTTTTAACACTCCAAGCTTGCCTTTTTTTTTTTTTTACATTTGGAGTAAAACGAATTCTTATCAGACAAGTGCTGGAGAATGTAACTCAAAAGCTGGTTGGACTACCATATTTTACAGAGGCTTAATACAATAGTTACTTTATGTTTTGTTTTGTTTTTTAATTGCCATCACACTGATAAGAAAACTTAATTAAGCTATGAATTCAAAATAAACAAGAAAAATTGTATCACATTTATTTAGAGTTGCTGAGTCTGACACATCAAATAATTTTAATTTGTGTAATCCAAGTATTTGGCGGCATGGTGGTGCAGTTGGTGAAGACTTTTAGTGAGAAGGCTGCAGGATTTAATCCAGTCTGGACCTTTTTGGTAGAGTTTGAATACATGTTTTGTCATATACTCCAAGTATTTCAGTTTCCTCCCACATATCAATAAAACAAACAAACAAAAAAGCATGTTAGGGTAGTTGATATCTCCACAATTTTCCCATTTGTGAGTGACAATGTGAATGGTTGTTTGTCTTTTTTGTCTCCATGTGGCCCTGTCACGGACTTTCAACCTGCCCAGGGTGTACCTTGCCTTTTGCACAGCGACTGCTGGACATGGGCGTCAGTTACCCCTGAGATCCAGTAAAGAAGAAGGGGGTGAATACAATGGTTGGCTGGCTGGCTTGCTGGCTGGCTGGCTGGCTGGCTGGCTGGCTGGCTGGCTGGCTGGCTGGCTGGCTGGCTGGCTGGCTG
>NC_056512.1:32687928-32688023 GCF_014905685.2 Nematolebias whitei
CTGGCTGGCTGGCTGGCTGGCTGGCTGGCTGGCTGGCTGGCTGGCTGACTGGCTGGATGGATGGATGGATGGATGGATGGATGGATGGATGGATG
>NC_056512.1:32693023-32695718 GCF_014905685.2 Nematolebias whitei
ATATATATATATATATATATATATATATATATATGTGTTTAAAGTAATATAATTGCTTTCTTGAAAGCCAACCTCCTACTGGCAACCCTCACCTACCTCCCTCGTAGACTGAGCTGGAACTCACGAGTCTTCAGACACACTTAATGGGATTATGGTAATATAATTTCACGACGCTGACCTCAGGCCACTGCCAGGTTTCTTCCACATCCTCAGACAAAGGCTCAGAACTAACCAAGGTTTCCAGCAGGCTGGCCCAGCCCAGCCTCTTGGCACAGGCCAACGTCCTTCTTTGGGTCGGTGCAAGATGGATGGCAGGTCGACGTTTCTCTGGGTAGATGTGCTCCATCACTGAGCAAAACTGAACAGAGACAAGACAGGAAGTACATATGATTTACCAAGTGTAAATCCTATGTATCCCTGTCTTTTGTTCATGTGTTTAAACCATAATTAATACAACCCTGGACATATAAAATGTGCTCTCACAGTAGTTCTTCAGCTGTGGGTGTAGCTTCCATGGAGACAGCCTTGAAGTAAGCTTGTCTTTCCAAATGATTTAGCAGGAGTTCCATCTATTGTGTCTTATTGGTTTAAGAAAGCAGTTTATGGTGCAGACAATTTAAAAGGAAGTGAGTGTTGGGGTCAATTCACGCTGCTCTTTCAGGCAATGAACACAAAGAATGGTTACAAGTGGTCCCAAACTCCAAGAACCCACAATTAGCTTAACAAAAATAGACGTCTCACATATTATAAGTTCATATGTTTCCTTTGTCATTTCTCTCCAACATTAACAGAACAAAATGCACCCCCCCCCACCTACACACATTCAGATAACTGGATTTTTGCAATTATGTTTGTGAAATATGTTTCCTGTGCTAACTTTTCATTTTGTTTACGTCTTTACATCATCGTTTATGTCATTGTTGTCCAGTCACCGTGGCTGTATCCCCAGATTTTTTAAAAAGCCTTTTCCTTTTCTTTTTCTCTTCTTTCTGCCTTCAAAAAGACCACCCATAGGGTTTGGAGGGGGCAGACATCTCTGTGGAATAATAATGGGGTCGTCCTGGGAAAATTGCCCATGGAAGGAGTTGCTTTAAATAAAAAAGAAGAAGAAGAAGAAGAAAAAAGGGGGAAAAAAATGTCCTCGTTTCCGATCCTACTTGGAAACGTTCACCAGGGCACTCCTGCTGTTTGTTGGGGAGCAGCCCCCTGATGTGCTGCATCACTCGCCTGCAGCCAAGAAGACTTCTGACTAGAGGTCAGAAGGGTAGGACATTTTCTAAACTTCCTTTTCATGTAGTTTGCTGGAAATTGCTTTAAAAGTTTTAATAATTATTATCTTATTATGATGCTCCAAATTGCATTGATTCTATGTTTTAATTTTTGCTGACACATCATGTTCAGAGGGGTTGTCATTTTAACAGTTTCTGGTATTTGCTGTTACTGTATTTTTCTTTTGTTCATATTTTGACTGTCTACAGAAAAGCATCACATTTCTATGAGCTCAAGACTGATGTCATTTCCAGGTGGGGTGCTCCTCTTTGACAGCACTTTATGACACATTATTCTAATGAAACACAATGAAAGACCATGTTTATTTAGTATTGTTGTTTGTTTTTATCAGAACAGAACAAACAGTTTGGTTATAAATATATATATTTTTTTTTTCAGACATTCATTATCTGTTAAAAATGAGTTAATAGGTGAGAAAATAACAGTGTTGGCATGAAGCTATTACAATAAAGCCCCACAAAGCTCAGTCTATAGCTTCTTTATTAATTCTTAATGTTTTGCTAAAAAATGTTTTTAAAGACGTGGTCATGAAATAAAAAATAAGATGTCTACAACCCAACAAAGTTAAGTCAGGTCATCTGGACAGTTTCTTTTTCTTTTTTTGTTGTTGAAACGTTTCATCCTTCATCCAAAGGACTTAGTCAGAAACTGTCCAGATGACCTGCCTTAACTTTTTTGGGGGGGGAAATGTTTCATCCTTCATCCAAAGGACTTAGTCAGAAATTGTCCAGATGACTTGCCTTAACTCTTTAGTGGGGAAAATGGTTTGCGCTTCATCCAAAGGACTTAGTCAGAAAATGTCCAGATGACCTGCCTTAACTTTTTAGTGGGGAAAACGTTTCGTCCTTCGTCCAAAGGACTTAGTCAAAAACTGTCCAGATGACCTGACTTAAATTTGTTGGAATTTTTATCTGGATTATTGAGCATGAACTTTAATGTTTTGATCCACATTGGTTATGGCTGCCTCAGAGGAGTCACCAGGGTAGAGGGCGGGTTCCAGAATCCATCTTATTACCAGCAAACTGGTTGGTCCACTATGTGAGTGTGCTGCTTGTGGGACTGAGTTTGTTGTGGCTCCTTGGACTGATGAAGTCCTTTGGATGAAGCACGAAACGTCTCATCAAAAAAAGAAAGAAACAGTCCAGATGACCTGACTGAACTTTGTTGGATTTTTACCTGAATTATTGAGCATGAACTTTGAAGATGTCTGAAAGGAGCTTCGTCTTCTCTTAACCAAAAGTTTGGATTTTATTAAGAATAAAGTGTCGTGGTTCGTAAAATTTGGGGAAATTGTTATATATTTAGTTTTTATCTGCACTCAATATTATTTTTTTTATATAATTCCAAAATTAACTTTTTTTTTTTTTAAACAATGATCAAATAACAGAACCAATGACAATTTTAT
>NC_056512.1:32695818-32706464 GCF_014905685.2 Nematolebias whitei
TTTTATTAAAATAATAAATCTTTATATTTTTAATAACAAGAAAAAAAAAAAAAAAAAAAATTTTTTTTACCTTTCCCCCCCCCCCCCCCCCCAAAAAAAAAAAGATTTAGTTGTTCTCTTAGGATGATAGATTATTGTTTGCTGAACTTGTTTTCTTACCTTTTGAACTGAATATTGGGCTGCAGATGAACTTGGTCCCATCAGGAGCCAGTCGGTGCTCTGCTACCGGTGCGGACAAGTCAGACAGCATAATTGTAAGGCTCATAACAATATATTACTCTAAGAGCTCATCAAACTCTAATGCCACTGTTTGGGTTAAAGGCGCCCCTTAATTCCCGCTCACGCTGTCATTCAGATGGTTTCAGTTTTGAACAAAAAATAATCCTGTTTTGCACCCTTCAGAGTCGTGTCAGTCATGAGTAAAATTTCTGGCTTTACAGGCTTAAATAAAGAAAGAAAAAAAAAAAGGTGGAGTATTAAGGTTTTCCACCACTCCACTTTTCTGCTTTGCCTTAAGCAATCAGTAACCGTCTTCCCTTCGCCCTGTTAGGCCTTGGGGCCCCACTGCATGGCTCCAGGTTTGAGCCAGGGGAGATTCAGTGATAGATGGGCCCCTGGGGCTCTCTGTGGGAGGTGGACTTCGCACACCCTGACTGCTCTTCACTGTCAGAGGGGAAGTTGTCCTCTTTTGTAACCAGAGACAGCAGAGTGAGGCCTGATGACACTAAAAACAAGCAGAAACATTTTTTATACATCAGCAGCTGTGGTTTCTGAACATATTGTGTGTCTAGTGGATTGTGAAACATCAGTCAACGGTTGTGTGATTGACAGATTCTACAGTAAGAAGAAGCTGAAATCCTTTAAAACATGCTCACTAAAAAAAAAAAAAAAGCGACTATTTACGTGTTTAAACAGTGTAAAATCCATGTCAGGTGCAATCTCATGCACATTTTTCTGGTGATTTTGATCATTTTTAACAAGCTTGCAGCCAATAAACCTAAACTGACCTCTCCAAGTATTAACATCATAGAAACGTCACTATTTAATTAGCTTTACATTAGAATTACATTTCATTTCAAAGAAAACGATAATGTGACGTGATCTTTATTTTTATAACTGATGCGTAAGCCTGACTGAATATACAGAATAAAACAATCTGACATCCAACATGAGCTACAGCAGAAAAAAGCAGCTGATGTGAAGAAAGAGACATCATCGGTGAACGTACCTTAAGTTTCAACACAAAGCCGTCGTACCTGATTGTGTTTACATTCACTCTGATTTATTAAGTTCAGCTCTATTCCCCTATAAGTTAGCCAGTAATGATTAAACAACACGCAGCGTCTAGTTTGTTTCTTTAAGCCGTTGTGTATACAGGCAGAGGGAGGGGTGCAGACATACAGCTAGTCAATAGGTGGGGGTGATACCAGACCTGTGACCTCATGGTCTAAAACAGCCAGAAGCTAAATCTCACCAAACTGCTGCCTCTTATTCTGACCAACAAATGCAAAAAAATAAATAAATCTTTATATGACTGTGATGGTTAGCTTACATTGTGCTTTTTTTACAAAGATAAGTAACTTGAATAACTCTCGGTGTGTTTTATTTTGCATATTACCTATCTGTGGAGACTGTTTCTGTAATAACTAGTAAGAATAAACATCAGTGAATGATGAAAACAGCAACAAATTTCTGAGTTTTGCTTTTATTGCAAACAAAAAATAATACAAAACATAAGCTTTAAAGGCAATGCCATGTTCACCTACAGAGAAACTGCATTAAAAAGATGACAAAATGAGAACTAATGATACAGAATATAAAATGAGCACATTTTTTTCCCCAAAAAATAACAAAACAGCATCGTGTCGATTCCAACTATTTTTACATCTGCTTTTTAAGTCATTAGGTCATTTGTTCAAAAAAAGAAAAGAAAAAAAAAATAGAAAATATCCAGTTTTTCTTTAAGCGAAAGATCTATGGTGTGATTCTGTACATAAGAAGACCACGAAGAAAAAAAACGAAACGTTCATACGGTAACATTTACAAATGATAAATAACGATGTACCACATACGACAGCAACCTATTGTTAGCTGCTGATGAATTTTTCAAAGCGTGGTTGCAAATATTTATTCTCAAATAAAATTAATGCTAAGGAATAAATTAGGAAAGAAAACGTTAGTAGGAAGGACGAGGCAGAAAGAACTGTGGAGGAGCACACCATGTTCAGACCTGATGGGTGCTGGCGACGCTCAGGTCAAAGGTTACTTCCTGAATCTCATGGAGCAGGAAGTCCTGCGCTGTCGGTCCCACACTGCAAAGCCAGAGGACGAAGCCTCACTGCTGCGGCTCCGGAGGCACCAATGGTATCGAGGCAGATACAAGCAAGCATTGCTGTCACATCTAGCAACACAGTAAGGCCCCTAAAAGAGTTACATGGCACCTGCTATGGCATTTTCCAAACGCAATAAATTGAGCTCAAGCAAACAAGAAGTAGAACGTTGGATTAATTCACTTTTGACACGGTCATTTCACGGCCAAAATAATCTAATCTATTTCAAACTTGCATTGCTCAATTCCTGCATGTCGAAGGAATTAAAATATGTACAGTATACAAATTCAAAGCAGAACGAAGGCTATTACAAGACGGCAGTGTCAGTAAGCACACGTCTCTCACTTCCTGTAAATAAAAAGGTACATTAGTGATAAGTAAGGCCACTGAGGGTGTTGGACCCTGTTCCTTTAGGTGAAACAAACCTTCCAGTCACAACGATGACACTGACTATGATGAGAGCGGAACACATACACAGTACATACTATTATATTCATAACCAGCATGTCCTCACAGAGGATTTAACTTTTTAAAACATTATATCTAAAAAAATATAATCACAAATCCAACCGATACAAAAGGCACTGTTGGGAGCCAATTCAAAGATAAAATTTTCGAGCTATAAAAAAAAGTCTATGTCACGCTTTTCTGTTGGCAATGACGGATGTGTGGCGGGGGAGTGGGGGGGGGGGGGGAGTCTGGGGTGAGCATTCTCTCAGTCACTTCTCTGATTGCTTCCTCAGGGCCTTGACAGCTGCGTGTAAATGGGCTGCTGCTCCCAGTGCTGCGGACTGTGGGTCTGCGGCACGGAGGGCACCCCGGTGCTGTCAGCGATCGGGGTGTACATCGGCCTCTGGCTGGGGCTCATGTAGCTGAAGGTGGAGTACAGGCTGGAGCCTTGGCCCGCTGCGTGGCTGTAGTAAGAGTTGGCACCACTTTGGTGGTCTGAATAGTCATACTGTGCTCGTGTGATGGAAGGGTAGGAGGAGGTGCTGTAGTGCTGGAGGTTGAAGGACCCGTAGGTGACGTGCTGTGGGGAGCCCTGCTGCTCTGTGTAGTGACTCGGACTCAGTTGCTCCGTCTTGATCTGGGTGGTTCTTTGACCTTGTTGCTCTCCTCCTCCACCCAGGGGTGTCAGGGAATGCTGCTGCTGCTGCTTGGACAGCCAGGCGTGGGCTCCAACGTTGGCTCCCTGGCTGACTGAGGAGCTGCTGATACCGTAGCTACCAGTGTAGCCAGCCTGGGCTGCACCGCCAGCATGGCTGTGAGGCGGCAGGTACTGATCGAACTCATCGACGTCGAAGCTTCCCATGTTGGAGATGACGTCGGTGCTCAGCTCACCAATGTCCACAGCTCCAAAGTCGATATTGAGCTGCCGACTGGTGCCCTCTTGAACGGGGCGCCCCTCTCGTTTCATGTCAACTTTGCTGGGAGGGAGATCCGTCTTGGGGGTAGTTGGGGGTGTTGGTGGGCCCTGGGATTGACCTGGTTGGAGGAAAACATTTAGACTTGAGGTTAAACTGGGGTACTCTGTCATCAAACAGCTGGTTTTAACCTAAATAAATGCATGTGAGATGTTTACTGGCTGAATCCTGACAGGTGTATTTGAATTCTGCCTTGTAAAACTATAATCATTAACCCTTAATCATTAACAGCTGTCTGTGCATGGCAATAAAAAACTGAAATATTCAAACTGCACAGATATTACAATTATAAAACATACATATATATATGTTTTTAATTAGATTGATTTTTCATCTCACCTGAATGCTCTCCTGGTGAGTGCACCTCGCCCATGCTGGAAGCAGGAGAATCGGCCTGCAGCGCCTTGAAGATCGCATTTGGAGAGATGTGGGTTTGCTCACCGTCCTCCGGTTCGCTTTGACCGTTCTTGACGGATTTCCTCCGCCTGGGCTGATATTTGTAGTCGGGGTGATCTTTCTTGTGCTGCACTCTCAGGCGTTCAGCCTCCTCCACGAACGGCCGCTTCTCTACCTCATTGAGCAGTCTGAAAAAAAAACACATTTGATTATAGAAGTTGGTTTATTTATCAGAAGTCATCCTGGGTGGATGAGGTCGCAGCAAATGCAAAGCATTCCTAATCAAACTTGAATGATTTTGCAACAAAAAACCTGTGAGGAATTAAACGTAATCATAGAAGGCATCAGTCAAATTGCCGCACAATCACAGCAGGAAAGCCGCGCAGAGTTTATAAAAATGCGCACAGCGGCGCGTAAAAGCGCACAGCAGCTGCAGAGCGCACTCACCTCCAGAGTTTCCCCAGGGTTTTGCTGAGCTCTGCGTTGTGCAGATGTGGGTACTGATCGGCCAGTTTCCTCCGGGCTGCCTGGGCCCACACCATGAAGGCGTTCATGGGTCTCTTCACGTGAGGTTTGCTCTTACTCGAGCCGTTGACGCGCACCGGCATGGGCACCAAGGTCCAGTCGTAGCCCTTCAACACCTGGGACACTGCGTCTCTGATGCACACGGGAAACTTCTCTTCTTCGCCCTCCTTCTTGTAGTCGGGGCCCCTGAGGAGGTGGTTGTCGGACGGGCGGGTGTTCTCGGTGTCCGAACCGGAACCGGACGGGCACGGCGAGCCCGCGGAGTCCTCAGACATGCTGGGGCTGGGGACGTCAGAGTGACACTTCTCCTGTTCTTCTGTCATCTTCAGGTAGGGGTCGAGGAGATTCATGCGAAAAAATTGAAGGACAACTTCTTACAAGAAAAAAAAATAAAAAAAAATAATAATAAAGAAAGTCCTTTGTTTTCCCCAAATCCAAGATTTGTGCCCAAAGACTGCAGAGAGTTTAAGGGCGCACAGCTTGACTGGCAAACTGAAATCCTTTAAAGTAAGAAAAAATAAAAATGGAAATCTTCAGCACTCCTTTAGCTTCGTCACAATTTCACAAACAGTATGGCAAATCGAAAGTGGTCTCTTCTAATGCGAATTTATTTATTTTTTTAATCTGTGTGTTTTTCAAGAGAACAGAGTTGAGTAGGCGAACAGTCTGCAAACTCTGGAAGCGCAGCAGCAATTTATGACTGGGAGGACTGGGGGCCGTTCAGTGGGCGGAGACGTAAGTCAACACCAGTGAAAACCCAGCTCAGCCAAGTGGTTGCTCCCCTTCTGGGCTTTGGTTTCACCCTCATTCGTAATTTTATTTCACGTTCAGAAAATTATTATGAACTAAAAAGATTATATTGGCAAAACGATAGAAACAGTTTAATTTAGAGCTTTTACATTTCTTCTATTGCCATTAGAAACCAAACCAGTTCGCTCCTTATAAAGTTTTCTCTTTTGATTGTTTTTGTTTATAAAATTTGATTTTTTTTCCACATTTATGACTTTTTTTCCACACAAACATGATGTACACAAGGGAAAGGTTTAGTGCTTAGCTTTTTTCTCCACAGACTAAAAAACTTTAACAACTCTATTCCTATGAATAAAAAAGCATTAAAAAAAATCTATAAAATAAATATCAAACATTGAGTTGCTTTTTGTGTTCAATATTCTATGTTTGTGTGTGAAATTGTACTTGTGGAAGCACTCAACTGAATGAGAAATTAAACTTTAAAAATGTAGAGGAAAAAAGAAACAATCTGCAAAAACTCTCCTTGATTTTTGCAGCTCTGATAAAATAATTATATCCATATTTATGTTGGGATGCTGACAACTGCTGTGTAAAAACTGTGGACAGACTTATGTGAGTCTTTAAGCTGCTGCAGAGCAACTGGCATCAGTTGTCGCTGCTCTGCACAAACTCACCAACAGGGGGCGACAGAAGCCCAGAAACTTGGCAGGAAGATTTGCTGAAGCTGCTGCAATGTTGGCAACAAAGCAACTAGTCATTACATTTAAAACATGCTTAAAACATGCCTTTCCTCTCCTTATAGTGTTCACACAACAAAATTATCTAGAAAACAAACAAAAAACAACAACTCCTTATTATTTGTTTAAAAACTGCACAGAAGAAATGTATGTTTTTTCCATTAAATTTAATTTTAATGTCATTTTGAGGAGTTTAGCTTTCAAACAAGTGCGTTCATAATTTTTTTTTTATAATCAAATCACAGTAGGCCTTTACTTATATATATATATATATATATAAACAATTAAGCCACATTCTTTCCAAAAAATATTGTTAAAAAGTGCAGGATAGCTGCTTTATGCAATAACTATTGACATTTATTTGACATGTTTTTAGTGAAAACTGACACTTTAGAAAACGTCCTAAAAAGTGCTGTGACTACAAAATCTACTTTTCTGGATTTGCTCCAGCGCTTGTTTTTTGAGGACAAAAGTGACTTTGTTGTGAGACTTTAGTCCGTTTAATCCGCGTATCCAGTTTTAGAAACCAGACCTGACTAAAAGTTATGTGTTCAAAAAAAAAAGTGCAGCAAAAAAAAAAAAAACCTTAGTAACAACAACTGTTGATAAATTTATTTCTATTTTTAGAAGATATCAGCAAGCGCAAACATCAAACAACAAGCTGAGCTTTGTCCTAATCAGGATTTGACAGACAAAAAGAAAATGAAAATAAGAACAAAAAGGTATAAAATTGAGTAAAAATGTCGTTTAAAACTGACTAATTGGAAACATGCTTCAAAAATGTCCAAATATTTAGCATTTTTGTCATTTTTATCCCTATTGTTATGTATTATTTTAAAACATTCAAATATTCAATTTAGTTTATTTATATAGCGCCAAATCACAGCAGAAGTCATTTCAGGGCACTGAACAGAAACATACATATATAAAAAATAATAATTTAAAAATATTTATCTGAGGGGCAGACTGTAACTCCATCGCATAACTCTCATCTTGAGCGAGCACAAAGGTGACAGTGGAAAGGAAAAACTCTCTCATGAGGAAGAAACTTTTAGCAGAACCAGGCTCAGGACCAGCTGCTTCGACTGGGTTTGGTAAGAACAGATACACAATGGCAGGTCGATAAGCACATGCTAAGATAAAAAATAGTATCAAATGAAAACTATTCAATTTTAGCAAATCATTTAATGAGGTCAGTTTGTCTCCCAGTAGTCTAAATCTATGGCAGCATAAATTTTCTGCACTAATATTGAAATATTTAAGTCTCTTCTATCTGAGCTGGAGGGCGTTATTGTGTTTTGTTGCCCAAACATACTTAGAATGCAAATATTAGATATTTCTTATGGATTTTAGTTGACATGTGTTTTGGAAGGAGTGATAAAAACTTGTACCTTTTGTGTGTTTTGCTCCTCTGTGAGGCAACTGGTCTCAACAAGCAGAGGAGGAAAAAGCCTGTGATGGCTGACACTAAGGCATCAGAGGTGTGGTCGGGCATGTTCGCACCCTCACATCGCTGACTGCGGAGGCTTTAAGGAGCCCTGAAGACTGATTTTCTACAGTTAATGCAAGGGGTGGGGTCGGAGCATCCGTCCCACAGCTTACATGGAACGCCCGCCTTAAGGCACAGGTCTTGGGAAACTTCTCAGCTTGACTTCGAGCCATGGCGTTAAAAATTTGAGGCAAACACTGAGGGTAAACTGCCAAGTCATGTCTTCCACCTCTCAGATTCCACTGCGAAGGTTTCAGCAGTCTGTGTCTTGTTTTTAGGTGTCAGAGCCAATTTTCTCCAATAAATAGTGGTTATTTAGGACTGCTTTTTTAAAACACATGAAACTAAAAAAAAATTAAAAATTTAAGAAGAGACATCATTGATCCTTCTGATTATTTTTAAGGATTCTATTCCCACAAGCTGGTTAAAATGTCATTATTTCAATGAATAACGTGTGTGGAAACTTAAGTAATGTGGAGATGAATCCGATATATTACAGGGTTTTATTTACTGCGTCCACTTCCACCTTTCACATGACACCTATTTGAGACTTTCCACAACATGCACCATCCGCCCTAGACGCGGCTGAAAACTGCTCACAAATTCCCTCAAGCAAATCATCTAAATTCTTCCTTCTGGGTGCTTCCCTTCTTCATTTCCAGACTTCAGATTCAAACATAAACCACATCGCTTGCAGCCACTGAGGACGGACAGGCAGCTCCGCAGTGTTTGCTTTGCCAGATCAGAGTGCTTTGGCCACGGGCAGATGTTGACACATGGCATTTTGCAAAGGGTAGAGTGTAAATATGATTCATCAAGACGCTGTCACCCTCAGAAGCATCGGCCTCACATTCCCCGCTCTGACTCTCTCACACCTCCCCGACATCCCACACAGAACCGCAGCAAACTCACCTGACAGACTGGGACCTGAAAACGTGAAGGAACTGTAACTTTCTCAGGAGTAATTGCATGATACATTTCCAAAAGGATGTAAATGTTTACCTGGGAGTTTAGACGTCAATTAGAATTAAACAAAAATTGGCGTACAAGTTCACAAAAAATACATCAAATATTTGTCCTAGACAAAATACCTTTCTTTTTTTCTTATTCCTGTATTCAGACAGCTCTTTTATTATCTTATTGAGCTTCAAAACAAAATGAAATACAGTGAGCACTCATGTGATAGCTGATCTATAGAAAAGGAACTGAACTAAGATTACAGTGGGACATTATCAAGCAGTGTCAGATGAGTGACACTACTTGTGCATTGCCATATTATGTAAATCCCAATCTGGAACAGTAAACTGAGAGATGAAGTTTTGTATTTTTTTAAATGTATTTATGTGTTTGAACTTCTTTCAGTGGAGTTTGCATCCATCTCATTGAAAAGTGGTTGTCTTTTTTGGATTGCTACACCTGAAAAGCACAACCAATATTTAAGTCTGCTGAGTGACTTTAAGGCACATTCATGCCTGCAGGTGAAGCAGCCTTTTTAAATGACAATGAAACACCACAGAAGAAGAGTGTGATCCCTGTAGGTCACTGCCCTCTGCGTCCAATAACACAGGCTGACTTGCAATTATGTCTGAATGACAATAGCTCATTCTCAAAGTGCTGACACAATGTTACATTACCTGATTTTTTTTTTTTTTTTTTTTTTTTTTGAGAGAGAGAGAGGTTAATCATCTTTTCTTGGACTCTCATCAGATGTCTTGTTATTTGAAAAGATGCGAGAGTCATAGCAAAGAAAAGGAAAAAAGACACATGGCATGTTATATCCTATTCTGGTTGGTTATTTTAGAAAGACAAATGATGAACAAAATAATACATAATTTATGATGATAATAAAAGCTCAGTTCTCAAACAAGTAAAATTCACTCTTGAGTCCTTTAGATTTTGCATACGAATAAAAATAAACTTGAACTACTTCTGCCCTCTTTAGGTTAAATGATGCAAAATGTGAACGTAATGATGAAAGTATTATATATGAAGTATTTAGAAACTGTGTTCCTGTATTGTCACAATATAAGACATCAGGAGCCCGGTTCAGAAAGGAGTGGGAATGTTGTGACATCATATGACATCACCTGTATCTCTGAAATCAGGCAAGAGCATTTTGGCATTCCGTGTTTTCAGCTTTCCCTGGGATGCTTCAGTGTTTTGCATTGTGGACTAATGTAGCTATTACGGGTTTTTATTTACTGTTAAATGTAAACATAATTTGATAGAAGCCGTTTTCAGCTGAAAAATGCTTAATCGACTAAAACTGACGCTGAATGGAAGATACGGAAGTGACATTTGCCATATATCTATCTAATGTCAGTATTGATTTATTATTAACGTGACCTTTAAATTTTGTTTTGAAAACATCATATATGCATAAATATTTAATATTTTACTTAATGTCATGTAATTTACTTTGCTTGCGTGACATTTAAAAACAACTGTATTGTGTTTCTTGTCTACCTGACCCCAAAATGTTACAATTACTAGAATACCTGTTTGTATCAGTAATTATTTCGATCTTAACATGTGCTTTTTGTCGTTCCTCCAATAGAAAGTACACCTAGACCTGCCGTTCTGTGTTTGGCTGTTTCTCCTTCCTGTTCCTCTCAAACCCCAGCCAGTCAAAGCAGCTGGTCCTGAGTCTGGTTCTGATGGAGGTTTCTTCCTCTTTAAAGGGAGTTTTTCCTTTCCACTGTTGCCTTTGTGCTTGCTCAGGCTGAGAGAGTGCTACAAAATGAAGACCCAACATGTGGCTTCCTTAGATATATAATTTTTACTAACTGACTTTTTTATGCATGTACAGTAAATATTTTTGTTCAGTTCCCTGAAATTACGTCTGTTTTGACTTGACACTTTATAAATAAACTTAAATGAATTGAAGACACTGATGTCATCAACTGCTGAAATAATTTAAAACAGAAAATCCTTCATACATATATTTATTTATATATATATATATATATATATATATATATATATATATATATAT
>NC_056512.1:32706864-32736770 GCF_014905685.2 Nematolebias whitei
AGATAGATAGATAGATAGATAGATAGATAGATAGATAGATAGATAGATAGATAGATAGATAGATAGATAGATAGATAGATAGATAGATAGATAGATAGATAGATAGATAGATAGATAGATAGATAGATAGATAGATGGATAGATAGGAGTATGTATTATAGTACTGTGCATCTGTATGTAAGCGATTTTTCAGCTTGCAAATATTAAGTCTGTTTCTAGTAAAATGCACAGTTGATTTCTGTGTCCAGACTCTCTTGTATTGTTGTGACACAAGTTGTGAAACTTGTCTCTTCCGTGGCTTGTTGCTCGTTTGTGTCTGAAGCTCCGCTCTCAGTCAGATGGGCTGACAGTGTGAGCTGCTCCCTGGCACCGCTACACATAAAATGTCCCATCTGCAAACCCGGAGTGATGTCAGTGCACCACCTCTGCCCACAAACAGAGACACCTTTCATAGAGACACCGTATGCGCTTGGGTCTGGTCTACGTAATGGAATATCCCGCCTCCTTCCCCATCCTCCCCTCCCACCTGGGTTCAATGATCAGGTGAAAATGAGACGCTTGTTGTTGCCTGCAGTTGCTCGGTCTAAAAATAAACCCGGATGAGTTGCCCAACTTCCCCTTCTTGTTTCTGTCACCTGCAGCAGTTTACATCCTCATTTGTTTATTTCACAGCTTTTATAGGCCTGTTTGATTATTCCCGTCAGTACTGAACACCCACTTTGCACCATTTCACGTTTTTGGTGTTTCTTTCTTTTTTTTTGTTAGATCTCTTCCCTCTTTTCTCCTGTTACATTATCCTCCCAACTTAACCTGGCTCTTTTCAGCAGGGCCCATTTGTCGGAGGACTGATGAAAAGGTCCATTCTTCCTACACAGTCATGGAGGCACAAGAAATACCAAGTTAATGAAAGAGTGATGATATCTAATCACCTTCCAGAGTTTAGCACCTGCATCAGAGCCAGTACCCAAATGTTTTCTGAATTCTCAGAAACGGATGGTGTACAGATATACTTCCTCTTAGCCGTGCACCCCACTCTGGTTCTACCTTTGATATCACTTGTTGCACAGGAAATGAGAATATCTTGTGTGGTCAAGCAGATTCAGTCCTCTTAGTCGTTCTGGATTTCAGCATTAGAGCGTGGCAATGAGATTAATACTTGGGAAAGGGTTGGGCTAAAAGGAACAATGACATATTTCAAAGGCTTTAAACAGTCTCGTATTACAATGACAAGAACCAAGTTTATTCTTAACAGAGCCCATTTCAGGCCAAAGGAAACTGCAAACTAACTTTAGAAACTAGGAACTGTAGGCAAAGATTGGAAGTTAACTCAGTTTGGACACTTAAAACACGTTTTAGGTCAAGTTTAGTTGCATATTGCTCTTGTTATGCATGCATTAATATCTATCCTCTGGCTTTCAAATTTTCACGAGTTTAAACTTGACCTTGACTTGGCATATTTTATTTCAAAGTTGTCCACTTTAAACACATGCATTATTAATCTGTTTAAGCATTAGCAATCTTTTTTCTTGAATGAATGGATGGCTTTTACTGAAACTCATAAAGTAATTATTGTGCGTAGATTTACAACTAGTTAACTTTGCAGTTAAGCCAAATCAAAATGGCCACACGTCCAAATGACCTTAGAAATGACACAAATGCATATAACTCAACCATTTTCCCAGATATTGAGCTAACTTTTGTAGGGTTAATCCCCAACACATACTCCTCACAATGGACAACATTTATGTTTAACACATCTTGCAAAATCTCATCTTATAAAATGGTATTGTGTTGTTTAGATTTGACCAGAACAGCCATAAGTCTGTGTCTTCTCAGCTCAAGACGGTTGTACTTAAAAGCTTTGTGATGTACGGAGACATGCATTATTTAAAATAGATTTTAATGTTGTGGTGGGGCATTTGATATTGTTTATATTCCATTCCCAACCTTTTCTGTGAGACAGTGTTAAAGATGATGTCGGTATTGTTCAAGTTGTAGAGTTTAGTTGTGAAGAATGGGAAGCTCGGTCCTCACCTCCTTCTACAGGTGTGCAGTGGAAAGCATCCTGTGCTCCAGCATCAACGGCTGCACAGCTGCTGAAAGAAAAGCTTTGCAGAGAGTGGTGAAGGCTGCACAGAAGTCTGTTGGAGTCAGTCTCCCCAACATCACATACATCTACACCTCCAGATGCAGGAAGAGGGCCACCTGCATCATGAAGGACTCCACTTACCCAGCACACATAATTTTTGCCCCGCTCCCCTCGGGCATTAAATATAGAACCACTATGAGGAACAGCTTCTACCCTGAAGCTTACTCATAAATCCCTAACCGGGAAAATCACTGTATTGTCACTTTACAGTAATTCATGATGTAACTTATCAATGCTGCTGATTTCTTGCCTTTAAGCTGTTGTATTCATACCCATCTTCTCACAACACTCATATTCATACTGCTGTTTAATATACTTATATTACTTATTATTGTTTAGCGTATAACTTAGATCCTTGTATACTGTTTCTTTTTTTATACTTTATAGTTTTGCTTATTTTGGGGTGTAACTGGAACCTTGAGTACACAATTTTGTTCCGCCTTATATACCACATGTGATGCGAATGACAATAAAGAACTTTGAACCTTGACATTAGCACTGGTTTTGTTTATGTTCTCATTTGGAGTCAGCACAAACCTCACATGTAGTCGTCACTTTCTTTATTGGCACACCTTTCTTTAAAATGATGTGATTCAACTCATATCCTTTGTAATTTTATCATGGTTATTGATCATGAAATTATGGTTTGAGGAATTAAAATGTATTAGTTCAAGTTTCCAATGAGATAAACAAAACTCTTACAGGAAGCTTTCATCTGCTCCTCTTTTCATTGGAAATATTTATCTCTTTATTTTATTTTACATGAAAGGCCCATGGAAATAAACTAAATGGAAAAAACTGACACAACAAACAATGGTCTAGAAAAGTAGATTGATTTTGTCTGAAAGTGGTGCACACTTAGATTATTTATTCTGGTGTCATAGAAAGCAAAAAGTTCTGTTGGCGTTGTTTCATGATTTACTGATTTTATTTTATTTTATCGTTTCAAACCTAACTTTACAGATTTGATGCTTAATCCAGACCAGAGCCGAAATAAACAAAGTAAACAATAAAGTAAAGAGGTTGCACCGTTTTCAATTAGTTTTGTGAAATTAGCTTGATTTGAGCATATTACATTAAAATAAAAACTGCTAAAATAAATATTCTTTGACTCTTTTCTTCTTATTTTTGTAGCAACTGTTTGCGCTCACAACTCCTGACACAATAAAAACGAGAAAAAAAAAAGTCTTGTTTATAACCGTAACAGTTAAGCAGATGTCAATGAATGATTAAATAAATACAGTTTAATACAGTAAGCAGAATATGAACAAAGAACTGATAAGTTTTAAAACATGATTATGTTGAAGGGAATGTGTGTTACATCAAAATCTTGTTACTAAATTTAATTCAGTTGTTCTTAAGGTCTTTAATAAATGTATAAATCAATGACTTCTAAAATCAATGTCCCCAAATAAGTTTCCAAGAACCCATAAAACACAATGTTTTTAGTACTGGCCAAAGTAGAAGCAGCTTTCTCCTCACATGCGTCAGTCGTTTAGTTTTTCTCTGTATTTTTCTTATTTTTTTCTCCTGAAAATGAATCATGAAGTGTGTGCAGACCAGGAGAGACGTTAGGTGAAGCACATTTGTGCCAAACATAACAAAGCACTCAGGGCTGCATGCGTCTCTCCTCCCTCCTTCCTCCGTTTCTTCCTCCAGCTCCCTTTGGGTGCTCCTGTTTTCAGGCGGGGTCACACACAGCAGGGAAGCTCCATCTAATTGGGACAGCCCAGCGGTGGTGGCCCCAACACTTCGGGAGCCAGACTCGTGCTTTCTAATGTTACTCTGAAAGGAAATTGTTCCCCAACATTTCCTGAGACGCAAGATTTGAGCAGCTTGGTGGTTTTCTTTGGGTGAGAGGAGGAAAAGTTGTGAGTGAACGGTTAGATCTGATGCAGATTGCTGAAGACTGTGAGAGGGCTGGCTTTATCTGCGTGAGCTTTCTGTCTCGACACTCGGCTGGGGAGGCTGCAGCACCAGCTTCTGAGGCACCTTATAATGGTTTCAGTCGAGAAATGTTTGGAGAACTACAAAGACTGAAATAAAATTATTACTTTTTTTTAACATATAACTCATTTTTTATGACATTTTACAGTCTAATAAATACAAAAACTAAGGGTTTTTGTTTTCGTTATTACTAAATTGTTTCTTCTGCAACCATCTAAACAAGAACAATATCAGAACCCTAAAAGGATAGGTTCAAAGTTCATGCTCAATAATCCATGTTAAAGATACAGCATCGTTCAGTCAAGTCATCTGGACGGTTTGTTTTTGTTGTTTTGTTGAGACGTTTCATCCTTCATCCAAAGAACTTCATCAGCTCGAGGAGCTACAAACACACTCCTCAGACTGACAAAGTCCTTTGGATGAAGGACGAAACGTCTCAACAAAAAATAAACCGTCCAGATGACCTGACTGAACTTTTTGGATTTTTTTTACCTGGAGAACTGAGCATGAACTTTGATGTTTTGAACCACTTTGGCTATGGCTGCCTCAGAGGAGTCAATGGAGGAGAGGGCGGGCCCCAGAAACCTTCTCATCACCAGCAAACTGGTTGGCCCACTATGTGAATGTGCTGCTTTTAGGACTCTGTTTATTTGTGGCTCCTCGGACTGATGAAGTCCTAAAAGGATAGGTTCAAAGTAAATCTGGCAAAGTAGAGATGTTAAAATAAGATTAGCTTGCAAGGTTCCATTTTATCTGTCAAATTTTACAGATAAAAAGCAAAAACCAAGCTGCCCTGGTCTGCTCTGATTGGTCAGGTTCAATGTTTATACATGAATGTGATTAATATAATAAGGTAAATCTACCATGCCCAGGGGCTCATGCTTGCATGTACAAACCTGTGCACATAGTCATGAACTCATTGTGCAGCCTTTTCAGTTTCTCATCATCACAAAGAAAGATAAGATATAAAAATAAGATAAAACAGAGCTTTTTATGACATAAATTGTTGCTTTCTGCTGTATCAAGGTTTAAAATAATCAATGATTCCTTTTAGAAGTAAAAAAAAAAAGGAGCAGCAAGTTAACTACTTTCAGAGTGGCAGATAGATGAGAGGTGCATAATCTGGAAAAACCAGAACATTAGCAAATCAGAATGAACAAACGACTCAAACCCAAGGGCATGAAAATGTGACTCATCGGGTGGTTTCCATGGGTCAGAAACAGCCAGCCTGACTGTAACTTTGATTTTGTACAAAGTCTGAAGCTTTTATTCGATCTTGGTAACGGCAGAGCTTCTGTCTCACCAAGCAGACTTTCAGGAAACTGTGACCTTCTTATCGCTGCCCTATCCAGAGTCTGTAATTAAAAATCTAAAGTTACCCAGCACTTACACCTCAGCGCACTCCTGTGACCTTAAAATGGGGTTTCACCTTATTTTGGCTGAAGCTGCTTACTGAGGCCTAACTTTTTTTTAACAATGGGTTTCTATGCACAGGCACATGCAGGTGGCAGACCCCAAGAAGGAGTAGATGAAATCCAATGGATAGACACGGGACGGCGAGCGTGTGGGGGATGGGGTGTAAAGTCATGTCTGTAAACCCAAACCAAGCCTCCCGGGACACCAATTTAAAGTCCTGCATGGAACAGGAAGAAAATGGAAAAAGCTTTGAATGTTTCCCACCAGCTGAAAGATCAGAAGGTTGAAAGAGAAGACATGTAGTCCCACAGGATTTACAGATGATGTAGGAAGTAAAAAAAAAGAAAGAAAAAGAAATAGAAATCAACAAGACGGGAGTCTGAACAATAGATTCAGCTGCATAGGGTACAGGAAAAAACGTGTTTTGGGTTGCGCTGCTGAACTAAAGCAAGACAACTTTGGTATCACATTAGTTTCTCTAGAAATCAGATTATGAAGTAACCCCCCCCCCCCCCCCCCAAAAAAAAAAAAAAAATTTCCTTGTTACATTACATGGAAGTTTTTGCAAACTTTTCCAAAAGGACAGTAGGACAGTTATTGTTGAGAGATGTTTCGCCCTCCATCCAAAGGGCTTCTTCAGTCCGAGTAGTCACAAAAAAAAACTGTTTTCCCCAATGAGCAGTACACTCCTACAGTGGACCAACCAGTTTGCTGGTGATTTTTTACCTGGATTAGGGTGGGCCCCAGAAACCATCTTATCACCAGCAAACTGGCTGGTCCACTATGTGAATGTACTGCTTGTGGGACTCAGTTTGTTTGTGGCTCCTCAGACTGATGAAGTCCTAAAAGGATATATTCAAAGCAAATCTGCATCAATCTTGATGTCTCGAACCAATTTGGTTGTGGCAGCTTGGGAGGAGTCGACGAGGTAGAGGTCAGCCCCCAGAAACCATCTTATTTATCACCAGCAAACTGGTTGGTCCACTGTAGGAGTGTACTTCTTAGTGGGGAAAACAGTTTGTTTGTGACTTCTCAGACTGATGAAGCCCTTCGGATGGAGGGCGAAACGTCTCTCAGCCAAAAAAGAAACTGTCCAGATGACCTGACTGACCATTGTTGGATTGTTTACCTGGATGATTGAGCTTGAACCTTGATAATCCAAAAGGATTCAACCTTCTTGGCAAACCTTCAACCGCTTTCAGAATGTTGCCTTCAAAAGCTGAGTATTAGTATTGAAACCCAGTTTTTTAAGGTATGGTTGGGTAGAGTGGTTGTCCTTGGCAGCAACAGGACATACTGTACACAGTACACCTCCTCAGCAGGCACCAGCTGATTTTTATCTCTTTAGAAAACCGTCTCACTTTCCACACCTTCCTGCTTTTTTGGAATTATGCATAAATGATTTATTGACAAGACTGATAACAAGGAATTTGTTTAAATCTACCATCTGTCGTCTTGAATATGAAGTAGTTTGTAGACCTATTTAAAGGCTGAAACTTTACAACACTTTCAAAAATAGAACCTGCATTCCATTACGTCTATTAAATTTTATCCACAGGTTTACATCTACAGTAAATATGATCGTATATTATAGTAGGACTTGTAATCTAATCTTGGAATGCTGCCATATTGCGCTTGTGAATTTATGAACACTTCAAAATGCTTTTTTTTTTCCTTGAATACCATCAGCAGGAATCAGCCTCACCCCTTAACAAAGCAGGGTGTATTGTAACTATAAGAGACAGAGCAGCTGATGAGGCTTAGTGAACTGTTTTGACCATAAAATATAGAATTTTATTAGTAGCTCAGTCGCAAGCAGTCACATTAAAAGGATTATCTTTTGCAATGGGCTTCTGTGGCGAGGTTATGAACATCTAACCTGTTGTAGAACGCTTTTTGAACAGGCTTAGTTTGGAGAAATAGTGTTTAAATTTAGATTGATTGGCTAATAACTATTCTGAGTGGGAACATAACCAAAGTTGGTTTGGAAAAAACAACTTCAGTCTCTAAAACTCAGATGTTGATGCAAACACTGTAATTTGTTTTTCATTGATGTCTATTTCTGTTAAATTAGTATTCTGTTGGAAATATTATGATATATTAGCTATGGATGTGCTACAGCTAACTTTTGCAGCCACTTTAAACTTTTAAGTAAGCGCCACAAAATGGTAAGATAATGTTTATAACAAGTAGTTATAAATGTCAGATATTTGTACTCATAAAAACAAGTAGATTCATAGGACTGATAACACTTTTATGCTTGGTAATGTCATTTCTCCTTCCACTTTGCAAGTAAATGAGGACTTTTTTATATAATAATTATAATAATGTGTATGCTCCTCCTTGAATCGCCACCTTATCGTGGTGGAGGAGTTTGTGTGCCTGAATGATCCTAGGAGCTATGCTGTTGGGGGCAATTATAATTGTCCCTGGTAGGGTCTCCCAAGACAGATTGGTCCTAGGTGACAGACCAGACAAAGAGCGATTCCAAAGATTTTTATGGACATAATACAGCAAGAAACTCGGTGTCCCTTGCCCGGACATGGGCTACCGGGGCCCCACCCTAGAACCAGGCCTGAGGAGGGGCTTGTCGGCGAGTACCTGGTGGCCAGGTCTCTACCCATGGGGCCCGGTCGGGCTCGGCCGGAAGGAGCAGCATGGGTTTGCCTTCCTGTGGACCCACCACCTGCAGGGAGGGCCATAAAAGTTGGGTATGTGATGCCATGGGCAGTGGCCGAAGGCGGGGACCTTAGCGCTCTGACGCTGGATTACCAAAGCTGGCTCTTGGGACATGGAATGTAACCTCTCTGGCAGGGAAGGAGCCTGAGCTTGTGCACAAGGTTGAAATGTACCGACTAGATATAGTTGGGCTCACCTCAATTGATCTCCTTGAGAGGGACTGGACCTTATTGCACTCTGGAGTTGCCCATGGTGAGAGGCATCGAGCTGGCGTGGGTCCACTTGTAGCCCCCCAACTTGGTGTGTTGGAGTTTTCCCCAGTAGATGAGAGGGTGGCTTTCTTTCGCCTTCAGGTGGGGGGATGGGTTCTGACTGTTGTCTGTGCCTATGCACCGAATGGCAGTTCAGAGTATCCAGCCTTCTTGGAGTCCTTGGCAGGGGTGCTGGAAGGTGCACCAGCTGTGGACTCCTTTATTCTGCTGGAGAACTTCAATGCCCATGTGAGTAATGACAGTGTGACCTGGAGGGGCGTGATTGGGAGGAACGGCCTTTCTGATCTGAACCTGAGCGGTGTTCTGTTGTTGAACTTCTGTGCTAGTCATAGTTTGTCCATCACATACATCATGTTTGAACATAAGGATGTCCATAAGTGCACTTGGCACCAGGATGTCCTAGGTTGTAGATCGATGATAGGCTTCATAGTCATGTCATCTGATTTGCGGCAGTTTGTTTTTGACACTCGGTTGAAGAGAGGAGCTGAGCTGTCAACTGATCACCACCTGGTAGTGAGTTGGATCAGATGGCGGGGGAAGATGCCGGACAGACCTGGTAGACCCAAATGTGTAGTGAGGGTTTGCTGGGAATGCCTGGCAGAAGAACCCATCAGAGAGATCTTCAACTCGCACCTCCAGGAGATTTTTAACTGCATCTCAGATGAGGTGGGGGACATTGAGTCTGAGTGTGCCATGTTCCGCACATTACTTGTTGAGGTGGATGCCTTGAGCTGTGGCCACAAGCTTGTCAGTGTTTCTCGTGTTGGCCATCCATGAACTCAGTGGTGGACACCCCAGGTTAGGGAGGCTGTCAAGCTGAAGAAGGAGTCCTATTGGGCCTTGTTGGCCAGTGGGACACCGGAGGCAGCTGAGGAATAATGGAGAGCCAAATGGTTTGCAGCCTTGGCTGTTTCTGAGGCAAAAGCTCGGATGTGGGAGGAGTTTGATGAGACCTTGGATAACGACTCTTGATTGGCTCTGAGGAGATTCTGGCAAACCATCAGATGGCTGAGGAGGGGAAAGCAGCACTTTACTAACATTGTATTCAGTGAAGGTGGGCTGCTGTTGACCTCAACCAGTGATGTTGTCAGGAGGTGGAAGGAATACTTCTCGGACCTTCTCAAGCCCACCAGCACATCTTCCATGGAGTTGGTGGGACTTTGAGGTTGATCCATCCATAACCGTGGTTGAAGTCATCGAGGTAATTAAAAAGCTCAGAAGCGGCAGGGCTCCGTGAGTGGATGAGATTCACACTGATTTCCTTAAGGCTCCGGATGTTGTGGGGCTGTCTTGGTTGACACACCTTTGCAACATTGCGTGGACATCAGGGGCAGTGCCACTGGATTGGCAGACTGGGGTGGTGGTTCCTTTCTTCAAAAAGGGGGACCGGAGGGTGTGCTCCAATTATAGGGGCATCACTCTCCTCAGTCTACCTGGTAAGGTCTATTCAGGGGTACTGGAGAAGTGAATCCAATCGTTTGTCGAATCTCAGATCCAGGAGGAACAATGTGGGTTCCATCCTGGCCGTGGACACTGGATCAGCTCTTTACCCTCACTAGGTTCCTCAAGGGGTCATGGGAGTTTTCCCATCCTGTCTACATATGTTTTGTGGATTTGGACAAGGCATTCAACCATGTTCCTCGGGGTACACTGTGGGGGGTGCTCCGTGAGTATGGGATTGGGGGCCTGTTGCTACAGGCTGTTCAGTCTATATACAAGCGGTGCGAGAGCTGTGTTTGCATTGCCTGCAGTAAGTCGGACCCCTTCAGGATGGGAGTTGGACTCCTTCAGGGCTACCCGTTATCACTGATTCTGTTCATAACTTTTATGGACAGAATTTCTCAGTGCAGCCAGTGGGCGGAGAGTTTTTGGTTCGGTGGCCTCAGGATTCCATCTCTGCTCTTTGCAGATGATGTGGTCCTGTTGGCGTCATCGTGCCTTGATCTTCAACTCTCACTGGAGTGGTTCGCAGCTGAGTGTGAAGCAGCTGGAATGAGAATCAGCACCTCCAAATCTGAGATCATGGTCCTCAACCAGAAAAGGGTGGATTGCTCTATTCAGGTTGAGGGTGAGGTACTTCCTCAAGTATCTTGGGGTTTTGGTCACGAGTGACGAAAGAATGGAGCGTGAGATCGACAGACGGGTTGGTGCAGCATCTGCAGTATTGCGGACTCTGTACCGGTCCATTGTGGTGAAGAGAGAGCTGAGCTGTAAGGCAAAAGTCTCAGTTTAACTGCCGTCTACGCTCCTACCCTCACCTATGATCACGAGCTATGGGTAGTGACCGAAAGAATGAGATTGCAGATATAGGCAGCTGAAATGAGTTTCCTCCGCAGGGTAGCTGGACTCTCCGTTAGAGATAGGGTGAGAAGTTTGGTTATCCGGGAGAAACTCGGAGTAGAACCACAGCTCCTCCAAATCGAGAGGAGCCAGTTGAGGTGGTTCGGGCATCTGTTATGGATGCCCCCTGGACTCCTACCTACGGAGGTGCTTTGGGCATATCTGACTGGGAGGAGACACTGGGGAAGACCCAGGACACGCTGGAGAGACTATGTCCCTCGGTTGGCCTGGGAACGCCTTGGAATCCTCCCAAAAGAGCTGGAAAAGAGATGTCTGGGCTTCCCTGCTCAAGGTGCTGCCCCTGCGACCCGACTTCGGAACAAGCGGAAAATAATGGATGGATGGATGGAATAATGTGTATGTGTTGTCATTAGGGATGCTAAAACTTATTTGGCTGATAACCGATGCCGATACCAATACCGATATTTTATATACTTTTGTTTTTCAGAACATAGCCCTCTTATTTAGGCTTATTTGCTACAAAAATTGTGCAATAGATGTAAGAGCTGGTGACATACAGTATATTAAATAATAGCCATATGATATGCATGGCAGCACGGTGGCGCAACTGGTAGAGCTGCTGCCTCTCAGCGAGCAGGTCCTTGGTTCAAACCCTGGTCCAGGGGCCTCCTGGGTGGAGTTTGCATGTTCTCTCCGTGCATGCGTGGGTTTTCTCCGGGTGCTCCAGTTTCCTCCCACAGACCAAAAACATGCATGTTAGGCTGATTGGTAACTCTAAATTGTCCCTAGGTGTGAGTGAAAGTGTGAATGGTTGTTTGTCTCTATGTGGCCCTGTGATGGACTTGCGACCCGTCCAGGGTGTACCCCGCCCCTCGCACAGTGATAGCTGGACATGGGCACCAGCGACCCCCGTGACCCAAAATGGAATAAGCGGGTAAAGATAATGGATGGATGGATGGATGGACATATGAAGGTATTTTAAACCCTTCCCACACTCTTGCAATGTTCTAAACAATGTTTCTAAACTTTAAATGCTCTAAAAGAGCACAGCATGTCATGATTTCAGCTCTCTGCCTCCTGCTGAACTTTGCCATCTGTCAGCGCTCTCGGCCCCGCCCACTTCTCCACTGCAGAACGGAGATATGACAAGCTGCAGAAGAAAGCTTCCACTGCTGCTGTGGGCTGCACACCAGCTATCTTTTTCTGCAGCTGTTGGCTGCACAAAGGTGCAACAGGTGCTAAATAATTTAAAATAATTATTTTAGATAAAAATTCCATGCCGATCCTGTGGCTCATCCATTAATCAGCCAATTATGTGTCATGTCCATCTTATTTTGAAAAACCGTGATAGAGCGAGACCGTGAAGTAACGAGGGACTACTGTACTTGTACTCAATCCGAAAAAAGGAAAAGAAAATACTAGTACTGGGACACTCGTATTTGTAAACTTTCTACAGAACTTCACTTAAAAAAATCTGAACTATCCCTTTATCTATTTTATTTTTCATTTTATGTTTTCATTCCCAGTACAGTTGCAATAAACTTTTTAACTTCGTTCAGTTTTCACGTTGCCAGCATCACCGCACAAGTGACGTAATGGGGCATTTTGCCTCTCCCAAAATCAAAGTCATAAAAAAATGATCATGCATCCAATCCTCTGCATTGCTGCCTTTCTGTTCTCCCTTCATTCCCACCATCTACTGAGCACTGTCAACTTTGCATGCAATCAAAAATATAACCCACAAAACCCCAGAACCGGTCTCTGGGCCAGACACTTAAAGGTCTCACATATTATCATGTTTCCATGATGGGAGAATTAAATAAATGCTGTATTTGTAGACTGGGACTTGCAGAAAATGTCATACGGTTCGACACACTTCATGTTAAGTTAAAAAATAATGTACTGTTTAAATCAAAAACCACCTTTTGGCTTTATGAGCTGCATTTTACTAACAAGCATATGTAATTTGTCTTCTTTTGGGACAAACTGCCCTGGTTCCAGTCAAGCAGATATTTAGTTCCAGCATTCACAGATACTCGGTTCAAATGTGGGATTTATTTCCACTGTTTGTGTATACTTGTTCTTAACATCGTTTTATGCACATTTTGAACCTTCGCAATAAATAGGTTCTTGGAGTAGACAGAAGTGGAAAATAATTACTTAGCTTGGCACAAGTTTTCTTGTCATTTGTGATTTTTGTTTCTTAAAACATCTGATGTATTAAGTTAGAGATGGAAGCACCTCTTCCCAGTAAGTGTTTAAAAAAAATAATTTTCTCAAAAGACAGAGTCACAAACAGATACACTAAAACAAAATCTTGCCTGCTTTGATTGAACCCCATTTAATAAGTTTGCAGACAGATGCATTTAAAGTCAACAGAGAACAGGTCTGAGGCGGCTAATTTATTCATCTAGCTTGCCTCAGACGACATTTAGGTTCACTTTGTCAGTGACTCTTATTAAACATGCAGAATAAGGAGGCCCTCTTCTCGGAGTTTCAATCGTTGAGCAAATCAGGTCAAAGTTCATCTGACGACTGTTCCCAGTAGTTCCCCTGGTTGCTTTTAAATGAAGTGATGCAGATTGGAGAACATAAAGACCGTTTAGCTTCACCAGATGTGTTTTAAAGTTAAAACATATCACTTTGAATCATTACAATAAAAAAGGTGCTATAGTTTTTGACCCCACCCCCTCCCCCCCGCTGCACCCCCCACTCCATATGCAATTATATAGTAAAAGCCAAGGTAAAACAAAGGATGAAATAAACATTATTTTACCTAGAATGAAACACAATTACTGTTGAAATCACACTGGATTTTCTTTTCTTTTTTTCTCTTGCAAATCAAAGTCTTACAGAGGGTGGATCATTCTGGTTCGATTACAGGACAGAAGTCATACAAAGATTAATTTTAGTTTTTTATTGTTATTTTTCTGACAGTTTGGTTTGTTGCAAAGACCAGACTTTATCTACAGTAAATAACTATAAGCTGGAATGCTGAACTTTATTTTTATACAACAGCATATTTAATCAATAACCACATTTAAGTGCCACAGATTCTTACACGATTCATTCTCTTATGAGTAATAGTGTAAAAGCACTTTTTTTTATTACCTTTGTGCATAAAACATGCTTTTATTATTTCAGGTCCAAGAATAAATCTTTGCTCACCAGTGCCACTCAGAGTGTATGAATGAAATCAATAAAGTCACTAGTGAGGTGAAAGTATCTGTTTTTATGCTCCCATTGGGTGACTTAACTTTTAGTGACATTTTAATTGTAGAAATATATATATTTTGGGGGGTGGGAGTTGGGGTGTTTGTGAACTTTCTCATTTCTGTCATCAAACATCACATCACCGTATGTATGGATCTCTTCATCCTATAAAGGTTAGGTGGATGCATTTTGTAGACTCCACATGGAGTGACCGGTGGTGAGACTTGCAGATGTTATTTCACCTAATCAGCTCACTTTCGAGTGGTGATCAATTTAAGACAGAATGGTTTGATTTGGGGCAGCACGGTGGCGCAACTGGTAGAGCTGCTGCCTCTCAGCGAGCAGGTCCTTGGTTCAAACCCCGGTCCAGGGGCCTTTCTGGGTGGAGTTTGCATGTTCTCCCCGTGCATGCGTGGGTTTTCTCAGGGTACTCCGGTTTCCTCCCACAGACCAAAAACATGCATGTTAGGCTGATTGGTAACTCTAAATTGTCCCTAGGTGTGAGTGAGAGAGTGAATGGTTGTTTGTCTCTATGTGGCCCTGTGGTGGACTTGCGACCCGTCCAGGGTGTACCCCGCCCCTCGCACAGTGATTGCTGGACATGGGCACCAGCGACCCCCGTGACCCAAAATGGAATAAGCGGGTAAAGATAATGGATGGATGGATGGATGGTTTGATTTGCAGTGTATGTGTTTGTAGTTATCTCATTCCTCCCCTCAGAAACAGATGTTTTGTTGACTGGTGCACAAACTCACAACAATATTTTTAGCAATGGTTTATTTTATTTTTTTTTTTTTGTTCCACTGCATCTGTAAATATGGTGAGTAAAGTAACGTAAATATACTGTGGACCATGACATCTTATGACATAAACTCTCAGAAATTGGTTTCTCAGATCACCCTTGGTTGGTTCTTTAATTGTCTGTCAGATCGGAGGCAATGTGCCCAACATAATGGTACTTCTTCCAGCTATCTGTCAACAATGGTGTACCACAAGGCTTAATCTTGGGACACACTTTCTTCACAATCTACATAAATGATGTGGGTCAAATTGTATTCCTGATGCATCCTTACATTTCTATGCCAACGACACAGTTGTTTATTGTCGAGCTAGAACAGTTGCTAAGGTTTTTCAGTCTTACAGTCAACATTTGACATAATCCAGTCAGATTTGTTCTGTCTCAAACTGGTGCTAAATGCTTATAAAACCAAAGGGGTGTTGTTTTCAAACAGGAAGTCAGTACCAGCAGTCCTTCCTCCTATCTTATCTATGAATGGTGTTCATATTGAGTTTGCCGATTCTTATAAATACTTGGGTATCTTGGTCGAGTCACATCCCTCTTTAAAGCCTTATGTCAAAAAAGGTAAAGAAATTGAAAGTAAAACAGGGTTACTTTTCTATAAATATATCCTGTCTAACCCTAAATGCTAGGAAATGTTTTGCAACTACTACATTCTATCCCTCCGTTGATTACAGTGACATTATTTACATGAATGTTCCTGCAAGCACCCTGCAGATGTTGGATGCTGCCTATCACTGTGCACTAAGATTCATAACTGGCTGTAACTACCGTACCCATCACTGCACCCTGTATTCATTGGTCAAGTGGTCATCATTAACTTCATGTAGAATCTCTCACTGGTTCATCTTTAAATCATTGATCTGTTACTTTCATACATCTCCTCCTACATGTCACTTGGTCAGTGCAGCTACAGTGCGCTCTCAAGACATAATTGCCTGCAGTGTACCCTCAGTGCGGACCGAACTTGGCAAAAAGTTCTTCTACTCCGCTCCCGTAACCTGGAATACCTTGCAAAACAATCTGAAGTTGTCGACTTTGACATCTCAATTAAAAAATTAAACAACTGTTAAGTTCATGGGGAGTGGTGGCGCAGAGGTTAGAAGATGGGCTTGTGATCAGAAAGTTGCAGGTTCACCTCCCGTTACCGTCAACATAAAAAAAAATGTGGGTGGAAAAGGTGGAACACCCACACCTGCATCCACCCTCATTCACCCCAATCTTGGCCCCTGAGCAAGGCCCTTAACCCCCACCATCTACTCCCTAAACAGGTCTCTCTTGAAAATGAGTTAGCGTGGCTCAATGCGACTACCTGTATAAATAAAGGCTAAATGAAAAAAAAAAAATGCATACATGTTCCTGTTTTTAGTATTTTACATTGCCAGTGTACTGTTTTTGTTTCATTTTAATATAATTTATTTTACTTACTTTACATGTTGTTGACTATACCTCATCTTTGTTCCTCATTTAAAACAGATCTCGAGGCTCAGTGAGACTAACCTGAATAAATAAAGGTTGAATTAATAGAAATGTGCACATGTATTTCTGTCAAATCAGCTTAGCAAAGTAGCAAAGGGAATATGTGGAAAGAATGAAAGGAGAGATGAGAGGACTGAAAGTTTTAGTTTTATTTAATCTGTCATTCAGCTTATGTGGTCCAGCTCAACATCTGCTTATCATTTATACGTTTTGTTTTCATTAACAGTCTTCCTTCATGTGAATTTACAGACAAGTCTCATTTAATTTTAATACACTAAAACAGTATCTATAAAACATTTAAAAAAAATGAAAAATACTAAATGCTTAAATTGGATTGTACGTGTGATCTGACTTCTGGTTTTCAGCCTATGAATTAACCAGAATGCATTTCCTTAATTAATAAAAAAAATATATGTAAAATGCTGTAATGACATCTTGCTCAAATTATCCATTTGTCACAACATTGGGAGTGTAAAAATGATGGTTTTATTAGAATGAGATGGAGCGTTAGGGTGGGGGTGGGATGGTGTCAGGCAGTAACAGCCTCTTGGGATTTGATGGTAGCTGAGAAGCTACTTGTAGAGACGTGTAATTTCACAGCTGGCTTTATGTTGGAAGTCCAAAGTGTGTCGCAGCCTGGTTGGCCAGCACAGAGAAATGTGAGTCATTCAGCTGATGCTATAGGACAGAGTGAGAACTGGCAGGTGGGTGTAGTTTGCATGTGAAAAACCTAAATAAACTTGTTTTAGGTTACATGACGGGAAATACAAACACCTGTCACCTGGGTGCCAAACACCAACAACCAAATAAAGCTATGCGAATATAAGAAAATTGAAAAATTCTCGAGAAAAGGAGCTACAGAAATCACAAAATTCTAAATGAGCTTTTTGACCATATTTTGTCAATATTATGTTTAAAATTGTTTGAAGTAAAATGGCCTCAAATACCCATTAATGCTGAAACAGTTGTAAAAGAAAATGGCTTGGTGACATTCAGCTTTAGGAGAAACACTTTACGCTTTGTGTAAGAGCAAGGCCAAAAATCCTGACGGTTGTCCATTTGAAAAGTCAATGAGATGCAACAACTCATTTAGCGCAAACGTCTCTAAGCAGTAAATCTGTTTGTTTGGTCTGCGTATACATCCTGAGCCTGGAAACAAGCACTGTACTGTGAGAAGAGGGGCTAACACACTCACCAGTGGCTGCCACAAAGTTTGAACCTCAACATTTTTAAGTTTCTTGAGTTGTTGACATGGATAAGGACTATTCAACAAATTGAGTCTCTAAATGGTTGCCAAAAATGTAATGTACCAGTAGGTCAAAGGTTAATTTTGTGCTAGAGACAAAACAAGAGACAGTCCTAAATTAAGCTCTTTACAGGGCTATCATTTGACCCTGGGGATTCTAAAATACACATGGAAGAGGCTAAAACTGGGTGTTGTTTGAATTACACGTCTATTCGATCTTGATTCTAAAGCTTTTAGTTAATTTCTAACAGTCTAAATAAGCTGTTTTTGTGGTACTAAAGCAATAATTAGGGATACTAAAGCAATTCAGTATCACTTTACCCCTTTGCTTGAAATCTTTTGTCTATTACGGAAAAAGATTATCCCAAGGTGCCATTCTTATATGCGCATGTGTTTGCTCAGAGATTATTCTTCACACTAAAAAATAAAAAATAAAAAATAAAAAAATGCTCATTTGAGCAAATTTTCTCCTTATGCCTTTAGGGGATTCAAATCTTTTGAAGCCATTGCTATTACTGTTTGGAGAAGGTAATGCTTATTATTGTGTGATTTCAGCAGAATGCTATTTTCTTTAGATAAATTGTTAAAGTGACAGTTTAGAATAAAAAATATATAAAACACATCAAAACGTCCTGATGCAGGCTCAATCATCCATTTAGATAAATCCCCAAAAAAGTTAAGTCATGTCATCTGACAGATTCTTTTTGGTTGATGCATTTTTTTTAATTATTTTCTAGAATCACATACACTGCCTGGCCAAAAAAAAAAAAAGTTGCCTCCTGGATTTAACTAAGCAAATAGGTATGAGCCTCCTACTGGATAATTACTGCATGGGTGATTATCTTTCAGATGGCAACAAGTTATTTAACCCCAACTGGTGCAATGAGTTTGAGTGAATGGATTTCTTGAACAACCATGTCGAAAGACACATCGCGTGGTCGTGGAAAAGATGCCAGTCTGTTTGAGAAAGGTCAAATCATCAGCATGCAGCAAGCAGAGAAAACATCTAAGGAGATTGCAGAAACTACTAAAATTGGGTTAAGAACACTTATTGAAAACTGGAAGGATAGTGGGGACCCATCGTCTTCGAGAAAGAAATGTGGCAGGACAAAAATCCTGAATGATCGTGATCGGCGATCACTTTAACGTTTGGTGAAATCAAATTGAAGAAAAACAACAGTAGCACTCAGGGCAATGTTTAATAGTGAAAGTAAGAGCATTTCCAAACACATAATGTGAAGGGAACTCAAGGGATTGGAACTGAACAGCTGTGTAGCCTTAAGAAAAACACTAATCAGTGAGACTAACTGGAAAAAAAAAAAGGCTTCAATTTGCTAGGGAACATAAAGATTGGACTCTGGAGCAATGGAAGAAGGTCATGTGGTCTGATGAGTCCAGGTGGACCCTGCTCCAGAGTGATGGGTGCATCAGGGTAAGAAGAGAGGCAGGTGAAGTGAAGCACCCATCATGCCAAGTGCCTAGTCATAAATGCAAGATCTTGGTGAAATTTTAATGCAACACTGGATGGAAATAGATCTTGTGACATTGAAGAAGCTTATCAAAACAATGCCACAGAGAATGCATGCCGTAATCAAAGCTAAAGGTGGTCCAATGAAATATTAGTGTGTGACCTTTGTTTTTGGTGGCGACTTGTTTTTTGGCCAGGGAGTATATTTTCATTCAATATTCAAACAAGTATCTGCACTTTTTCCGTGACCACATCATGTACAGTTCAGCACGGAGTTTGACAGGAAAAACAAAAAGCTGGTCTTCAGCAGAAAAAAATAAAAATAAAAACAATAATAATTACTGGTGAGTTCAGCACCTCTGCATGCAGACCACCTGAACTGCTGTGAAATCCTGGGCTGATCATGCCTTCCTGTTTCCAGCTGTGTGAGCGCACATGGCTCAGTGCAAAACAAGCAGAGATGGTACATGTTGGGATTCCTTCAGGTCCTGCAGTCAGCCAACTGTGTTGAGACAGATTGGTCTTGTGCATCAAGTTGACATCTCGGGCCTTCTGTGTCATGCCAAGGGGCCTTTGGAGACAAGGAGGGAAAGGAATTGCTCCGTGAGCCTGTCTCGTCTCAGCATCCACCCGCTTAGCCCTGCTTTCCGGTAGGGGCTCTTAATTATGTCTCTGGGTGATGCTGTATTGGCCTCACAGAGGGGAGGGGGGGGGGAGCATCTGTGTGTGATGTGAATAAGACCACACACCACCACTCCATATATTCACACACATTCACACAAATACTGTAATCCCACGGCTTGCATTAATGTCAGTCAAGCTTTGATTGGACATGAGTTTTGAATACGTTTTATTTCCACTGGGCACAACATCTATTAGCCTTACAGCAAACTTCAGCACGCTTCAGTGTTTCCTGTTTTAGATACAGAGTGTACACACAGAGCCAAAAATATATCCAGAGCAATAGCTCCACCTTCTCAGCTTCATCAGAAGTCTGCCACATGGGAGAAATGTCACCGAGTCTTCTTCACACCTAGTCGAAAGTTTTCAGAACCGGCTCACACTGACCGCAGTCTGACCAGCTTCCTGTCTCACCATGATGGGCAAACAGAGGGTTGCACTTTAAACACAAACACATCCACTTGTTAATACAAAGAACTGTAAGTAAGAATATCATATTCAAATTGAGCATGTATTTATATTGCAAATGCTAACATGCAAATAGTGAATTACAATGCAAAACAAAGAAACAAACATCACAATTGCACTCATCAAAGGCAACATTTTGCTATTTTAAGAGTTTTCATAAATGCAACAAGTCTAGATTGATCTTCATAAGGCTTTATTAAATATTTTGGCTCAAACACATAATTCGTCATTCTGTCTCTCTTGGTCAGATTTGTTAATTGGGGAGCTTCGACCACCAACGTAAATTTATCTTATGCATGTGCATGCAGACGTTCAACCTTCATGTTTATGTAGCAGTAATTTGTGGACAGGTGGGATGGAGGCCTGGTGTTTTGCTTAACCTTTTCTGTTGTATTTCAGAACCCAGCCAACTAGACCTTACTTAACCCCATGACTTTAGCCCCAATCAACACATGGATATTAGGCACCATGTAACCTTTACCTTTGTCTATCCAGAACTGGTTTGTGGTAGAAACCTGTCAAAATATCCCACTCTCATTTATCCCCAGCAACAGCAACAAGAGCTCTACAGTAATTTCCAGAAATCTGTCAGAATTGCTTAAGTCTTAAATTATGCATAATTGGTTCCTGTGTTAGGTTACTGAGGGTAGCCCCCCAATCATGTGGCTGGAGGCAGAAAGGGCTCCAGTCACTTTCAGCTTGTTAATGATAGCCAAATGGGTGCTTACCAACATCACGCCTGTTTGCCAGAGGTTACCACGGATGAGTATCACCTCCATGGAAGGTTAATTTTCCTAAATAGCAATGGCACTAGTGTGGTATGAGAGTGTTAAACTACCTTTAGAGACAGTGAATAATTGCACAATTGGTAAAATGTCGACTTGTTTGACTCGCAAGTTTCTCACGTATTTCCCTTCAGACTTCAGTGAATAAGGTCTTCTTTATAATCTTCTTTGCAAAGGGGGTTAGCAATACTTTGTGAACAGGAATTACCATTTGACTAATTTAGTAAGGAAATGTATGTAGCTTTAGACTTCTACTTTCAAAATAAAACAATTAGTGGTTGTTTTATTTGTACTCTTGTCTTTCAATAAAAACTTAATTATAATTTAAGCACAGCAGCACGTTGAGCATGTATTAGACATTTATCTAATTTATGTTGTTATAATTTTTGGTGTTATATTTTCAAAAAGTGGCCACAATTGCATTTTTGATATAGTAAAATCTGTCCATGAGTTCATTTCTGAGCGGTTATGATGTTGAAATGATGCCTATTATTCAGGCGTGGCAGTCAGCCTGTATGTCAGTATTATCTTTTTCATACCTGACTCACCTGTAACATGAACTCACTAAATAGCAATGATAACAGGCTCCTCTGCATGGGGTCACACTGCATTAGTGTAAAACAGACTCTCTCTTTGTGCTTTAGCGGGTGAAGTTTAGGACCAGGGATAATCAGTCGGGTGAAAGCGTACACCGCTCCAAATCAGCTCCAGCCAGGCTAGCTGAATTTATCTCAAACTTATTAACTTTGCTCCAGGCGCAAATTGAAACCAGCTCGGGTGATCACGCTCACGAGGCACCGAGTGTGAGAAGTGACAGTGTGATTTACAAGGGGAACGGTGCCACAGACGCTGCGGCACGGCGACTGGTTGGTTAGAAGGGAAACGATGGGTGAGGTGAGGCCTTTTCATCAGAGTGGAAACCTGTAACTCTGGATATTTTGGGGGGAGATAAGACTTAAAATGAGCCAATGAGCCCATTAGGACTTCAGTATTAGCATTAAAGATGACAAGATGATTAAACTGGTGAAAACTTTTTTCAATTTTTTTTTTATTAAAATGTATGAGATGTATATATTTTTTATTTAAGGTGCAATTTTCACAAGATTTTCAAATATTTATAAAATTAACAGCCACTCATGGATGTACAACTTAAAAATATTAGTTCATTTACAGTCTAATAGTTTATTATGAAGACAAAAATATGTATCCATGCATTTTACAGGATCAATAAAGTTCTTTCTAATCGTATCTTATCTCATTTTAGTAATAAAGTGGGCTGTATTAATGTTTAAAGCAATAATTCAGATATTTGGATGTGCAGTTCTGCAGAAAGGATATGAACATATAATTTCATACATGTTGCAGATAGCTCTTTGAACAATCTTAGTTTGGAAAAACAGTTTGTTCTGAGCAAACTGACAAGCTAACAACTAGTTAGCATAGGGACAAAACCAATATTGTTAACACCCCCAAAATTTCAGTCTCTAAATATTTCTCACACTTAAAACTTTGTCACATATTACCAACAAACAAATCCAAGAGAATGAGATCATCACTGGCTAAAGCTGCTGTGTCACGCATTTTAAAATCAGCAAGATATTTTGTGAGACATGCTCACACAACTACGTGTTCCAAAGTTCGTAACAGAACACTCAGGAACTGAGACATCACTCAGAAAGATACTGTAAACTTTTCTGTGATATAAAAAGAACCAACCTCTGATGAGGACCATCTTTGTATTTCTAGTTTAAATGATGTAGATGTTTGTGTTGTTATATGCCATCCCCATCTGAGTAATATCCTGACAATTTCAAGACATGGGTGCAAACATGGACCCATCATCATCAAAGTCTGTGTTCTTTTACTCTTAATAAAAAAAAAAGTTTCTTCCTGTGGTTTAAAGGTAAAGTCCGTTCTGTCAAAATGTAGACTAAATAACACAAAGTTTTTAAACACAAAATGTGATCATCCGTTAAGTGATTTTATCTGTAACATGCACGACCGGATGTTTGGGATGATTCCACACAGGGCTTTAAGAACCCCCTCAACAGATTCTCTCCAGATTAAATAATCCAACTGGGATAGTTTATATGTATGTTTGAGTGTGTGGTTTTGTGAAATCTTGCCTGCGTGCTCATCCCACCCCTCTCTTCGGGCTTTGTTAGGCCAGGTGTGCCTGCTGTCAGTGCAGTGCCCGGGGAGCCGTGAGAACGAAATGGCTGGCCGCCCTCTTCCTCGTCTATCTGATTTATTTCAGCCTCTATGGCATTTTAGCAAACAAAAGTGCCGCTCAGTATTGATCTGGATCTTTTCCATTTCCCCTCTCTGCTCCCTTTGTTTTGCTCAGGTCTAGGATGGCTGCTTTAAATCAGGCCCTCTTGACGTTTGCTTAATGTCTAATTAGCCATGGGTGGGCATGGCCTTTGATTATAGGAAGTGCCTGGGGGTGGGGCTGCAAAGACGACTGAATTTTGACAAAACACTCCAGACTGATCAATCATTGCCTGACACATTGTTTTGTTCTTAATTTTAGAGTGCTTGGTTCAGGGATATGTCCCCTTGGTCATTTTATTTGGACTTCATTTGTTGTGATTCTCTTCCATGTGCTACTTTTCTTGAACGATGGTGCGTATCTCTCCAGATCAGCTTACATTAGCTCTTGGCGACAGTGCTGACTCATCCGTTTAAAGTGCAACGATGAGGAACCGTCAGCTAAGTTTCATTCATAGTGACCCACTTGTTGTCAGTTGATCTGTATTTAACAAATACAATTTCAGCAATGAGTCCCGTTGTCAGAAATGAGCATAAAGTTTCAGTTTGACTTAATATAATTTTTGACTAAGCTTTGTGTTGTTGAAAGTTTTACAAGTTGAGCAACTTTGAAGCTCCTCCTGCTTTCAGTGCTTCACTCGCTGTCCCAAACACTGACCAGATGGTTGGAAAGTTGACTTTATTTAAACCTGGTAATTCCTGCTTTTTTCCTAACCCCCCCGCCCTCCAAAGCCTTGCTCCCACCCCGCTTCTGACACGCTACCTTCCCTCTGAAGATCACTGCAGCTGTGTGCCGGTGGGGAGCAAACTCAGCTTAGAGTGGACATGTGAGAATGACACGGTGATGATATGCTCCTGTGGAAAGGATTAGAGAATCTGTGGGTCACACAGAAGTAAAACATTGAAGGAAAAAAAGACGTCAAAAAAGATATATACTATTTTTGGGGGGGCTAAATTTGGACAAAAGATTATTTTCTAAAAATATACATTTTCCTTATAATAATATAGCCATAGGCTATTCCAGGATTTATCTAATCTTGACAATACATTTTTAACAAACTTACATGTACTGGTAGTCTTTTTTTTTGTTACACAATACTAATGAACATTTGTGGTTAATGTGTTACTTTGTCTGTTAGGCATTGTTACCACACCTGGTTCATATTGTCTATTAAAACTGTCATCCCACCTGCAGTCCTCACTTCAGTGGGCACCTTTCATCTTGCCATCCTCCTCCAGAAGACGCCACACTGACAGAGTAATGTCCCTTATTAAAGCCCTCGTTAAAACGAGGGTCATGGGTCTTACAGCAGGTCACAGGACATCAGGCTGTCATTAAAGCTAATTGTTGGCTTGTGATCATCAACCTTCTTCTCAAAAAAAGTCAGTGCTTATTGCCTTTTTGTATACTTCCAAGTGCTCTGTGATCAGACTATTATTAGCAACACGAGCCAATAACTATGTATTTCCATGCATCCATGCATTTAAACATTACAGCAACAACACTATGTATGTGTGGTTGATTTAATGAGATTCAAACCAACAGAAGTACAAAATATAGTTTGATAATGCAGAATTATGACAGCCATGTTGGATTTTGGGATTGAGTTTGAGGAAACTGTGAAGTTTCTGGACGTTCATGTCGACTTTTCCAACTTGGAACTCAGAGTTTTTACTTCTCAGTACAAATTGAACAGATTATTAATGAATGACCAAACTGCTGACATCACAAGTATCCCAGCACTTCCTGTCACTCTTTCAATACTTCTTACCTTCATGGTTCTGTGTTTCAAGCAACCCTCTTTTTTTTTTCCTGAAAACAGAACAGTCCACTTCAGTGGTCCTCCACTGTGTGGCCATTTGAGAAGGAAACTGAATATAAAGCCCTAACAATAGACAGGGTGCTGGGGGAATAGGCCAAAATGGCCATTTAACAGGTGCGCCTTAGCGGCCTCCATGCAGTTCCCACACATATCACAGAAACTGGTGGCCTGCCCTAGAGAGTACCCCTGAATCACCATCCAAGATCAAGTAGCGATCAATTAATGGGAGAACAAGGCATTCGCTCGGGGGATGTCCAGTGTCCCACCCTCTCTTGCTTTGACTCATAGAAGTGCCCATTTGCAACTCTATCTGTGTGGCTGCTTCATGTCAATGAGTGTGGGGCTGGGGGTCGGAGATATTATCGGGGTTACTGTGAGAACCTGCACTGGTATTTTCACTTGGCTGACCTTTGTTTGAGCGACTCAGGTCTGATTGGTGATGCAGTGATGAGGTCACCTGACAAAGCAGCAGTGGGGGGTGGGGGGTGCCATAAATGTTATTCACCTGAAACAGAGGGAAGAGAAGCAGGGTAACAAATATATTAATCAGTTTTGGTGTGCATGCATATAGAATGGGTGACTTCACAATAGTTTTGTAATCATTGCTGCTATAAGGCATTGGAAAAATCTTTTTTCTTACATAACATCAGTTAAACAAGTGTTTTCAACTGATTTAACTTTATTTGACATTCTTTTGCTATCGTTCAAAGAGGGGGAAAAAACGTGTTTGCTTTTGGGTGGCTACAAGTGATATGCCATCATTGATCAGTGAGGTTGACTCTGGTAATTGCATTCTTTCCCAAAGGCAAACAGACTTAATCCTGGCTAGTGATGAAGTCCCAAAGACAAATTATACTCGATGAAACAAAAAAAAGTGCTTTAAAAAATGCAGCAGCAATGTTTTTAACACTAATAACAAACAGGAAAGTGTTTTTGACAATCCAATTTATTGCACCTCATGATCACTGCAGATTCTTTAAATATTGTCTTGTGTAAAAGTATATCTTCAGAGGTTGACTGTGTAAAAGTATATCTTCAGAGGTTGACTGTGTAAAAGTATATCTTCAGAGGTTGACTGTGTAAAAAGTATATCTTTAGAGGTTGACTTGCAGACAAGTTTGTGGGCAAATTGTGGATTTTTATTTTGAAAGCTGGGAAAGTGGTAGAGGGTTATTCATAGTTTTTTCTACCCTTAGCAGTTTCCAAATGGCAGTGCAGCCACCTCTGAAAACCAAAGCATTGAATAAACCTGAAAGTTATAAACAACCTTATATAACTTCACACCTTAAAATATCTCTGGAACATTTTTGTTTTTAACTTTCAGGTAACCAACAGCCCTCATTATTGGAGCTACTGGCGGCTTTTTGTTTTCCTCCCTTATTTTGTCATGACATGTCTCAAAACACAATTACAGAAAGTTAGCGGTCCTGCAAAAATGTTGTCGTGTCTAAATGTACCATTTTTCATGGCGGTGAAGATCCTAAAAATAGTTGCTGTCACTTTTTCCTATTTGTGTGTTTGAATGGATCTTTTACATTAAGGTCTCTGCATTTTACCTTTCTCTTCATCAGCAGAGCATGGAGCAATTGACAAACAACCATTGATTAGTGTGATCAATCACAATAAATGTGCATGTGATCAATAGTGCAAGACAAACATGGAAGTGGAAAATTGTCCTCAGATGATCCTGGACTAACCTCATAAGTCTGCCCAACAACAAGCAGCGTCAATAAGCTGGAGGCACTTTTTCATACTTTGTTTTGTAGGTTGCTAAATTATTTTAGGAGCTCACTTAGAACAAATGTCAGGCACCACAGGCTATGAATTATGACTTGATTTGTTACATTAAACATAATTTTTCTGAGTGTTTTTGGTCTTTGTGGACCTTGTGATGACGACCAGTCCACAGAGTGCTTCTCAACAGAATTAATGTTAATTAAGTCTGCTTAAATAACTTTTATTATCTACATGTCATGATTCACGAGCAGTGAAAATAAAATAATTTGTGACTTTCAGAGCTGTATATAAAGTAATACAGATAACTCTATAAACAAATCCTTTTGGGAGCTGGGCGAGTTTATGGCAATAAAAACAGAATATGTGGCCTCAACAGTCCAGGTTTGCTGCAAACGCCTCGTGGAACCTTTTATGCAACCTGGCGTCCAGGAGACTTATAAAAATATTTTGCTTTCCACCCTTTTGAGCCTTTTACCTCTTGCTCAAGGAAAAGTGTTAGTGCCTCCCCCTAAAAAAACCTACACAGCCGAACAGAAAATCCACAGGGTCAAATGTCCTGAATGGGCCATTTGCCAGGTCTGGTCCGCAGGCAGGATGCTGACACACAGACTGGCTCCAGCCTCCCGATCCTGCAGAAACATATGAAAACAGAAACAAATCCCAGCACGAGGGTCGGCATCAGTGGTCCATGAGAATATAAGAGGTTGTTTTAGTGCAGGGACATTGTAGATCGCACAAGAAGATTAGTCTCAGCACTATAAGGTCTTGTGTAAATCTCCTTGTAATTGGCAAGGGAATTTGATTTGACTCATGCACAGTGAGAAAGCGGCGCTCATTATTGCTGCCTCACTAATGCATAAACAGAGGTCTCAGCAGGTCTCTACTAAGTGGTGCAAATAGCAGCCTCTTGGCTTGAGAGGCTGCTTGCACAGAAGCTAATTGTTCTTGTTTTATTGCGCAGGTCCGATAACACCAAGCTGTTTTTTGTTGACCGATGAATGTTGGTCAGTTAGAAACAAAGTTAGGTCGAGAAGATAAATCTTGTCTAATCTGAAAACCTGTTGAAATATGGTTTAACGCAGAGGTTGTGAGGGTAGACTCATTTAAAATACACGATTGTTCACAAACTAGTAGCAACCATGTTCATTAACTCAAATTACCAATTTGTATTCATTTATGTGTGATATTTTCACACTGTTTCGTTCAAAATCATCAACTAGTTATAGATAACAATAAATTGAACATCCTGAGCGATTCGCTTCCAGTTTCAAAGAGAAGGAATGTTATCATCAGGATGGGGGTGGAGCTTGTGTTCTTGTCTGTCCACCTGCAGTGGGTCAAACTGGTCTCTCAGTGCTCACTATGCGATTATGAGAACTTTCAAAGAACAAGAGTGAAGATTGGTTACTAATTTGACCAAATTGAGGGCAGTAAGCAGCATGACACAGCAGGCTGCGACCGTGTGGTTAGAAGCTGTCCTGCTGATTTTGCCTGCAGGCAGCAGCAAGGGTCACAGGAGAAGATGTTGGCAGCTTCTGGAGACCGAAGCGGAGCCAACCACCCACCCTCCAGCCCCGTGGGAGTTGAGGGATGAAGGCACAATAATCCTAGATCCATTAAACTGTGACTGATGCCATTCTTCTTGGGTCTTATGACTGAATATCTTGCCAACAGTGGCCTGGGGACAGTGGATTTTCATGTGGGAGAGACAGACCCACAGCAGGCTACAAGCGATCCAGATTATGGCTTCAGACGCTGATCTCACCAAGGAATCTACTTCGCTTCCAACTTTCTTTTTTTTTTTTTTCCATTTCACTAATGAGTGATTTCATAGTATTCCAATAACATATTTAATATGACAGCTTGTAAGGACAGCAAATAAAATTCCAACTTGGAAACTGAATTTAAATATCGACACACCCTGCCCTGAGCTGAAAGGTATGTTTTTAAAGGCTTGTTTTGGGTGAGTCTGTGTGGATGAAATTCCTTAATAAATGGTTTGAAACTAACTATTCTTAAGTGCTATGTAGCAAAATGCACCGTGTCATTTATTTTATCACTGTTAACAAGCAGAAGTCACTTCAGCTGCATTTGGGGTATGAACACTGGGTGGTATTTTTCACCTTTCATCACATGCCAATATTTTGTCTCATGTCTAAGATTTGGCTAAAGATGAGGAGTGATGGGCCCAGGATAAAGTTTGTTGACCATTAAAGGGAAAAATGGTCTCGCAGTAACTTATTCTCTAGCTTGAAATCCAACTGAGGTCTTTGTGAATAATAATTAATTATTAGTTAACAGAATAATTAAAAAGAATACACTAAACCCACTCTACTTCACAGTTCTACATTCATGGACTCGCTCTTTCGCTGGTTTTCAACGAATGTCAACTTTAATATTACTCGCATGATTGGGAAGGTACAGCATAAAATGTTAATGAATAAAATAATAGAATTTACGACAGGCGCCTCCATTTTACAGTTTTCTTTCAACAAGACTAGACTGTAATGCCAGTCAAAAATAACTACACTACCCAGAAGTATAACAGCAACAACAGTGCTTCTGGCCACTGCTTTCTGCTGAAATGGAGGGAAAGTTTTGCAATGCAAAGTCAGAAATAATGATTTATCTATTCAGCTCACAGAACTGGCAGGAAAGTCACAAATAATCCTGAAACTGAACTTATCCGTCAAATTGTAGTAGTATCTTCACTGGTGAGTACCTGGGCTGCAGCTGATCCGGACTCAGTGTGACCCGGATCCATGGGAGCTGCAGGTAACAGACCGTGGCAGGGTTTGGCCTGGTTCTGGTCGCACAATGCTGGTCTGGACCGGGCTGAGGTGGTGGACTAATCCTGGACAGCCTTGCGTATGGAGTGTCCTTCCTGGAGCAGCAGCATATGCACATCAACCTGGAAATGGTGGTGGGCTTAATCATGCTGCAGGGTAGCCAAACTGGAACCAAGCCCAACCAGAACCGAGCTTCTGCAGAGCTGGTGAGGATCCATATAAAATTTTGCAGTGGCTGCTGTGTGTGCAATACATATACAGTACGTATGTTGTTAAAATTACATAAGTGTAAGAGTCTAGAACATAACAAGAGTGTGGCAAAGGTTCATAAAGACTTTAATATATATATATATATATATATATATATATATACAGAAGCTCGT
>NC_056512.1:32737170-32745445 GCF_014905685.2 Nematolebias whitei
GATAGATAGATAGATAGATAGATAGATAGATAGATAGATAGATAGATAGATAGATAGATAGATAGATTGATTGATTTCAATCTGTCTACAACTAAATGTTCTGCCAAATCCTGCTTTCAAACCTAACCAGACACCTGAGCCTTCTATTGTCTTCCTTTGTTACTTTTGTAAATACTGAAAAAGATAAACATATAAACATATCAGATAATTTACTGGCCATACTTTGAAATCCATGGTTTGCATATTCTCTGGCATGTTATAACAATTCCTTTCGAGACCAGCATTGTTAAATTGTGCAACATTTACATGTTATACTCCCACTCCAACTAATTTCTGGGGGGAGCTATGTTAAATGTTTTACCACTCAGGGAACATTTCCATTCATCAACCCTAAATAATTTAAAATATGTTTTTATTATCTCACTACTGTTGTGCAAATTCATATAAGCAAGAACACATTTTAGGGTTCCTCTCAAGAAGATGCTTTTGTAAGCCCAAAAGGGTTTCACTCTTCATATCATGTTAAACTCAAGCTGTGCTTAGTTGCCCTGAAGGTCATTTCAAGTCAAAGAAACTACTTTATCCCCAGTAGTAGATACTTTTCAGTGGTTTAAGCCCCCCACCACCACCCACCTGCAGTGTTCTTGCCTGGGTCAGTTGCCCGTTATATTATAGGGTCAGCAGTGAGCAATGCTCCAGGCTATGAGGTCTGGTGCCTCTCTGCTCTGAGGGGCTTGTCTACAAAGTAAAGGCCTTTCAAACCAAAACCTGATGTTATATTTAGTAAGAGTAAAAGTTAGCAGTACTACATTGTAATATGTATGGGAAAAATGTAGTACAGTAATCGGATCACATTAGAAGTTGACCCATTGTGACCCCAGACCCCAGAACCCAGTCCTGTAACCAAGAGAATTGATGATGCAGTGATAAGAACTTCAAAGGGACCCCATCTGACAGCTGAAGCAGCTGGTGTAGATATTGCTAATGAACAGTCCTGCAGTGAAACAAAATGGCTTAATTGTACCAGAATCACCTTCTGCTGAGCTTCAAAGACAAGAGGGAGGACACACTTCTGAATGCCGATTATTGCAATTGTGCAATAGTTTCTGAGACATATCTTCTCAGGTGAACAGTTAAGGGCCCTGCATACTCCATCCGAAGAGGCAAAATTGGCTCTCGTTGATGTTGCTTGACGAAAATGTCGTCATTTTGTTCTCAGTGATTTTTCACCCATCCCTTCTCAACACAAGGCCCAGGCTATTTTTTTTTCTCACAACTGCATGCGGCAAGTATTGTGTGATTGGTCAGAAGTTTGTGGTTGTGTATGCAGAAATGCGAACTGACATTCAGCTGCACGACTCTTCAAACACACTAAAATAGTCAAATGTCTAAAAACTTCTGGATGAATATTGTGCAGACATTCTGTATGAAGGAGTCTGTTGGCTAAAATTGTGGAATTTTCTTCATGATAAATTTGTGTCCAAATGGTGGATGCAGGGACGAAGTGGAGACTCTGGAGGTAAGAAAGCCGTGCGGTGAAGTATACTACAGCGGGAGGGATTTCCAAGGAGCTCTGCATCTGTCTCGTGGACTGTGAAAGGTGTGTACGAAAACATATATCCCACAACCACAACTGTTCAGCTTTGAATGGAGTATGATGAGTCCTTAAGATACCTTTACAGCTGTATTTAATGTAACAGCTACAGATTATAAACTGTTACAAGCAAAAGCAATGTTAACACAGTTCATAGCTTGCTAGGGAGGTGGGCGTTTGTAGCAATTCATCAAGCAGACCTAAAAGCACTGATGAATTTGAGTCTTTTTTGCATCTCAGATTGTTAAACTCATTTCTATTCATCTATTTTATTTTATTTTATTTATCATTATTATTTTATATCTCGTCCACATCCCACAATAGCCTTTGCTTTATGACTTTTTAGTGTCTTGAAAATGTTAAGCTTCTATTCTTCCTCTGAAGCCACAGAAAGCACACTTGGTCGGGCCGTCCCTTTCTGGCTTTTGACAGGAAGCTCATGATTTTAAATGTACGGCTCATGCATAATGAATGAGTCTGAACAGGATGTGAGGGCAGTGCATCCAGGGAGCACCTGGGCCAAACAAAGATGCCCTTTCTGCCATGGGATTTGTGCCCTGGTACCCGCTGTCACCGGCACCATGCTCACACCCAGCTGCAAAGCATTCAAGCTCGCTACACACATTCATCTCGTCAAAGTTGACTCCAAAAAGTGACATTGTCCACGCGGACATAAAGAACTCTTTATAGTGTTATTAATGATAGGCTGAAAGCTGTGCACAAATGGTTTAGGAACAAGTTTGTCACTGTTCCTGTGATCTGCTTTGTTTTTTGTTTATTTATTCATTTATTTTTGCTTTGTTTTCAGTGATGGTTTTGTGAGGATGCAATGCGTGGCTGAGTTGCTTTGTTGGTGCGTAGACATGTCAGACATACAACTGAGTTTTTAGGACATCTAACATCTGTATTTTTATATTTAAACATCCTTATTTATTCATATCTACTCAACTGCAGAGTTCCAAAAGTAAGAAATCAGTCAAAACTTTTTTTCTGACAGGCAGAGATCAAAATGGATCTCGGAGCTGACCCTTGCACATGACATAATCTTGTCTGGCCTTGTTCTGTAGACAAAGGCAATGAGACTGAAAGGAATAATTAGCATCGTCTGGGTTTTCACTTAGCCTCAGTCTGAGCTGATGATTAATGATTAATATATGCAACAAGACAGAAGAAAAGTTCTCTGGTAGTTACAAACAGCTCCACACAACAACAATTTATTTGTAAGCATGTGTGTGAGTGTATGTGCAGAGCCAGCCGACTTGGCATGGACTGACCCAGTGGCATTGTTGCTCTGTGTGCTGCCTCAAGCATGGCAAGATTTATGCTGATGGGGGTGTGTTGGAATCCAGGCTCTCTCATCCAGCCCAGCTGCATAGAGAACAAAACCAAAGGCCCAGCTGCAGATATTAGCATGGGCAACCTCTCTCCCTCCATCACTCCCTCCTTCGCCCTCTACCTCCCCCACGTCCGCATGTGCCCCCATCCTACAAGTCTGTCACATGCCCACGGGACTTTTTGTGCCTGACTCTGTTGTTATGCTAATCACTCAGCCCATAAGAGAGAAGGAAAAGGAAGAGATGTTAAAAGTTGATTGTGGGGTAAAACTGAAAGGGAGAAACCAATAGGAAACAAAGAGGGAACAAAATATAAAAGAATCCCTAATTAATGATTGAGTTCCACTCAGAAAGTCAAGTCTGTGTCACCAAACAAAAGGATGCTAGCATTAGCACGCACACAGCCTCACATGAAATGCAAACAAGTCTTTCTTCAGGTCTGGTCGGGCCATGTGAATACATTAGTGCAGGGGCGCTTGATCTTTTGTTTCCCTGCGGGCTCCCATCCACCTACCTGGCTGCGATCTGTGGACTTACAGCAACGATTACATGTGACACCGACCATATGGCATCAGTTACGAGCGAACAAGTTGGGAACCCAAAGAAAAATTAATTAAATTTTCTTTATTTTTCAGAGCTATGTCAGCTGTGACAAAGTCCAGTTTGCACTTGGACAACGGAGAACATGAGCAGGAGCAGAGAAGTTTTGTATCAGCTTAGCCAAACTGTCAAAGTCATGCAAAGTAAACAAAAATCACTCTTGCTCCCATTATTATTTTAACTTTTTTCTCTTTATTTTTGTCTAGGCTCATAACCTCACACATGTAAACATGCCACAGAATTGACATTCAAATGTGTGCACATTTTTCATAAGCTTACCTCAAAACCTCTTTTCAAATCATCTGAAATATCCCTTTAGGTTCCCACTGTTGGGTGAAAAATATTGTTATTAAAAAGTCAAGATGAACATTTTATCACAAACACCTGTTGACTAAGGCCCTGTTTACACAAAAACGATTTCTGGTGAAAATAGAAGCATTTTGTTGCGTTTGTATTGTTCATTTACACAAAAATAGCGAATGTTTTCTCTGACAGCGGCACAATTTGAGAACGGGTTCCAGAGTGCAATGGTTCCCAAATGTCTCGGTGTCTGTTGTCGTGTAAACAGAAGAAATAGATATTTTCTGTCAGGGAATCCCTGGCTCATGTGCAGTATGACACAAAACATAACGGCTCCCTACAATCCACAGAAGAAACTATCGATAATGGCAGATGCCAGAGTATTGTTTGTGCTTCTGACTCATAAATCTAACTAAGGTTCTCATCATCATCATCATCATCATCACTTAGGGAAATTTTCCTCCAACACAGTGTTCATTTTCTACCTCTTTACTTAAATCACTGAAGACGGATCTCATACAGCTCCACTCTGTTACTTAACGGATGTAATGGTTTTATAATTCAAAGTCGGCCTAAGCAACAGTTGAACCTCGTCATCTAATCCATAGGAATATTTTATTCTCTGCCATCTCCACCGTTGTAGCGGCTTTCAAGTAGAACTTTTTTTTACGCATGCACACGTAGAGTTTCAAAAAAAACATAGCACCAACTAGTGGCACGGTGAGGGAATTACATCTTTACCACGTCTACCGTTACTGTATAAACAGAGATGTAATTAGAACGTTTTCATGTAAATGTGTTAATAGAAATGGGGGGAAAAAAATCTGTTTTCACTAGATTGTTGTCGTGTAAACAGGACCTAAGCTTTGAATTTATAAAACGGTGACATGTTAAACTGCTCCATGTTTTATCTATTAAACATGAGCTGTTTGCTAGATGGATACATGTTTAATATCAACTGTCAAAACAAAATGCAGCATGAAAACGTATTTTATAGCTTTTGTTTCTCTCGGTGTAACTGTTATTAATTTACCAGAGTGATTTTGTTCCTTGTTTTTTTTTTTTTCCAGCATGTGGCTTTGTTTTATGGTCACAGTCTTCCAGTGCACCTCTTAAAGCGTGTTCTGTTCTGTTTTATCACACCATCATTTTAGTCTGCCAAGGAGCACGACTTATTTTCCCCAGAATCAAGCAACTGAAACACACTGTAATCAGGAACAGTTTAAAAGTCCACTTTTATTTTTTTGACAATGAAGAAAAGAAGCATAAAAGTTTGAATGATAGTGTTAGTTCTTCCTAAAAGGTTGCTAAAGTGCCCTATGTTGCCCATGACATCACTAAAAAGGGTGTACTGATAGAGAAAATTAATTCAGAATCAGTTTATTATCGCCATGTCAATGAACGAGGTTCACAAACTAGGAATTTGCTTCGACATAAGGTGCGAATAGTAGTAAAGTAAAATAAAGTAAAAATTAAGTAAAAATTAAGTAAAAACTGAGAATATTACATAAGACATAAGCCTGTGTACACCCACAAATAAAGTAAAATTAAAAACATAACATAACCATATGTACACCCATATAATAGAAAACAATAAAAAAGCTTAGAGAACAGTACAGTAATTATATTTCAATGTAGTTGCAAATTGTTTTTTTATATATAAAGAAATACATTCAGTGTATTCTTATTTTCAAGCTCTGATATCACTTTGTGTTGGTGGAATCGGGGTGCTTAAGCAGCATACTTAACAAGGCCCAATCATCTCTCTGGTTTAACACTCATTCACCACAACCACCCACACACTTACTGCCCTTTTCACCGTCTGATCGCACACTGCTGGTTGGCAGTTTGGACAACTCACTTGTCCTTCTGCAGCCTTGCTGTATGCCACTGACCAGACAGATGGCTATATGAAAGGGGCTCAACTGTGTGCCCACTCCTCAAAAAAAACCTGGCAACTGCAGACAGCTGGATGCAACAACACTGACGGGTCTATTTTCAGTTTCCTGACTTTGTTACATTGAACGTATTCAGTGGGCTACATGAATGGGATGTTTCTTACGCACACGTTTGCCCACACATCCAAACAGGTTTTTATACTTTGACTTGAATTGCTTTGACTGAGAACAGCTGAACAATAAAGTAATCTCAAAAACGTATAAACTAAATGAAATGTCTGTGAAAATGTATAGGCTTTGGCAGCAGAAGACTAAAATTTACAGTAGCCAAGCGTACACGCAAGCAACACAATTAGATTTACTAACTACATGTGTCACTCACAGACTGTTTGTTGACCTTAGATAGGCTACATGGATAGCAAAAAAAATTATGTTTTAAAAGCATACCTGGGCTAAATTCAATCCCATTTTCTAATTCAGAGGTATTTATCTGTTGGCGTCAGCTCTAGACACTTAAGTCTTGTGGGCTAACGTTTGTCAAAATAAATTTTTCCATGCCTGGCTAGTGGAGACTGACAAGTGTGTATTTAATAAACCCTGATTTGTTTACCAGCTGAGCACTTAAGACCTTCGACTCAGTGAGCAACGACAGCTTGAACAACAGTTAAATGCACGTCGGGATGCAATGCTACACTCCGTGTGTACACAGGAGTAATAAGACAGCCCAGAACATCCATTTCATTCTGAGTAAGTTTTGACTTGGGGGTCATGTGGTGGTACCTCATCAATCATGTAAACACGCATGAAGCTGCTGCAAGTCAATGGCTCAAAGAGTTTATGATCACAGTAACCTCCCTCTCCCTCAGTGAGTTTTGATGTCGACCTGACTTGCACTTTGTTCACACTTCATTGCTGCTCTTTAGACTCTGTCAGGCCATAATGGGCATCTCTTTGAAGAGCACAGTGCACTGATAAGAAAACTCAAGTGTCCCATTACAAATGTCACAAAAGGACAGGTTGCAAAGCAAAACTCATTAATTATTTTAGTGAATTTGTTCTAAAGATGCATATTAAATGAAAGACTGTATTTAAAGCTATTGAACTGTTTAAAAACTGTTGAACGGTTTAAAAACTTTTGAAGTCTTTAAAAACTATTGCACTGCTTAAAAACTATTGAAGCGCTTGCCTGAATTGTTCTGATTACTCAAATAAAGCACTGCATAGCTATCAATTTTTTATATATACAGTAGTCCCTGGTTTATCGTGGGGGATCCATACCCTGTAGCCTTCGATAAGTGAAAAACCGCATAGTAGAAATAGTAGTACAAGTAGTAAGTAGTACTTTATTTTAGTATTATATATATATATATGTATATATATATATATATATATATATATATATATATATATATATATATTACAGCATTAACAGAGTACTCGAGTAATCTACACATCAATTGCTAGGACGTCTATCGATGTTAAAAATGTAATGTCGAGTATCCGTAGTGACGTCATATTATGTGACCACCGTATGACCGTAGGGGGCAGTGTTGCACTGTTGCAGGTCACAGAGTATGGTGTAACACCGGGTCCAATCCATCGAATCAGAACCAGCTTCCTCTGACCTTGTTTCACAAACAAAAAGCAAAAAACATTAATCTCTAAACCTATTTAGAAAATCTATAACATATTAATCTCTAAAACTAAACTTAATGCGCACCACAGCTGGTGGTGGTGAGGGGTGGTCGACCCCCCCACACACACACTGTTTTAAGTTTCGTTTCTGGTGTGCTGCATGTTTCTTCACGTTTGCAGTTTAATAATAATAACTAATAGTTTAGTTTTTCCTGTGACTTATTTGCAGTATGATAAATGGTAGGTGCATAATATACGCTCCCAATGTTTTGTTGGTCTTTTTTTTTTTGTAAATAATTACCTTTTTTTGCGGTTTTATTTATTTATTTATTTTTGTATCTTGAGATCTGTGACGTCATCAAATACTCGAGTTCTTCTCGGGTTTTATTATGTTAATGTCGAGTTTAAAAATTATATACTCGTTCAACCCCTAATATATATATATATATGTATGTATGTATATTAAGGTGTTTTAAACCATTGCCACACTCTTGCAATATTCTAAACAATGTTCCTAAACTCTAAACGATCTAAAAGTGCACACAATGTCATGAACTCAACTCTCTGCCACAGCTGCCCTCTAAGCTCTTGGCCACGCCCACTTCTCCGTTGAAGAATGGAGATCGACAGAGGAGGAAGGAGGAGGGAGGAGGAGCTGCTGAAGCAAGTTTCTCCTGCAGTGTAAGCTGCAAACAGGTGCATCAGGTGCTAAATAAATTAAAATAATTTATTTTATATTAAAATGTCATTCCAATCGTGCGGCTCATGCATCATTCAGACAATTGTGTGTCATGTCCAATCTTATTTTGAAAAACTGCAATAGAGTGAGTCCGCGATAAACGAACCGCAAAGTGGCGAGAGATTACTATATATATATATATATATATATATATATATATATATATATATATATA
>NC_056512.1:32745455-32755421 GCF_014905685.2 Nematolebias whitei
ATATATATATATATATATATATATATATATATATATATATATATATAAATATATATTTATATGTAAAGGCATTTTAAACCCTTTCCACACTATTGCAATATTCTAAACAATGCTCAGTGAGCAGGTTGCCCTGGTTCAAATTCTCGCCCAGGGGCCTTTCTGGGTGGAGTTTGCATGTTCTCTCCGTGCATACGTGGGTTTTCTCTGGGCACTCCGGTTTCCTCCCACAGACCAAAAGCATGCATGTCAGGCTGATTGATAACTCTAAATCTTCCTGCTACGAGAGTGAATTTGTGAAATGTGTTGAGTTAGGAGAAACTGATGATTTACTTTAATTAATTTCACAAAAATATTAAGGACATTTGCCATGGACTCTTAAATGTCAGTGTGGTGGTAATTCCTGAGAATATTTTAAATCTGCTGGTCCATAAGATCATAGCCTTGTTTTTAAAATATATTACTTTTTGTGTGGTATATACTTGTCTATATTTGTAGTAGGATCTCAGTGTTTGCAGACACAATCCCCATTAGAATCTGTTGGTATCCAGCAGAAACGGAGGGCTGACCATTAACCTGCTCCTTCACTCAGGAAGACGAACAGAAGGAGATTTACTGCTCTAATCAAAGCCCTGCCGGCTGCTGGAAATTGACCGTGAATGACGTCATCAACCTGTCCTCACTCTGATGGCTTAATTTATAAAGTATTCAAGATGCTGGAACAAAAACCAAAAAAAAGAAGAAAAAAAAAAACGTGTTCAGAGTCTCACACTGAATGTTTAGTTTGAAAACCATGATTGATGTGTTGTTTCTTGTCTTTTTTATGTCAAAAACTCTCAAATTAAGCTAGCAGTCATCTTTGTAGGAGTTATTTGGTCTTGTTTGTTTAACACCTACATCTTCTAGATTGAGTCCAGTGTTATGCTTTAATCACGCGTTGTATACAGCGACAGTGCACAGTACAAGTGGTGTTAATAGACGTAAACCAGCTAATCAGCACTTCATTTATTTGTTCTTATTTAATCAAGCCTTATCAAAACCGTCATCATCCACACCGTGGAACTCATGTGTACTAAAATAAATACAGATTTTCAATAGTTTAAGAAAACTATAATCCCAATTAGTTTTTTTTCTTCTTAGCATGTTAGCATATAGATAAAAAAAGTGGTTTCACTACTGAAAAGTCTCCCCATGTCTGTGCAACATCAAACAAAAGCTATTAACACAGTTTCAGTGTCCAGGAAGTTCAATCCACTTTGTCTTTGAGTCCCTGCAGTAGAATAATACAGTTACTTGCAACAGGATGATGAATGGTGTGTAGTTAGTTTGCAAAAACAGTCAGGCTTTGAGTTTTATTAAACAACTTAAGGTCTGGAGAACATTTCACAGATTTTTTTTTCTCAACTGTCAACGAGATTGGGTGTCGTTTACACCGTTAGAAACGCAAAATTTGAGTTTTCCTTCATTGGTTTTTGCTATAACTGAAAATGTTGATTATACTATAGGTTTACTTTTCTTTTAAAGTGAACCAAAAACGAAACGTGAATAAATAAAATTTTAATTCGATGTTAGGCTTGTTAGTGTGGCGCCACGGGTAGAGTACACAACTTCAAAACATGCCAAATCCTACATTCATCTAACTGTGATGATTTGTCATATTTCACCTCGTTTCGACACAGCATATACAGTCTTGGTGACGCACCAGAGAAATGAAGACTAATTAGGCCCAAGCTGTAAAATAAACACGAGTTGCTGGGCAATTTTGTTTTTATTGAAACTTTGCATTTCTCATTAGATGCACTTGAATTAGCAGCAAACTCATAATTACACGTTTGAGTTTAGTGAGAAACAAGCTTTAAAATATGAATTCCTTCAGATTAGCTAGGAGCAAATTTGTTTTTGTGGTAAATATTCAGCTTATAATTTTACAGATAGTCTGACAAACTATTCTAGTGAGCAGTCATAAAGAGATGATGCAACGCTCAACAGCTGTGACTTTTCTGGTGTTTCATTCTCAAGCAAGTCTAACAAAAGTTACATTTTGTCTTGCATAATTAAAAAAAACAAACAAAAACAAAAAAAACAGCCTCAACTGATGTGTAAAAACATGGGAAAAAAAAAAGTCTCTTGGTGCTTGAAGTGTCTGATTGGGCCCTCAACAACGATTGTTGCCTGAACGGCTTCACAAAGCCCAGAACTAGTTTGTTTAAATCAAATTAATCCAAGCATAGAAGCAGGACACTGAAATTGCAGGCCTCCTGAAAGGTGATCTGGCCAGCCCAGGGGTTGGAGTTTACATAGAATAAATAAAAATAATGACGAACAAAACAACAGCGCTGGGTCCCCAACAAATCGTGCATTTATCTTGTGCAGGCGGGCGTATTTTTATTATCATGTTTTATCTGAAATATGTAAATTATCATTTAAAAACACTGATCTCATTAAATTGTATACAGATATTTATTGAAAATATTAAATCATTTTTTACTAAATGTACCAAAAAATAATTAAACCCTACATGAAATTAAACTTGTAACATTTTTTTTTTTTAGTCCTGGTGTGATTTAACTCTCTGCACATTTGACTATTAGACTTGACAACCTTGTCCTGCACGTCTGCACCGACAGTGTGCTAATCAGCAATCTGTGTGCAAACCACAGTATGGATTTCAGAGCTGGACTGCTGAGGACTTCCATGGCTCACATGTGTTGCAGAACGTCTCTGGCAGCCCTGTCAGATCCAGTTCCAGGCCATTGCTGCCTAAATGGATCCTGATTGGGTATTTGGACAGGGAAGCGTGCAAAAGGTTGACTTATAAGCGACTGAATTGGTGCTGCTCCTCTATTTCACACTTTAGAAAGAAACATTGGTGGAAAAAAATACACATAAGTTACATGAAATCTAATATATCTGCGGTGACCCGTCATTTTAAATCAGCACTCAGGAGGGTAATAATCTTTATTTCTAGCCTGAAATATTATGACATTTTGATATAATCTACGCTACTGAAAGATTAAAAATCTGCATGTTTTTGCTGTTTTGTCTGCACGATGGAGGAGTTTGGACATAACTTTGTTTGAATGTTTTTTGAGTTGTGGTTCTCCGGTGTCTGACCTGCTCACGCGCAACAGGAACGAATCTCGCACATTTAAAAGCTATTACTCTGAAAGAGTTTGCAACGACAAAGCAAGGACCGCCTTCCTCTTGAACTCATCATCAAGTCGCCTCCTACACAGATTGTAGATTGTTAAAAAGTGTTAGACCTTTTCTACACGTGTCAAAAGTTAAACCAGTTTCTTGGCTTGAAAAGCCAAAGTTACGACAGAAAACAATACAACTCAACGAGAGCGAAACGTGAGTTCCCGCTCGAAGAGCTCTTAAAGCAGGAAGCATCACTGTTGGAAAAGCGACAGCGCATCTGACCAATAGCTCAAAGGAATGACTAATCGGTGTGATGGAAAATTATTACCAGTTTACATTGTTTCCTATGGTTTTAGCTTTTTTCATAGACTCAAGGAAGTGTATATGGTTATGTTTACAAATACACCGGTGTGGCCGGTGATTTCGAAAACCGGAAAGCTTTCTAGAAATACATGTTTGCACTGAAAGTGTGTCATCAAGTAACAATGCCATTTTTTAAGGGGATTTCTATTCAGCATGTGAAGTGCCAACATTTCTACTAAACCACTGTACTTATAAAGTTAGGATTGTATCATATTTTTAATAAAAATAAATAAATAAAATAAATATTAATTTAAAATAGAAATGGTGGAAAAAGGAAAAACAAAGTTCAGCTTTATCGTACTTGCCGCTGTACATGTTGCAGCGTCATATAAGTCGTATCAGTCCAAATATGTCTAATGAAGTGGAAACTAACATAAAAAATATGTTTCTTTGCCGTATAAGTCGCATCTATTAAGGGTCACCGCTGACTACCAGGAAACGTGGACCGATGTTGTGCCAAAAATCGATTGGCTGCCAAATGGTGGCTGCGGTAGTGTGCACGAGATGACATTAACAAGAATTTAACAAGATTAGCACTTAAAAACAATTATTTGTTTGCTTGAAATTATAGCAAATGTGTGTCTCAGTTGAACTTTTCCTTAATAAATGCACTTTAGTGGTCAAATCAGCTGAATTTCAAAAGCCGATTTGCGGCTGCAGGAGAACGCAGAAAGACAACTCGTGCATTTCTTTGAAATTTAACAAGATAACCACTTAAAAACAATTATTTGCCTGCTCATAATTATAGTAAAGGTGTGTCTCAGTTGAACTTTTCCTTAATAATTGCACTTCAATGGTCAAATCAGTTGCATTTCGCCTGGGCGGCGTGGCAACATGCAGCTGATTTGACATTTGCTGCAGGAGTTCCGGAGCAAGACAAAGGTGGCTCTGTATGGCAAGCCAAGTGTCTCATTAATAGCCACTTTTACCTATTAATGAGACACTTGGCTTGCCATATAACTCAAAGGCCCTCTAGCGGCTGAAAATGGAAGTGTTCAATAGTTTCCATGTCAGAATGAATAAAATTATCAGATCTCAGCAAAAAATTAGGTTATAGGTATGGGGGAAAAAACAAAACTATATATATACTTGCAAATTTATGCAAAAAGGTGCAACTTATACGGCAAAAAATACGGTAACTTAAAGTAACCTCAAGAAGAACCAGACAGTACACAGGGTCTGCCTGACTCAACTGAGAAGAAAAAAAAAAAAACAGTTTGTGGGAATTTTAATAACATAAAGGATCACCACATTTTAACACTAACCATAGAAATCAAAATGCATCATGAAGATTATATATACTGTTTAATTCTGGGGTAGGAGATGATGAACACCAAAAATTATTATCAGTGTTGTCAAAACCGCACGTCCACGTCCAACATTCAGGATTCACTATGAATGTTTAATCTATTCTTTTTTTGCAAAATATTTGCTTTTGTTATCAGCTCCTTCTCTTCACCGAGTTTACGAAAAACACTATACGCCGTCGCATGCATGCCCATCAGGTTCAGCAGGTGTGAGCTATTTGCGCTCTGATGATGTCAGAGCAGTTATGAAAAACTACAAACACCACAGGCATAAATGAGATGAAGAGAAAGTGATTGATTTCTTCTAATGAGCTCCAGCTCATAAAATGACGTATTGAAACTGTACACTTAAAACTGCAGGAATAACACAGGAATTGTGTTAAAGATGGCATTTTTACAACAACAGGTGATATTTTGTGCTTCAGGGAACATCTCTGCATCTTATTTTCTCTCGATAAATAAAAAATGGGTCAGAGGGACTTTGTGTTTGTTTCTTGTGACAAGGTAATAATTTGGGGTTTTGATTGTTGAAATATTTATAACAACTGGATTTTACACTTTTTTTCTGACAAATCATTTGCACATGCAACATCATTTGACACAGATTGGGATAGATGATGAATTGAAACTTTGCTGTCATCTCTGCAGCACTGCAGCAGATTATCTTCTCTCTCTCTCTTTTTGTATTTCCTTCTGAAACACAGTTACCACAAGCTCACTGGAAACAATTAGTTTACACAAACTGTGAGTCACAAACAGCGCTGGGCTTTAAAAATCAAACACATTTTACTATGGTTGTTATTTACATTAATGCAAGCATTTACATGTGAACTAACTGCAGAATAATTAGAAGAAATCACATAAATTAGATATGCTCACAATCCTAAATGAAGGTTAGGTCAATAGTATGGATGTTTATGAGGCATTCACACTATTGTGATCCATTTTTTCTCAGTACATTTTTCAATTTTTTTTTTTCCACAATTTTTGTGCTATTTCAACAAATCATATATTAAACATTCAGCTCGTTCAGGAGAAGGGTGTTATGACTTTTGGTATTGGTGCAACTTTAGCTTTTTGAAATATTTAGCCTTTTCTGTCTTTTTTTTTTTTTCCAAATAAATAAATTGAGCTCATTTACATCCTTAAAATCTTTAGATCTGTTTACAACCGTTTACTGCTCCTTTCACATTTTGTTCTGGTTCAGCTTCTTTCAGCTTCCTTGTGCAAATTTAAACATTTTTCAGCTACTTTCAGCTGTTCTTTCAGCTGTTTTGTGCTCCTTTCAGATTCTTTCTAAAACATTTTTGTGTGCCTTAACTTCTTTCTGCTAACTTCAGTTTGTTATGCTCCTTTCAGCGTAGTTATGTAAGTTTAAACTTTTCCTGCTATTTCAGCTATTATTTAGCTGTTTATGCTAATGCTAGCATTTTCAGCTAATTCCACATTTATTGCACTCATTTCAACTTTTTTCAGTTTATTAAGCAAAAATCTGTTCTCCACTTCCTTCTTTTAGATTTAAGCATATTTCTGCTTTTTTAGCTACTCTTCAGCTGTTTTTTGTTAAGTTCATCTTTTTTCCAGATAAATTACACTTTATGCTCATTTCTGCGTCTTTCTGCCTAATTGATCACAGTTGTGCTCTCTCCACTGTCTTCTGATAGTTTAATCTTGCCTTTTCAGCTACTTTTCAGCTATTTTTGCTGATTTCAGCTCTTTTTTTTAGATATTTTTCACATTTTTGTGCTAATTTCTGCTTATTTGAACCGCATACATCAAATATATGTTCTTTGTGCTTTCTTCTGCTAACTTAGGCATGTTCTTCCATTTCAGCTATTTCAGCACGTTTTAGCTCATTTCAGCTGTTTTTCAGCAAGTTCTTCAGCAATAAGCATTTGCACTGCATTTTCACAGGAAATGCAATTTCTCTAGTTTATTTTTTTACTCTACATTTTTAGATCGTTAAGATAAAATTAGTATTCAGCCTTTGAATTCATGATTATACAAAAAATAGTATAACAATTATAAATTTTAAAAATACATTTCTACTGTTTATTATTTTAAGACTGATAGATAAACATGCAACTATTTGGCATTATAAGGATTAATTCTGTAAGCATTTAAATGGTGCAAACAATTAAAGAATGTGGAAGAAACTGTGCACAGTGCAAGTAGCATTTTGTGTTGCACGTATAACTAAATATCACCAACTAAAGCAAAATGCTGATTTAGATTTTCTGTGGAACATTTCTAAGAACACTCCAGTGATTTGTGAGTCTGGATTCACTGTAATCAGGGAGCATATTTATTAATGTGTGTATTTTCCCAGGCAAACCAAAAGTGGGGCCCCTTGTTAATTAGTCGTTAGCAAACAGCAATGGTCTTTAATGAAGCATACATTCACCAGTCTTCTTCAGGCTACCTTCTATTTATTTCATTCACTGGGATGTTTATACAAGCCGACATTAGGAAATGATTGTCTAATTTGCTTTGACAGACCACAGTGTATGTTAAGACACATACTTTACAAACTGTTCACTAGAATAATTATTTTAACGTAAATGGGGGGAGACTCAATTTGCAATCAGACTTTTTTTAAGAACACAAATGTCAGTCTGCCGGTTACAGAGCACCTAACAGTAATGGAAGTGAGATTCATTGGGAACTAAAGAAATTGTGTTTCCTGCAAAAATGCAGTGTGAATGCTTATTTGCAGAAGAACTCTTAATAACAGCTGAAATTAGCTAAAACATGCTAAAACGTAGCTGAAATGGAAGAACAAGCCTACGTTAGAAGAAAGCAGAAAGAACACATATTTGCGGCATTAGATTGGAATATGCAGAAATGAGCACAAAAATGAGGATATCAAAAAAGTAGCTGAAAAGGCAGAAAGAAGCTTATTATATAAGAACGAAGTGAAAAGAGTTGAAATGAGCTAAAAAAGTATGGAATTACCTGAAAAAGCTAAAATTTGCATTTAGATCGCTGAAATAGGGAGTTTGCATGTTCTCTCTGTGCATGCCTGTGTTTTCTCTGTGTACTCCGGTTTCCTCCCACAGACCAAAAACATGCATGTTAGTCTGATTGGTAACTCTAAATTGTCTCTAGGTGTGAGTGAGAGAGTGAATGGTTGTCTCGTTTGTCTCTATGTGGCCCTGTGATGGACTGGAGACCTGTCCAGGGTGTACTCCGTCCCTCGCACAGTGATTGCTGGGCATGCCCCCCTCCCTCCCCCCACCCCCCTGTGACCCAAAATGAAAGAAGCAGGTAAAAGACAATAGATGGATGGATGGATAGCTGAAATAGCAGAAAAAGCTGAAACTAGCTGAAAAAATCTGAAAGGACTATAACAAGCTGAAATGAGCAGAAATAAGTTAAGTAGGCTTAAAGAAGCAGAAATTAGCACAAAAAACTAGAAATTATTTGAAAAAAAAAAGCTTAAATCAGCTGAAAAGTAACTAAAAAGGCAGAAAAAATATGAAATTTCAAGGAAGTGGAGAGAACACATTTTTGCTGAATTAGGCTGAAAAAAGTTTGAGTGCAAAAATTTTGGAATTAGTTGAAAAAGTCTTAATTTGCATAAAACAGCTACTGTATATGGTAGCTGAAATAGTATAAAAAGCTGAAACTTGCATAAATAAGCCGAATAGAGCACAACAAGCAGAAAGAAGTTAGAAGAAGCACAAAACTGTTGTAGATGGCAGAAACAAATCTGAAAGGAGCACAAAACAGCTGAAAAACAGCTGAGCGTAGCTGAAAAATGTTTAAATTTGCACAAAGAAGCTGAAAGAAGCTGACCCAGAACAAAATGTGAAATGAGCAGTAAAAGGTTGTAAACAGATTTAAAGATTTGAAGGATGGAAAATGAGCTCAATTCATTTTCTATAAGAAAAAATGGCAGAAAAGCTAAATTTTTCATAAACCTAAAGTTTCATTAAATCCAAAAGTCATAGCAGGATTGTCCTGAACAAGCTGAACGTTTTAATATGATTTGCTGAAATAGCACAAAATTTGTGGAACGAGAAAGATGTATGGAAGAAAAATGGATCACAATAGTGTGAATGCTTCAGTGTTCACACAGAATTGCTGATGGATAATTAAGTGTAGCAGAATAAGAATTAGATTTATATTTTTGTTAAATGTACCATAAATACCACATGAATGTGGTTGTAAGATGTATCCAATACAATGTTATAAATATTCAGATTATTTTCTATTCTTTCTGAGTCTTTTTGAAAGACTTCTCAGACTTCCTGCCACCAACGCTGGTCGGGTTACACCGAGGGGAAGATTGTTATCATCCGGTGATCCGTCAGAGTAAAAGTGACATCTTCTATAGGCAGGAAATACATGCATTCCACACAAAGCCATTGGCCAAAATGTCCAGGACAGCTGAGGATAAGTGGTTCTTTTTCTGAATGGAGAAATGAGGGAAAGTGAACGAGTATTGTTTGGTCTACAATCAGTCTTCATGAGAGACAACGCCTCTTTGATTGTAAGACCCAAGATTCAAGTTCAATGTCAAGGAATCAATAAGGAATGGCACAGGGGCCCCAGCTGTCAGAGGTCAAATGAGTAGGAGGGTGTGAGAGGGGGCAAATAGGAAGAAGATGTGTGTTAAGGCCCGACAGAACGCTTTCTCACTCTTTATCTCTTTAAGAATGAGAAAAAAAGACAATAGTTAACAAATGATCGAAACAACTGTGAAATTTTCACCGCCCCCAAAAAATTATATTGTACATCCTGAACAGCAAAACCCAAAATATTGTCAGGAGATTCATTTGTTATTTTGATTTCTTTTATTTATTAATCAAATTAGTTGCATGAAACAATTAACAGCAACGAGATAAAAGTTTTTTGCTGCAGTACTCGGTTTAAAAAAAATACACTACATTAAAAACTGTTGTTTGTCGTCTTGGTCAGGACGCTTTTTGTAAATAAGACTTAAATGTTGAGAGTGCATCTTGAGAAATTCATCCATCCATCCATTATCTTTTACCCACTTCTTCCTTTTTGGGTTGTGGGGGTCACTGGCGCCCATGTCCAGCCATCACTGTGCAAGAGGTGGGGGACACCCTGGACAACCATTGTTTAGAATATTGCAAGAGTGTGGGCAGGGCTTATGAACTCTTTATATATATATATATACACATATGAA
>NC_056512.1:32760421-32793701 GCF_014905685.2 Nematolebias whitei
GATAGATAGATAGATAGATAGATAGATAGATAGATAGATAGATAGATAGATAGATAGATAGATAGATAGATAGATAGATAGATAGATAGATATTCTAGTGATAACAAGTAAACAACTGTAAAGTTTTATTACTTCACAGGTAACTGCAGGTGCAGAACCCTTTTGACTGTCCTCAGTGTCTGTTGGAGAATTGAGTTAAACTATAAACGTCAAATTAGCATAGTGAGCCCACAGTGGAGCTCAAAGTTAACCACTGCAATATATTTGCTATTTAATACTGACGATATCAGTGTTTGCAGATGTTTTTTAATGTGTTTCCAAATAAACTGCTTAAAACCTATCATTTATACAACTCAATATTTAAATTTGATGAGGTCATAAGCAGGTAAATGACCATTTTGTAAATAAGGTGCATTTGTTCTACATTTTTACCTTTAAAAAGATCAAAATATGCAAATAAATGATTAGACCGTTGAGTTTAACCATTAACAGACTTTATACCACTTCATGTCATTAAGGAAAAAAGAAGAGGAAAATCTACGGCACACCAAAAAGACATATATTTACATAAATAAATAGCAAACAAAACATGCACCTGTGTCTACATTGTGGAGTTGAAAAGAACAGGAAAAGGTTCTGATATTTGCTCTGGTTCACATGTTAATGTTATCTTTTTACAAATTCCAAACTGATCTCCTACCAATCATAAATCCACTCGGTTTACATAAGTAGGCCAAAGAGAGCAGAAAGTTGGCTCCAAGGGGAAAGTCAGCACTGAAAACATTTTGTGAAGCAGCAACAGAAACCCACCTGACACTAAGGTGGGCTGCTCAATCTCATTTATCCTTCGGACCGAGCAATTTTTTGTCAGGAATAATAAAAGACTTTCCAACAAAGTCCAGTCATGTCATCTGGATGGTTTCATTTTTTTTTTTTTTTTGTTGAGACATTTCATCCTTCATCCAAAGAACTTCATCAGTTTGAAGAGCCACAAGAAACTGAGTCCCACAAGCAGCAAACCCACATAGTGGACAAACCAGTTTGCTGGTGATAAAATAAAAAAAAAAAACACAAAAAAAAAAACTTCCAGTTGACCTGACTGAACTTTGCTGGATTTTCTACCTGGATCATTGAGCATGAACTTTGATGTTTTGAACCAATTTGGCTATGGCTGCCTCAGAGGCGTCAATGGAGGAGAGGTTGGGCCTCAGAAACCATCTTATCACCAGCAAACTGGTTGGTCCACTATGTGGGTTTGCTGCTTGTGGGACTGTTTGTTTGTGGCTCCTTGGACTGATGAAGTCCTTTGGATGCAGGACGAAATGTCTCAACAAAAATAAAAAAAAGAAACCATCCAGATGACCTGACTGAATTTTGTTGGGTTTTTTACCTGGATCATTGAGCATTAACTTTGAAGATAAAAGACTTTCTGTCCCTGCTGTTTTCTCCCCTAACGATAGTGGGCACCTGTGATGTGGTTGTAGCAGTTGCCCTAAAAGAACAAAGTTGTTCAGTGCTGCGTGTTCATGTCTGCCTGTTACCAAAATAATTATTAGACCAATGAAAGAACTGAAATGAAACATATAAGAAATAATCTGTGAATATGGCTCTACAAAAGCCTTCTGGATGGAAAGTGAAACGTTTCAGCACAAAAAAAAAGAAAGGAAACTGTCCTGATGTCCTGACTGAAAATTGTTGGATTGTATACCTGGATTACTGAGCATGGACTTTGTTGGTTTTGAACCAGTTTGACATGATTGTCAACGAGGGAGAGGGTCGACACCGGAGGAGGGGGCGTGCCAAAGAGACCATCTTAGCACCAACATAACTGGTTTGTTCCACTTTGGAGTAAGCTGTTGGGGGAAGAATCCGTTTTGTGATGTGTGTTTCCTTGACTGGTGAAGCCTTCTGGATGGAAGGTGAAATGTTTCAGCACAGAAAAAAATGAAAGAAAGAAACTGTTCAGATGACCCCACTGAAAATTGTTGGATTGTATACCTGGATTATTGAGCATGGACTTTGTTGACTCTACAAATGATTAACTTTTCGAATCAACTGAAGATGGCTGCCACAGCCAGCTTGCCTCCAAACACTCCAAAATGGCAATAAGTCAGCCAATTTAGCAGGCATTGTTCTAAAATCAGATGTGTTAGTAGCCAAAAGTCACTCACATGGTCTAAATGCTATCTGCTGCTTGAGCTCTTTACCTTAATCTACATTATTATCTGTTTAAGTCAGCAAAATATTACATGAAAGACTGGAAATATTTGATTGAAACATTAAGAGAATAATCATTTGATGTGTGTTTACAGCTCATTATATTTTGGAGTCACTCCGATTCAGGATGTTCACCACAGCTAATTGACATTTTCCTCATTCTTTTAATTGGGAACAGCTTGGCGTTAATGTATGAAAACACATTGCACAGCACAGTTTGCTCTTTAGAGCTTTTAAATTATTTGGCAGGAGCAGAATAACAGCACTTTTGCAATGTATTCTCAGTGGCAGTGTAAACTGATTTAAAATACTGCTTTGCTTACGTTCTTTGCAGGAATTGATATCTTCAGACGCTGGAAATCACAGTTGTTGGTGCTGAGAGTTAAGATTTAAAAGTCTTTTTGGCCCCGAATGTCAGCTGGCATCTGTCACCAAGTGGTCAGCTACTGTACAGCCTGAACGTTATATACACACCATCTCCAAGCCACAGAGGTCTGCAAAGTACACGTTGTCGTGCAAAACTAACAGTCCTCTTCCTGCGGCATTAGTCTGCCATCTATTTTGATTTATGACTGTCCTATTAAAAGTGGCAGCTTGACTTTTTATGTTTGCCTAATATTTATTTTCTGTTTGCTCAGCTGATATTAAAGTGAGGTGATACGTTTTAGCCAGGTTTTGTTTGTCAATGAAAAATTAATGTATTCATTTTATTTGTGTTTTTTTGTTTCTGACCTAACAGAAGAAATAACGTGTATGTATGTATGCATGCACCAAAATGTGCCACGAAAGTGGTATCTTTAACTGCATTCTGAAAGAAAAACTTTTCTCATTCACAGTAGAGGGAGGAAAGTGCAGAAGTGTGTAAACATATTTCTCCTCTTCCTTGTCACTGTGTACACAAGCTGAAAGGATTCAGGACTCTGAAGTAAGTTTTTCTCTGGTAAGCAAGCTGTCACTTCAAAGGAAGACACACCCCGTTTCAGAGAAGTGTGACACCAAGGGTAGGCAGAAAAAAAAGGTTTGGCTGTTATTCCTGTTTGTGTCCAGAGCTCCATGTGCTCTGCAGAACTGCAGCAGGGCAAATGGTTTTCTGGCTGCAAGGCCTTTGACCTTGGTTTTTGGCGAAAGACCTTCATAAACTTTTACTTTTTCAAGATGTTCATGGTAAATTCAAGAGGTTGAAAAACTGGAAAGAATGTGGGGTGAGGTTTGCAGGTACTGTAGTGCTTGAATAAACTTTGAAAATGTTCACGTAGACTCATAAAAAGTCTAATTGGAAACTGTTTCATATATTTAAAAAACAAAAACCTATCTGGATGGATGGATGGATGGATGGATGGATGGATGGATGGATGGATGGATGGATGGATGGATGGATGGATGGATGGATGGATGGATGGATGGATAGATAGATAGATAGATAGATAGATAGATAGATAGATAGATAGATAGATAGATAGATAGATAGATAGATAGATAGATAGATAGATAGATAGATAGATAGATAGATAGATAAACTGTCTTCAGGCAGTAGATTGATGAATACCGTCCATCCAAACAGCATAAATGAGATATGTAAAGGAGGTCTGATTTACAGCACAGTGAACTGTGCACTCTGTTTAACAGATATTCAAATGATTTATCATAAACTAGCATCACAGACATCATGTGGTGAAAGGTGATGAAAACCATCTCAATTTTATTTGATGCTGCAACTCATTTCAGTTGTATTTGGAAGTTAATATTTTTTAATTAGGTCTACAGGTCAAGGGTGAGGTTCTGCCTCAAATGGAGGAGTTTAAGTATTTTGGGGTTTTGTTCATGAGTGAGGGAAAAATGTAACGTGAGATTGTCAGATGGATTAGTGCATCATCTGCTGTATTGCGGACTCTGTATCGGTCTGTTGTGGTGAAGGGGGAGCTGAGCTGTAAGGCAAAGCTCTCTGTTTACTGGTCAGTCTCAGTCTACATCCCTACCCTCACCTATGGCCATGAGCTCTGGGTAGTAACCGAAAGAATGAGGTCATGTATACAGGCGTTTGAAATGAGTTTCCTCCACAGGGTAGCTGGACTCTCCCTTAGAGATAGGGACAGAAGTTCAGTTATCTGGGAGAGACTCGAAGTAGAACTGCTGCTCCTTCACAATGAGAGGTCCCAGTTGAGGTGGTTCGGGCATCTGGTAAGGATGCCCCCTGGGCGCCGCCCTAGGGAGGTGCTTTGGGCATGTCCAACTGGGAGGAGACTCTAGAGAAGACCCAGGACACGCTGGAGAGACTTCTCTCGGTTGGCCTGGGAACACCTTGGAGTAAGAGCTGGAAGAGGTGGAAACAGATGTCTGGGGCTCCATGTTCAAGCTGCTGCCCCCATGATCCAACTTTGGAAAAAGTGGAAGATAATGGATGGATGAATATTTTTTTTAATTAGGCTCATGAACTAGGCGACAGAAACATAAGACCACTTTAGCTGTTGAGGGATCTCATTTGTAGCTTCCAAACTTAAAATTGTGGCACATTTTGTTTATAACCATCTGATAACTAATAGTTAGTGATTAACTAAAGGTTGAATAGTCATAATCTCCAGTAAGTTTAATATTTCAAACTATTTAGGGAATTTTTTATTTTTTTTGGTCACCTCCATAAACTGATAAAGACTGAATTTTTTCAGTCCTCTTAATTCTCTTCATTACTTTGAAAAAAATCTGTTTTTGTCATTGCTGTTACATTTTTGGACCTGCATTCATTCTTATTTTCAAGATAATCCGGAAAACCACTGAGTCAACTCTTTCAAACTGCACCATTTGAGTCAGAACAAACTTTTTTTGTGTTTGATTTCATGCTTTGCATTAAGAAACTTTAAACTTTAACATTCTATTTGCAACTCAAGGCACTTATTTTTAAGTCCTCAATCAGTGAAATAAATTGGGTGTGATGGTTAATTTTAGTTGAAATCCAATTCCTGACGAGAAGTTACAAGCCATCTGGGGCCTTTTACTCGAGCTGTGTCTGACAGTGCCACAGCCGAAAAGAGCTGATTAAAAAAAGTGTCTTTCCATGAAGGTTACATGTTTTCAAAGCACCTTTTACTTCACAGACGGTTCGAAAAAGTCAAGTTTACACCTAAACTAATTTATGTGCTTTGCTCCACATCATTCACAATGTGAAAGTCTTTCACTACGCCGCTGTTTAATTTACCATTTAATTAATTTTAAACCTTGGAAAAACAGGTTTGGAGGGATGTTTGTGTTGACCCCTTCCTCTTTAGGAGACAAGCGTCTAGGTTTCGTGGAATTTGACTGTACCGCTCTCAGTCAGAGCGTTAGGAGTGACGTGATCATGATTAATGCTAATCACGCCGGATTTACCGTGTGTTTATTTTATTGCACGCTTGGCAGAGCAGAGCTTGGACCATCTACGAGTACTCCTGCTGGAAGCATGGTGTTGGATCAGGGGATTTAGATAATGTTAGTTTTGACTCTAAAATACTGCACTGGCTTGTTTAAAGACTGGACAGGGGATGTGTCTGTCCAGAGCCACTGCACACATTCCCAGCCTGCCAACAGCACTCTGATTTCTCCACTAAAGTTGTCTCTTGTATCTCGTGATAAGAAGAAGTGATTAAATCTCCCATAATTCAGCTTGTTTATTTTCTGTCTGTTAAAACTTGAAGCTGAAATAAGTGAAACTTCTCAAATTAAAGTTCCATAAAGGCCGTCTGTTGAGCCACGCGGCTGCTTTATAAGGTTCAGCATTGTCTCCAGCTGCTTGGTACTGAGTGGCACAGAGCCCTCCGTGTGCCTGAAACAGAGCAACACTGCCACCATGTTGACCACGTGTACTGCAGAGTCAATTGATTTGTTATAACAACTCAATATCCAGCTTTGCAAGGAAAAACCTCAAACTTTATACTAGTTATGGAGGGTAAAACAGGTTAAGATAGAAACAAGCGTCATAGCTTTGGAGATCTTACACTAACACTGAGTGTGTTTGATGTTTAGTGAAGAAGTAATGAAGCAGTAATTGAGAAAAAAAATATGTGCACTTGAAGTCTGTGTCTTCAGTTTCACCAGTTTCACTCCAGCATATGTACTCTTCAGTATTTGCTGCAGCCCTGCCTCCGATAAACCACAGAATAACAGAAAAGGCTCAGATAAAATCCCAGTGTGCATTGTATCTGCCTTGTTTACACTGACGGATTCCCTTACCACTTGTGTTAAAAGTAGCCCTCCGTGTTATTCTACCAAGCAAGAAAGAAAACAATTACTCAAAATGAGGGTGAGTTGAAGGGAGGCCTGTGTGTAAAATAACAAAGACGTGCGACTGTTTGGATCTGATAAGCCCTGTCGAGTGTTTCCTCTAATGCCTCTGAAAATAAACAGCCAGGTTGATAGGTGAATGGAGTCTTGGTTTTGGGTCCTAACCACTGCCGCAGTCTAGGAGCTTATTTTAGGGGTTGGACCGGCCAGAATCTGTAAAAGAGCCCCCATCAGTGACTCAGGCGCCGAGTGAGTTAAACGGGTTAGTGTGTGGCCATCTGAACCTGCGGTGACACCCACTCTTTCACTGAAGACGGGAGGCTGGCAGCACTTACATGATGAAGTTAAATGATCCTTCAGATAAAAAGAAAACACAAGAATATCATAATATTCCTGCAAGAAAAACCTTGTAAAGAGCAATGACACCAGTTCATAAAAATAGCATTTTTATGATTTTTTTTAATAGATAGATAGGAGTTGTTTTCAGTTGGCAGCAATCCTATTTGTTATTTCTGTCAGATCAGCTGTTATCTGTAACAGGTAAGATATTTATTGTTCATAAACATTCCATAGTACCCCAGATTTTTCTGAAACATTCCTTTAAAGCTGGGGTGTCAAACTCACTTATAAAAGAGGGCCAAAATTAAACCCTTTTTTCAAACTAAGGGCCAATTTCAGAATCTACAATTAGATATCCAACATCTTTACCCAACATCTTTTCTTGGTTGCAGGTTCCTCAAGAAGAGTTTGATTGGTCTCATTTGATGTTCTCTGTTGCACTTTTGACATCATAATCAACGATTACAGAAACAATTAAAGTGATAAAAGTATTTTACATTTAAAATATCATCTTGGGAGCCAGATAAGATGTCATCGAGGGCCACATTTGGCCCTCGGGCCTCGAGTTTCACACATGTGCTTTTAATTGTTCGGCTTAAACAATTCACATAAAATCCTTGCAACAAATCCGTTCGGTTCAGTACCTGCCCTGAAAAACATTTGAAGCGATACAGATATGATAGAGCTCAAAGAATGAGTTGTGGATGATTCCCAGCTACTGCAGCACCAAATTTAGCTCAGTATCTGTCAAAATGGTTAAGTTGTAGCCTTTTTTATTTGCTAAGATTTCAAAGCTGTTGCAGCCATCTTGATTGGGATTGACTTCAAAACATCATGAAGGATGTATATAGGATGATATATATTCATCCTATAATAACGTTTAGAGTTTTTTTATTAAATCTGTCCTCTGGTTCATGAAACATGTATAATATGATTGCTAACACTACAATCAAATGAAAACACACTTGGGCAAAAAAAAACATTTTCTCCTTTCGTCCACAGCCACAGATGATGTTATAGCTAACAGACTTGTGATTTAGCTAAACTTAATGTCTATTTAACAAAGTTAAATCAAGTCTTCTGGACAATTTCTTTTTGTTGAAACGTTTCGTCTTTCATCCAAAAGACTTCATCAGTCTGAGGAGCCGCAACATTCATTCAACCTTTATTTATACAGATAATCACATTGAGCCTCAAAGACTCATTTACAAGTGAGACAGACAATAAAAAGTGGTGAAAATGACAATGTGTATTGGAGTTGGAGGCAAAAAAATAATAAAATCCTAACAGACTCTCACTCCTTGGTCGAGGAGAGATGGGCTGAAATTGAAAAAAACACCTCGCACATAAGCACATGGTGACGTAGACATTTTGCAGGGGAGGGGAGATGACAAGGGCGGTGAGTGTGTCCAAGGACATTCCAGAGGCATAAATATGGTATAATCAGCCATTTACCTCTGGTGAGATCCATAAACACTCTCGGGAGTCCCAGGTCTGCTGGACAGTTTGTTTTTGTTGAAACGTTTCATCTTTTGTCCAAAAGACTTCATCAGAGAAACACCAGAGCACCTGACTTAACTTTGTTAGATTTTTCAACCTTGATTATTGAGCATGAATCATTAATGTCTATTTGTTTAATCCTTGACAAACAAGCCACCCTGGATGATATTCTAAAGCAGTTTTTGCATAATTTAGCCAAAATTTTCTTTCCTAGTACAATTTATTTTCTGCAACTGTATATGAACAAACTTGATATTTTTCTGCTTTTACAATACCGCCTCAACGGTTAAACTGGTGGGTTCTACGAGTTTTCACATATCAGTGTGAGTAAAAGCCCTGAGGTGAGTGCAGTTTATACGCCCACTTGTTTCTGACATCATCCAGCATTTTAATGCTTCTAAAAATAGACTGCTCGGACAAAGCAACTGATGTCACTCCTTGTCTGAAAAAAAAACCCATGCCATCTCTTCTGCTGAAGTTATGAAAGCTTGTCATGACTTTCACAGTCTAATGAGGCGTTAAGCTGTTTATAGAACAGTTTTGCAGTTAATGAAAACAAGCATTTGGCGGAGCGTCTCTTTTTAATCACCAGACACTACTGGATGTTTGTTAACACAATTGTGCAAAATATGCATCTCTAAATCATTTTTCTCTACACTGTTGCCTCATCAGGGGAATGTGACGTGAGCAACAGGGAGAATGTGGGAATTTTACCTGCAGACAGGCAGGGACAGAGCCAGACAGCCTGCGCATGGGAACCGAAGCTAATTCACACAAACCGCCGACAACAAAACGTGTTTTATCTTCAGACTGCTCCGATGGGTTCTTGTTTTTTTTTGTGTGTATGTGTGTGTGTGTTTTTCAACGCTGCTGTTTTTTTGATGAAATAATCTGTTGAGGATTTTAAGAGATTTATAGGAGGGAGGGGGAGAAGAAAGATGCAATTTTGCTGTCACAGTAGTAACATGTGGACAACGAAATGAGTTCACTGCAGATGTCTGGGTCAAAGCCAGATAAAGACTGCCCCAGATTTCTTAGCTTAAAGACAAAATATTCTAAAAAATGATTGCCGTAATTATCATAATCACTTTGTCAGCACTACATTACCATAACAATATTTTGTTTGTTACACAGCACCGACCATAAATATCATTGTTGTACAATTTGTTGAAAAATATTAAAGGAAAACCTTTTATTTTCTATTGTCAGATTGTGGAGCTTGTAACTTTAGTAAGTCTTAGAGTTTCATTTTTCACACCAGCTGTCAGGAACAAAAAAATGATAGCAACAAACCATAATGCTCCTAGCAACTTGAATTTGAGGAACTTTGGAGCTTTAGCTTGGCTCTGATTGCTTGTTTGAGTTCATGGGCTTAAATAAAGACACTTAATCACAAGTGCTCAGTGGAGTGTTTTTCTCGAACCGTGCAGAACTTTGCCAAGACCTCAGGCATTCCCATCTCTGGACTGGAGGAATAATAATAATCCCGTCAGCTTAATGCATGACTCACAAGAACAACTGCCTTTGGAGAAACACGATATGCATATCATTTAGATTTGAACACAACTGTAATAATTCCAGGTTTTAGCTAAGGATAAGTTGTCTAACAATATGTTTTTGCCAACGTGGCCAGGAATTTGACCACAATGTAAAATATTAACATGTTCATGCCTCGCATCGATGCTGGTAGAAAATAAACCTTTAAATATATAAGCAGCGATTTCAAACATTACAGATGTGAAAAAAGCCTTTCAGGGCTGAGCTGCTGAGTGCTGGTGGTGTAGAAAAAGGAATTGGAGCATGATGAAGGGATGCCCACGGCCTTTCTTTCATGCTTTGGTCATCTGCTTTGGCCAAACTTTAAAAAACAACCTTGTTACAAAAAGTTTTGTTAAAGACCCCCAGCTACTACCACATCAAAATTGAAAGCAGCATTATTAATACTGACTGTTATTCCATTTATTTGTTGGTAAATGTTGATTGGCTGTGTTAACCATCTTGAAATGGACATATTTCAAAAGTTTGTCAGTTGTAGCATCCTGGAGAGGTTTAGTGATGCAGAGGTTAGTGAAGGTGGGCCTGTGATTGGAAGGTTGCCGGTTTGACTCCCCAACTCAATTTCAATGTGGAACAAGTGAAACACCCACATCTGCCTCCACCCTCATTTGCCCCACTCTGGGCCCTTGAGCAAGGCCCTTGAGCAAGGCCCTTGAGCAAGGCCCTTAACCCCAACCATCTGCTCGCCTTGGCTCCCTAGATTGCAGCTCTCTTCTCCACACAAAGGGCTGTGGTAGCTCAGTGGTTGCATCAGGAAGGGCAACCAATTGCCAAGTCTTCATGCAAGTTAGTTCGCTGTGGCGACCCCTGAAGAAAGGAGCAGCTGAAAGAAGAAGAAAGTCAGTTGTAGCATCCACTGATACTTTTCTGAATGTTTCATATATAATTCATCAAGTGGTTTGTGAGATGTTGCTAACAGACAACAGAGTTGATTCATCCATCCATCCATATGTCCATCCATTATCTTTAGCCACTTCTTCCTTTCCGGGTCACTGGAATGCTGGTGCCTTACCCAACTGGCAATACTAAAAGAATGTGTTGGGTATGACTCTCAGCTATCCAAGTTAAGTTTGATGATGCTACCATATTTTTCAGAATGTAAGGTGCTGCATTAAGTGAAACAAAACAGTCAGATAAATCAAACTTTATTCAACTCATTCACAATAACTCTCAACATTATTCAGTTGTACCGCATAAAATCGTATCGAGGTCAGTAAGCACAACCAAAATACATAAGGCACACCGGATTATAAGGCTTTCGCTTTTTGAGAAAATTAGAAGATATTAAGTGCGCCTTATAGCCCGAAAAATATGGTAATCAATGTTTGAAATTCGTTACAAAATGTACACATTTTTGGCTAAAATAGAAAAAAAAAACCACTGAAAAAAATGTAGCTTTAGATTCCTTATAAAATAAAAAAGGCCATGTTAATGTTTCATTACAAAATGTTACATCGCAATGTAAATTTTCCACAACAGTTGGTAGGTTGATCAACACTCAAAGAGCTGCTTTCTTTTTTCTTTCCTTTGTTTTATGAGCCAGTTAATTGTCCCAGCAAATTGCCGGTGGTCCATGATTTTTATCGTTTTGACGCGTTGGTGTTCTGAGGGTGGGCAAACCTGTCTGCACACACCTTTTAAAAACGTCAGAGCAGACCTGGGAAATAAACTGCTATTGGAAAGCATTAGTCTTCCAACGCAACAGGAAGAAAAAAAATCTGCCACCTCTCCTTGTAGCTAATTGGCTGTTAACACTGTTTTAACAAACTGCAGCTCAAGTGTAACACCCATGTGCAAATGAACAGGCGTGATTGGAAGAGACGTCAGCTGGGTTTCAGTGCGGTGACATCACATCTAGAAAGAAGTAAAAACAAGGACTTTTGTATTTTGGTTGATTAGTAATTGACTTTGCAGCACATTCATGTACATTTATCTGATTTGAGTCGGCTACCAAACAGTTAACAATGGCTGCTGTGTAGCAACAAACATGAAACTTGAAAAAAATACATCCCTTTAGGTGGAATTTTCTCTCAACAAATTCATGAATCTCATAATGTGAGGTACTGAAAAGCACATCAGCTGTATATAACATTCAATGTAGTGTGTAATGGCAGCGGCAAAGTCTGGAGAAAAAAAGAAAAAACGGTTCTCTTGAGGGCTCATGTATCTGCTTCAACTGTATCTGCGGCTTGCACAAAAACATCTTATTTCTGGGAGTTTAAAATAGAAACAAAATTAGGTTTATTTTCTTTTTTCTTTCAGGAAATTATGACGCAAATCAGTCCAGGTAGTTTTTTTTCCCCTTTTTTTATTCAAGATGTCTATCTTCCCTCTGCACATTGACAGAACTAGTTCTACGAAAGACTAAAGCCCATTCACTGAAAGAGAATTCACACTTTACAGGAAGCTGGCCAACTGACAAGTGTCTCAGTTTTCACTAAGGCGTCTGCCAAAGTGGTCCAGCCTGTGCCTGTCTGCACTTTTCACATTGTCTTAGCTACTCTTCCATGACAAGTAATTAATGAATAAAGCATGTTTTTCTGCTCCAAATATAGATTCAAATTATTTTGTAGCGTTCAGGATCTTGCGACACATTAAGAGTCTTAAAAGTTCCACTTCACCTTTATAAGTCAATCTAAATATCGTGAACGGAGACTAAGCATTTCTGATGATCTGAACTAACTTCTTTTTGTTTTTTGCTGACATGGTTCTCTTTTTTTACCTGCTATGGTTGAATGGGGGTGTAAATGTCACTTTGAACTGATGAACTGCGTTCTGAGCTGACTTGTCAAATAAAAATTCTCAGTTTCAGCAAAGAGAATAAATGCCCTATGTAATTTGACCTGATGTGTAGCTACAAACGTGTTTCATACTGTTTCACAACTTATTGTTTTGATCCAGTTAATGATGTGATTGGAGCCGTTTTTTTACAGTGTAAAAGGTTCAAAACAAAGCTGGTTGAAACAAAGGTCCTGTTAAGGCTACCAAGGTGCAGGTGACCAGCTCATATCCAAGTCATGTGGCCGGCTGTCAGGCAACGACCCGAGGCCTGGCTGATTGTTAACACCCCACAGTGAGACCTGTTGCCCCAGGCTATTAGTCATCCTGACAAGCATGGCTTTTTGCGCCACTCTTTCTGGTCATGACACACTTGTTTCCACCATCTCCCGACTTTCACACTCTGCTTCAGCTCTGATATATGCCTAACGCATAGTGGCAAGAGTGACAGAAGGCCGCTGAACCAAAACAAGCACCTATCAATTACCGATGAAAGAAGGCTTTTATACCTAGTTCTTTTTTAACAACGCCTTCAGAGCCAGGCGTGGATGTAAAACTTCTGCATGTGGACGCAGAACAAGTTTCTTATAAGAGACACAAGTGACCAGTTTTGCATTGCTCTTTTAAGGTAAAACAAAGAAAAATCAAGACTACAAATATGCTACAAATTGTTAAAGAACAATCTCGAAACTCTGTATTTTAGCTAAGGTTCTAGAAAAACTGATAAACTCTCAAATCAAAACATATATAGTCTAATTTAACATCTATACCTCTCCATCAATCTGGTTTCAGGAAACAACACAGCACAATGACTGCTTCGCTGAAGGTTTTTTAATGATGCAGTTGAAGCACTGGATGCCAAGGATTATTGTGCTGCACTTTACTTCGACCTGTCTAAAGCTTTTGACACTGTGGACCATGACATATGTCATAAGCTCTCAGAAATTGGTTTCTCAGCTCACACCATTAGTTGGTTCACTATCACTCAGGTTGGAGACAACGTGTTCAACATAATGGTACTTCTTCCGGTTATTTAATGGTTAGCAATGGTGTACCACAAGGCTCAGTCTTAGGACCCACCCTCTTTACAATCTACATAAGTAATGTAGGTCAGATCATCCCTGATGCATCTTTAAATTGTTTTGCTGATGACACAGTTGTTTATTGTAAAGCTAAAACAGTTGCTAAGGTTTTCCAGGTTTTCTTTTGAAATCCACTTTTGACATCATCCAGTCAGATTTGTTCTGTCTCAAATTTGCACTAAACACCGACAAAACCAAAGGGATGTTGTTTCCAAACAGGAAGTCGGTCCCAGCAGTTCTTCCTTCGCTTTTACCCTTGAATGGTGTTCCTACTGAGTTTGTCAATTCCTACAAATACTTGGGTATCTTGGTCAATTTGCATCTCTCTTTTAAGCTTCATGTCAAAAATTTGGTAAAGAAACTGAAAGTTAAACTGGGTTTCTTTTTCAGACATAGATCCCGTTTAACTCTGAATGCTAGGAAACACCTTGTAACTGTGATTTCCCTTCCCTCCATTGACTACAGTGACATTATTTACATGAACGCTCCTACAAGCACCTTGCAGATGTAGGACGCTGCCTATCATGGTGCGCTAAGATTCATAACTGGCTGTAACTACCATACCCATCACTGCACCCTATTCACTGGTTAATTGGTCATCATTACCTTCATGTAGACTCTCTCACTGGTACATTTTCATCTTGAAATCACTTCTTGGTCTGCTGCCTTCATACATCTCCTGCTACATGTCACTGCATGAGTGCAGCTGCAGCGTACACTCTCAGGACATTATTACCTGCAGTGTTCCCTCAGTGTGGACTGAAGATGTAAATGAGTCCTCGAGGCTCAATGAGACTAACATGTGTAAATAAAGGTTGAATGGAAAAAGGAATAAAGGAATGCATATCTCCCATCATTCCTCATGCCAGAGTTTTGGACTAAGGTCGTTTTCACACTAGATAGTCCGGTAGACTCGGTTCGGGACCAATATTCATGAGCTTTTGTTTACATTTGAGCTGGTGCGTTTGCATTCACACTGCACTGTGCAGTCGAGTCAACCTGTTGAACCAACCTGTTCCCACGCTCGCCTGTGGGGGCGCTGCACCAAGAACTACTGAAAGAAACAACACAAAACCTCTGAAGACAGGTCTTCTTCTTCTTCTGTAAATAAAATAAAAATGAAGTGGCATCAAGTTTTAGCAGTTTTAGGAGTTATATTTTGTCATTTTTCAAAAATGGACTTAGCATGAGCAGAAGATGAGACAGAAGACCATGGAGAATATTGTTTTTCCACACAAGTCAGCTGACGGCTCCATATAAGGTCAGAGAAATGCGTGTTTGTTTACCCTGCGGAGCGGGTCCGGTCTGTTTACATTCACACTGTACTCGAACCGCGCTGGAGTTCGTTTCTACCGGACCGAGACCTAGGTTTTAGCCCGGGCCAGAGTTCGCCTTTTTGTTCCGTGACAGAGTTCGATGGTGCGTTCACACCTCCCTAAACAAGCCGGACTTTCTAGGAAAACGAGCTAGAGTTCGATTAAAGCGGACTAAACAGGGCTGATGTGAATGCACCCTAAGAGCTTGTGTTGAAAAATGACAGATGTTCGTCATGTTGGTCAAATCTTGAAAAATAACACCACCAACAGGTCAGCATTGCATGACCTATTTGCTTTTGGAGTATGTGTTCTGAATGACTCTCAGCTAATAGGAAACCAAACTTTAGCTTCATGTCTGTAAACAAATTAAATGTGATGCAGCCATTTTTGCTTGATGCAAAGCATTTCCATGATCCAACGATTGTAAACTGTCTATCATAACCTTTACATTCACAGTTAAAAGTGCAACAGAAGTGTACTATAAGTGTCTTTTGAATGTTTGCATGATTTTCAACAGTTCCTAACAGGAAGCTTCTGGGAGCAAAATGATTTAAAGGGGTTTCTGTGCATGTGGATCCTTTAGCTTCATGAGAGAAGGAAAGGTCGTCCTTTAAATTCAATTTTTCTGATTTATGCTGCCATTGCTACACATCATTTGCTCATACTAAGTCTTAAAACAGCCACGAGACAATGGTGTTTTGTTCTGGGCATGCCATGCTTAAAAGCTGACCTCAAAGGGACGGCAGCAAAAAAAAAAAATTAAAATAATAAAAACCCAATGTCATGTGCTTTAATGCTGGTGCTTTTAGCTTAGAAAAAGAGTGAACCATTGCAATTTTAAATTATTGCTCTGATTTTTTTTATTATTTTATACAATATTCTATCTATTTATTTGCAAATTAATCCCCAAGATGCCATTTAAGGCAAGCAAAGAGAAATATAAGCACCGTTTATTAGACCATGCTGGGATGATGGTAAAAACATCAAGGTCCGTCTCTTCTCTTTTATCATTTCCTGCGAAGGAGGCATCACCAAAGCTTCTGCACAGAAACACTGATCAAATTAAGGCTATAGATAACGTGTGCGGTTAATTTACAGCTCAGAGGTTTCCTAACCTTGTTCTGCGCCAGTCTTGAGGTGAACAGCCAAGTTGCGTTGAAAAACTCTGAGGTGTAATCAGTAATGAAAAAAAGGAAGCTGGATGTCAGGATTTTATTAATAGTTTCCTCAGAGGAGCTAAATTTATGAGTGGATGGGATGAAGAGGAGATATAAAGGATGAGGACAAAACTACAAACCATGTGAAAAACATATTTAAAATAAAGCACATATGTGAATAAATAACTTCTAAATAGGTGAAAAACTCTATTTTTCACACTGACTTTGTTAAGCAAGATACCTTTTTGCACTTTTTATATATTAAAAAAGTTTTCTTTTTTCCTGCTTTAGCCACCTTAGGTTTGTATTTCAACACAGCCAGCCTCTGACCCTTGCAGACCTTTTAGTGTGAACTTAATTGTGCTTAAATACAGTCACACGTAGTTTACTGTGCAACCAAAACAGAAACCATAACACAATGATGGTCTTGAATGAAATGGAGCATAATGCCAGAATATTTTATTACTGTTGAGAGGCAATAAAACACGAGGAAGAAAAAATATGAAAATAATAGCATTTGAGGGATTTGGTGTTTTATTAAGGTCATGTCATGAGTTCTGGCTTTATAGACATGTTACAGTATAATAAACTGTATTACTTAGGTTTTTGATTTTTCATGTTTCATTCCGTTTTATGTTTTCAAAGACATCCCAATCACAAACCGAGATAAATTACTTAAATTAGGGAGTAATTTTAGCTTTATAAATTTATTGGATGTAATAATAATAATAATAATAATAATAATAATAATAATAATAAATTAAAAGAACAATGCTAAAATGAGCAAACCTTATACTCTTTTGTTGTCCTATATTGTTTTAAACACATCAGCTTTCCAGCATGTGAGTTATTCCCTCTAAATACATAAAAACATGTCATTTTCTTTTTACTTTTCATAAGGAAGTTGTTACAAGCCAGGTGGTCAAGAATTGCCCTCATTAAAACGTTGGTTTTTGCTGCTAAGCAGCAATAAACAAATGTCTGTAAATCCAGAAACGCATTTGTAGATAACTTATTGGTCTGTTGATGTCATGGCATTTGCATTTATCCTTATGTTCTCCTCTAGGGAACTTTACCAAAGGGGGAGAAAAAAGGCAATTATTCATATTTATGGAAATTATCTCGGAGAGCTTGGCCCATGGTGCTCGGGCTTCGCAGCGGGTGCCCTGCAGACACAGACGATGATCCCTCCAGCAGCTGCTGAAGAAGGACAGAGCTGGGATTCCCATTAAAAGGCCACAGCGAGGTTTCCATAACAAAAAGAGCAAACATAATATGATCACTCCTACTGGAAGTGCTGTTGTCATGGCTTAATTAAAATATGCTGATGATTTTTCCCTCTGCACGTTCTAAAGGTGGTTCAAACACTGGATATTGGGGTGATCTTGTCAGTTCAGGTCAAATTAATTTAAATTTTCATCAACAAGGTGATATTGGTGGTTCTATATGGATCTCAGGAGCAAATGTAAACTTTCTTGTCATCATGTGGTACCAGTGAGCCTGGTTTTTTATTCTGCCTCCTGACAGCTCGACTTCCTAGAACCCTGAGCTGAATAATAAAAAGGAAAATGAACAAATTAATGCTTTCAATGTTATTTATGATCTCATCAAGTACTTCCAACCTCATTTGCCCCACTCTGGGCCCTTGAGCAAAACCGTTAACCCCCCATCTACTCCCCTGGGCACCCTAGATAGCAGCTCTCTACTCCACAGAGGGTTGTGGTAGCTCGGTGGTCCGTAGTTGCGTCAGGAAACGGCATTGGGCGTAAAAATAATTGCCAAGTCTTCATGCGACTCAGTTCCCTGTGGCGACCCCTGACGAAGGGAGCAACTGAAAGAAGAAGAAGAAAAAAATTAAGTAATTCTGTGAAATGGTTATAAATAATAATTTAAATATTATTACATATATAGAATTAAAATAAATATGATTGATGTACACAACTAAACAAAAATTAATTTTGACTCTAGAGTGTGAAAATGACCTTACAAAAAATTTAAAACTGCAGTTTTAATATCATTTTATTTACAGGCCATACTATTCTAAAAACAGACCAGAAAGTCTATGATAATAATAATTGATATTGGATAAAAATGTACATGTTACAAAATGTATAAACTGATGTTGGAGTCATGTACATCTTTGAGTTGAGCCTTTAGCTTCTGTTACAATTTGAAGTGTCCAAAGTTTGTCATTTTAGCTTATTCTCCAATAAAGTAGCTCTTCATCTTATAATTTAAGCTGAATAAATTATACTTTTAATTACAGGAAATGAAAGTGATTGTTGACTAAAGAAGCAGCAAATTCAGAATGCAACAAAACTCCAACAACAACAAAAAAAAAACGTAAATAAATCAATTAAACTGAGATAACAATTAATCGCCACCCCCAACCCACCCACTCCCCACACACAAAAACATAGGTGGAAGGTGTTGCCACAATTTACAGTTCCCTGACTGAAACAAAGTTAAACATAAGAACAAGTTTTGAAAATATGGTAAGAAATCCACAGAGTTAGAGGTAGAAGCCTTTGGTGAAATGTTTTAGTGCAGATCCTAACCCAGACCTTTGAAAACCAGCTCTTGCACATGGACCAAAGCCTGCAAATTAAAGATTTGATTTCCATTGTGTAAATGTGTGATCATTGATAAATTAATCATTTCATGATTTAAATATTGAATTAAAAAAATATATATACATAATTACTCCTTAAAAACATTTTCCATCAAATGGACATTGAGTGTAGGAAACATTTTCACCAGAGCTGCCCAAATGTTTGTAGGTAACTATGTTTTTTGATTGCTCTCTGTGAAAGTGGGTATTTATCAGCCATTTTACCTTTTTTTTTCAGTCTTGCCCAGGATGGCAGGCGCCAACAGAAATGCAGGGTGAGCGCCACTGACCAATGTGCCATAGAGCTCTGGCCTCTTTCCCCTCGTCCAGTGGGCAGACAGGAAGAGTAAAACCTGGATTCACACTAATATGGACAAATGCCTTTTTCAGGCTATGTAACCTGAGCACCAGGGAAAATACCTCTGTGGCTGACAAACATTTAACAGCTTTTCGCATCTATTAATCACAGCCTTAACTTTCATTTCAAACTATTTACTTTTTCCAGCACTTCAAACACCCAAAAACATCTTGGAATATCTTGCAGTTACACAGATATTAAATGAGGGAGGAGAAAGGATTATATACTCAGCTTCCCTTGGCACTTCCAAAAAAAATCATGACGCTTTTGGTAGATTGAGCTGCTTTTCTTCTTTTACAGGAACCAATGATCAGAAACTGGCTCGCACTATTTTATAAGCATTTTCAGACTCTAACCAGTGTCCATCAAAACTCAGCTAACACTGAGACCTGGGAGCCAAACCCTAAAGACCTTGACAGCCTTTGAGTTTGAGAGCAGTCCTTCAAGATGCAACCCAGAATCAAAGCTCTAAACAGTCATGGCTATAAATCTTATGATTGTTGCAGCTTCTTTATTACTATCAAGGTGCTCCCTCTAGTGGGGCAGGAAGTACTCAATTTATCTGTCTAGAGATGATTATTTTATCATTTTTAGATGGATGCAGTATTGCAGTGGCTTAGAAGTAATACCCGTGTGCCAATGTGCCAAAGTTCCCGGCTTTAAGGATTCACAGAGTAAAGTGAAGGCACAGCAGTGCAGAATACCTTGACTCTGGTTCCTGAAGTATCTGTGTGGTAGAAAGTAAAATGCAATGCATTAAACTGTGCTGGATGAAAGTTTATGTCAAGTAGATAGTATAGTTTACTGTAAAACCTCTTTGCGTGGTCACATGTCTTAAAAAGTGTGAAAGTTCTGTCTGCAGAGATGCAATCCAGTAAACGTGGGTGTTTCAACCGAAAAGACGCAAGAACATACAACACTGATCTCGTCAGTGTTTTCACGCTGCCTGTGTTTATGTGTTTTTATGCAAACATGAGTAATAAAAACAGCAGTGCAGCATAATACCACCTGAGGCCTATTAGGTTCATTTCAATTTAACTGCTGCATCTGGGGAATCATTAATTAGCCAATCAATCGCCTGTTCTCGTGACAGGGCGCCTGGGCTGTAGGGCGCAATGGAAACCACAGCTGGCCGTATGTAAATGGGAGTTAATTAAGAAGCTTACGTTTCGGCACCCGTATTTGGACTGAAAACATTCTCAGAGGTCCGAGCCAGAGTAGGAGAGTCTCCAACACCCTGCTGTGGTCACATCCCATCTCTGTCGGACAGAATAATTTCACCTCATTACCTCCGCCATGTATAAATAGGACTCTTTCCACCCACCAGCTCTTTAACAACATGTGCTCTTTAAACACCCACAATTAACCCCTTGTGACTGCGGCCTTGTGTCTACCCCGAGTAGGCCAGTGTGTTCCAAACTCCAAATCTCCAGGGATTGCACCCCACTCTCACTGAACCCATACATCCAGTTCGCACTCAGCCCTGTTCACTACACCTCCACCTTGGCACACGTTCGTTAAACAGTCGTATATCTTGTGTTGTGTTTTCCCTCCAGCCGGATTTAATGGATGACTGATAGAATTTACAACGTGTCTCGAGCAGCGAGAAACACGTCATGACAATCTGCACATGCATTGTGCTTACAGTTCGCTCCCGTATGTCGCTTGTGTTTCGGCCCACCCTCACACAAACTTTACATGCACATACAAAAGGCATTACAGCAACCCTTACAGAAACCCCGCATAAACGCTACATGTGAGAAAATGCTATTAACTTGTGAAACGCATTCTAAAAGTTTTAAACAAAGCAAGTGCTTTTTCAGCCACCAAACTGGGGGGTGCTATTTTAATTTTAATTTGTAGAGTGCATCATTGCATTTGTTTAAATAATATTCAATCTCCAAACTCCACAGAAAAAGCTATTTGGAAGCGAAGCAAGGTGTCTTCAAACAGACAGAATAAAAGTCCAGTTGCTTTATTTGCCATGCACTGGATGACTGAGAATCAACACCAGCACATTGTGAAACAAGTTTTCTTCGTGTTTCTCAGAAGATTTTGGAACATTTTCAACATAGTGCACGTGGTATTGCGATTCTTTTATATGTGATAACGTGAAAAACGTTGTAAATTCACGTTTGTTCCTCTAATGGTGAAGATTTTTACTCTTTATTGAAATAAGAAACAAGCAGGGGTGGAAGTAACGAATTACAAATACTCACGTTACTGTAATTAAGTAATTTTTGGGGTACTTGTACTTTTATTAGTATTTATTTCACGTGCCTAATTTTACTCATACTTAAGTACAATTTAGACCATGTAATCTACTTTGATACTTTTAAAATCAGAAGTCACTACTGAGTACGGCCGCAATTTGAATTAATATTCAAACCGTTCTTTGTAGCCAATAAGGTTCTCAGATCGCGACCGCCATTTCCATTTACTAAAAATGCCATTTGCATGTGGATGACAAGTGCAGACTGAGCATAAAACAGTTGCTTTGCAAAATATATATTAGTGTAACCATGCATCAAGAATCTAAATAATTTTAAGTTATCTAAGTTATCTCTTTGTCTTCTTCATTTTTTTTTTTTTTTTTTTGTGTCGTTCTGTTTTTTAAAATATGGTCAGTTTATTCTAGACTTCCTGCACTACGCTCTGTTCAAACACCACGGCCTATCCTCACTGCGCCGTTTCTGAGATATTGCTCCTGGTAACAGACTGGGGACTCGCTTGCTTCCTCCCTGCAGCAAATAACTCAGTCAAGTGCTACCTCGGAGAAGGTGAAGCTCACAATGGATTTCTCAGATATTCAACGCAAAACCACAGCTTTCCTCACCCATGAGCACCACCTATAATCACTGTGTCAGACTTTGGCTCTGCAGCGACCTCAGACAAGTTGTTTTTGGACAGGTACCACACCAGAAGGCGGGAGTCACCTCGTGCTAAAACTGGCAGCGCAAGGGGCTTTTCTACAGAATGATTTAGGTGAAAAACGCTATCTCACTAGCATTGTTAACCAGGTGTTTAGACGATGTTGATTTATGATTAGTTTGCAACCAGGTAACTACTCAGAGAGTAACCAATAATAAGTAGAAGAGGTTGTGGTTTAATGTTTTTACAGCTATATTTACTTAAACATAAATTGAGGAAGTTGCTCTTTTAGACATAGAGGACATCCAGTTAATCTTAGCCCTTTGTTGTCAGATTACCAAAAGTTCGAGAAAGTGTCACCCAATTTTTTTTATTTTTTTTATGAGCATTGCATCATGCAGGTTGCTGTCTTAATTCCATGCACTGGCCTTTTGTTGGACCCCAGTTTTATGAAGCCAGTAAGGAATTATGACATATGATAATGACATTACCATCCTTGTCATGCTGTACCTCACAACTTTGTTTGTTTGAACTTTGGAGCAGATGAAGAGAGAAGCAATATGGTGATTTTTTTTTTTTTCTTCTATTAGACTACGCAATGCTAGAATTGCATGCCTTTTTTCTGCACTGAATGTCTAAGTAGCCATGAATGAAAGTCATGTTTGAGCACAGTAAACTGCTCTGTGGTCATGCAGGGGGAAAAAAGGTAACCGTGGCCAATGCGCACTGCTCTTTTCCATGTTCAAATTAGGCCGTTAGAGACTTTGGGGCAATAATTAGCTGTGGGCCCCCACTGACCTCCTAAGAACTACCTTCTGGATGGTGCCCTGCTGCCACAAAGGTCCTACAAAACCCTGCAACCAGTTCCCTGCAGAAAAAATACGCAATCCTCATTTGGGGTAATTTCATAAAACAAAGCCTTATTTGGAGAATATGTTCTTTCGTCTTGACTCGAGACTCAACGACAAGACGGCTAATTGATTTAGCTTCAGAGTTGCAAGTAAATACTTTTATGACTAATTAACTGAACCGTTGAAGAGTGCTGACTTTTACTGGAGTTCATAAGCACGTTTTATTTAGCTGATGTGGATTTGTTTACTTCTCCTGACCATAGCTGACTGGAGTCTAAAGAGGAACATTGTTGTGTTGTCTCAGAAGAGTAGCAGAGAAAAAGTAGCGTATACCATACTTTTCGGACTATAAGGCGCACTTAATATCCTTTAATTTTCTCAAAAAATCGACATTGAGCTTTGTAATCAGGTGTGCCTTATGTATTTATTCTGGTTGTGCTTACTGACCTCGAACCGATTTTATGTGGTTATTGTGAATGAGTTGAATAAAGTTTGACTTATCTGACTGTTTTGTTTCGCTTAATGCGCCTTATAATCTGGAAAAATACAGTATTTATTCCTACTGCTGTTTTATACTCTTATTCAAAGGGGCTTCAGATCAGATTTATTGATTAATACCAGACTGAACTGTATCTTCTCAGAATAAGCTTTATTATCATTGCACTGAGATACAACGAGAGTATCGCCGTTCAGTCGTCCGAAAGATGGACAGAGTGCACGTAGCTGCTGCTATATAGCGCGGCCTTCTTATCCTAGTCAGAATATATTTTTTTAGATAGAAAAAAGGGACAAAGCCATGAGGAGAGGATAGTGGCATTACACAAAAGATCTCTTCACACCTTGTCCTAACAGGACACGATTTAAGACATCCAAAAACTCTGCCAGCAAGCACATTTATGAACACGTTACATATGCATTTGACGATGAGGTGGTCCATGAAGCACTAAAAGATAGTCCATTGTTCTAAAACCAATCAAATTTAGATTACATTTATTTATTCACCTACTGATTAATCAAATCTCAATAACTGAGGGCTGGATTTATTAACTACAGTGACCTTTCATCATAACTAATAGTAGTACAAATAGACTAAATTTCCTTGTCAAGGTTTTACTATAAATTTTGAAAGAAGAAAAATTCATCAAAGAAATTGAAAAATTATTACAACAAAATAAAATGAACACTAATAAGTTGGGAATGTTATTGTGAGTTTTAGCATTAAGTAAATATTCTGATGACAACCTGATTTAGCAGATATACTCACTGAGCAATGATTTAATGAGGATAACACATGGGAGCAGAAGTTAACTTTTATGATCTGAGGAAGAATTTGATTAGGAATTTATCTAAAACAGGAACATTGGACAGGATGTTTGAGATTAGGATCTGTTGTAGGTTTACAAGAGCATTCTGAATAATTCACACTACTTTGATCAGTCTTTCTCTTTGGAATTTAGGTCAGAAAAAGTATAATATGTTGGATTGTCAGATGAGGAAGGATTAGATTCAAAGTGACAGTTTGTTCATCAACTTGCCTCTGGTCATGGTCAGACCAAACGTTCCTTTTCTCATCACCACGATGAAAGAGGTGCCTTACAGTAGTTCAGCTGGATTGGGGTAGGCCTTCCATGGAAATGATGCTGTGCAGGTTGAGTGTCCTCATCAGGCCCATGGAAGGATGGTGTGAATTTGAGCATCGATTGAAGATAAGCTGAGGTCAACAGCTTGCCTGGAAGATCGCCCAGGATGGTTAAGGCACAAGAGAGAAAGAGGTCTGGAGCCGACAAAGACTAATACAATCTGGTTTCTCAGATTTGATTAAGTTCTTATTAAATACAACAACAAAAAAAAACGTAAATCTCCCACACTCATTTCTCAGCACATTTCAAAAGATTTCAAGGTTCTTTATTGTCATTCGCATCACATGTGGTACATGAGGTGGAACAAAATTGTGTACCCAAGGTTTCAGTTACACTCAAAAATAGCAAAAATATAAAGTATAAAAAGAAACTGTGTATAAGGATCTAAGACATAACTAAACACTAATAATGTAAAATAATACGGTATATAAATAGTATTTTAAAAAGCAGCCCAGACATGAGTCTGTAGTGAACATATGGGTATGAACACAGCAGCTTAAAGGCATGAGATCAGCAGCATGGATAATCAGCAGCACAGATAAGTCACATATCACCAATTAAAGTGCATTACAGTGATTTTTCTTTTTTTCTTCTTCTTCTTTTTTCTCTTCACAGTGATCATCCTGATTAGAGATTCATGAGTCTAACAGCTTCAGGGTTAAAGCTGTTCCTCGGTCTAGTGGTTCTACACTTAATGCTCCTCAACCTCCTGTCTGATGGGAGTGGGGCAAAAAGTGTGTGTGCTGGGTGAGTGGGGTCCTTCATGATGCAGGTGGCCCTCTTCCTGCATCTGGAGGCGTAGATGTCTGTGATGGTGGAGAGGCTGACTCAGACTGTCTTCTGTGCAGCCTTCACCACTCTCTGCTGAGCTTTCCTTTCTGCAGCTGTGCAGCTCCCGCGCCACATGTTGATGCTTTCACAATTGAAGAACAGATTGTATCTTTGCATGAATTATTTTTTCTTTAAGCCCTAAAGAAAGTGTGATGGAGAATAATGGACATGGTGTAGATTTGAAGTTCTGAGTGTGAGAATGATAGGAAAACAACTTGTCCAAAACAATTTCAGGTATTCAGTCATAACACAACGACTTTTTTTTTTTTTAACATCGAACAGTTGCTGGGAAGATGACAGAAGTCATAAAAGAATAAATCCCTTTTGTACCACAGTAAAATTATGTCCACCGCCTTAGTGTTTTTAATTTAGATTCTAGTCTAATTTCTGTGTCGCTGGATTCAGATATTCTTTATTCCATTGACTGATCATTTCTGCTGACACACCTTACAGCTTCATTAATTTATCTGCAGAGCTGCATCCTCATGACTTGTAAAAAAATTAAATGAACAACCTCTTTGTGTAGAGCAGATATTTAATTTTCCTCACAAGCTTGCAGCGGTTGAGACTTTGAAAGTCGTGCTCACTTTTTATTTTATTATAGGTTAAAATTACTTTAAATATATCAACCATTGAAATTTGTATTGAGCGTCACGTATTTGTTGTTTCTCATTTTAAGCTGCACTTCTCCAAGTAAGAGCAAAACATGATGCATGTTAAAAGGAATTTAGCAGCTGTGTTGCTTGTATGGCTAAATTAATACTTACATGTTTTTAAACTTGTGATATATGATGTCATGATATTACTGTAGACACCCACCTTGGTTCTAGAAGTAAAGCATTAATTTACGTTGATTTTGTTTTCAATTATGTTTTTTTTCTCAATTTAATTTACAATTCCACTAATATGTATTGATTATTTTAATAATCTTGTAACAAATAAGTCTTGTCAAGCCTTTAGTTACAGTGACTTGTTACAGCAGTCCATCTTAATAAATTCTGACAGTGCTCCTTATGAGGTAAGAAGACCAGAAAGAGCAACGCTAACGCGAGGCATGTGCTGAATGTTAACAACATAATTACCATCGCATGTGATGCGAACAGTGAAATCATTTTGGCCTGTGTTAATTAGCGTCCATCTGCTGTTCGGACCTGTAGGTGGACAAGCGTTTGTTATATATAGGCTGTAAACCGTGCATCTGAACCGTGACGGACGGATAACACACAAACGTTCAGGTTGTAACAATGAAGAATTTAACATTGACAATTATATAAAGATGTTTGCAAGGCTTTAGTCAGTAAAGATTTTGAATGCAGAATGAGATGATAAGCATTTTTAAGTGAAATTATTGTGAAATTTATATTTTGTTCATTTTTGTGAAGAAAAGCATTGAAGGATTGTAGTTTAAATGTTTGGGCGTCCTCAAAAAAATTGATTTGTCAGATTGTTTCCACCAGTATCTTGGGTGCTACGGTTGATTAACAAATATTTATGATGGAAAAATTAAGCAGTGCAATTCTGAAAGTGTTTAAAAAACTTTGCCTTGTTTCTTTTTTTGTGTCAGAATAGCAAGTTCCCACATATTATTTTCAAAACTGCCAAAAACTTAAAAGTACCGTATTTTTTGGGGCTATAAGGAGCACTTAAAATCCTTTAAATTTCTCAACAATTGACAGTGCGCCTTAGGTATTAATTCTGGTTGTGCTTACTGACCTTGAACTGATTTTATGTGATACAACTGAACAATGTTGAGAGTTATTGTGATTGAGTTGAATAAAGTTTTTGTTTCGCTTAATGCACCTTATGTATGAAAAATATGGTAGCAGGTTTCCCGTCTCCTTCGGTGCTAAGTTTACAAATGAAGATGTCATTTAGTCCATTAACTCTCAGAGTATGTGCTGGGGATTATGCTCAGCTACTACCACACCAGACTTTAGATCAATATCTGTAAAAAAAAAATGATAAAGCTGTAGCTGTTTCTGTGTCTAAGGTCAGTAAGAGGGGTGACTCAGTAAGGACAAAATGTTTCATTTTTAAAGGCAGCAAGATAAAACATAAAAACGCTAATAATAAAAAGGAACAACAGAATACTAAAATGTGGAAAAGTTAAAGATAAAACAAAATAAAACGTTTCAAAATTATATGTCAGAAATTAACAGGCTTTGTTTTTACAGAAAAAAAACCACAACTTTTCCTACTATTTGATAAAGCTGAAATGATGTTTAAATTCTTTTTTAAGACTTTACCGGTTTAAATTCTTAGACATCTTTCATTTCTTTAGAGTTTCTTAAAAATCTATGTCTGGACATTAATTCTGGACAGCCTTACTTCTAACCTACAAAGTTCTCAACAACTTGGGTCCATCTTTTATTACAGATCTTATTGTTCCATATTTTCCTAATGAAGCACTTTGCTCTCAGACTGCAGGTTTACTTGTGGTTTCTAGAGTGTCCAAAAACAGAATGGGAGGAAAAGCGTTCAGTTATCTGACTCCTCTCTTGTTGAACCAACTTCCAGTTTTTGTCTGTAAGGTTGACAAATTGTCTTCTTTAAAGATTAGGCTTAAGTCTCTCCTTTTTGATAATTCCTGTATAGTTAGGGTTGGCTTGGGTTTCCTGAGCTATCCCTTAGTTATGCTGCTATAGGCTTAGACTGCTGGAGGACAAACTGACCACATTTCTTCACTCTGCTGCTGTATTCTACTCTACATGTTTTGTATTTGTAATTATTTCTATCCTTGACATGTTTTTTTGTCTTTCTTCCAATAGGGGGTACACGTGCACCTAACCTACACCTGTATCTGCCATTCTGTGTCCATTTGTTTCTCCTTCCTGTCCTCTCAAACCCAGCTGGTTGAAGCAGCTTGTCCTGAGCTTGTTTCTGCTGGAGGTTTCTTCCTGTTAAAAGGGAGTTTTTCCTTTCCACTGTTACCTTTGTGCTTGCTCAGGATGGGAGACTGTGACGAAGTGAAGATTCAAATTGGCTTTTTTATGTATGTGAGTGTTTCTGTTCAGTGCCCTGGAATGACTTCTGTTGTGACTCGGCGCTATATAAATAAACTGAACTGAACAAAAATTCTAGTCATTCTAGTGCTGTTTTAAATGTTAAGCTGGTTTTCCTATCTTTTGGGTCATCTTTAATCCTCCAAGGTATTTAGAATATGAATAAATTTGTCTAAGCATAGACTAAACCTTGTCGTGCTAATCTGTTAACATTTAAAGATAAAAGCTTTGCTCAAACTTCTGGTAGCTGTTATGGGTTTGAAACTAAACCGAGACATGTTGCACATATATTATGTTTTCTATTATTAATAGACTGCATGGATTAGAGTTAAATATAAATAAAATATAAGACACTAACTCATGTTAACATCCAGCTGCTGCATTTATTTCTTTCTTTCTGGGAAGCGTAAGCTGCATGAATATGAATGAAAGGTCACTGTGGTTAATGCATGAGGTAATACTTTGGCTGCAATTTCTCAAACACAAGACTAAAGCCCATATTTTTCTTTTTTCTGTTTCCACAGTCTAACATCCTGACAGACTAACCCTGCCTCTTAGTTTTCCTGAAAGACATTTGTGTGTGTATGATATTAGCTTAATGTCTCTGCTCAGAAAGATGTGGTTGATTTAAAACATTTAAGAGTAAGCATGCACAGCCCTTTGGTTAAATAGAAGGATATGGTTTCTGCAGTAGTGACAGTCTCACATTATATATACTCTATATGCATCATTGTGATAGTTTACCTGAACTGATGGCAATTAATGATGATGTGTCACTGTATCCATGGGGGCTTTTACTTTATATATTTTGACTTGTGATTATGGCCTATATAATCACAACGCTTTTCAATTCTCTCCCAACCGTAGCACACGTCCATGTTGACTTTGTGGTTTTCCTAAATTGGACTCTGGCTCCAGGTGGCTGAGCGTCCATGGCAACCTTTAGCCTTATCTGCTACTGGTGAAGCCAAACAATAAGGTCTTTCACTTTCTCAGCTTTCACTTTTTACTTTTTCAGAAAGGAAGGCTTTGAAAAAAACGGTAACTTATGTGAGTACAGGCCATATATTAACAAAACTGGTAAATCTGTTACAAGTAGCCTCAAACTAATATGATTCATTTGTAGCAATATTTATATTTGTAATAACTAGATTAAATCTTTTTATACACTATATAAGAGTTAATGTTTAAAAAGAAAGGCAAATGTGCTGAAGTGCACAGTGAAAATAACTTTTATTTCAGATGAAAAGCTCAATATTATCTGTTTCTTTTAAAATATAATTTCGTAATTTAAAAAAAAAGAAAACACTTTTGTACCGGGGCCAACCATCTAAAAGGATAAAGGTTAAGAATATATGACTTAATGTGACATAGTAGCAAACATTATTCTGATGAATGAAACTACAGTCAAAAATATAAAACAGGTAATTAAAAGGTTCATTCAGATATTTTGAAAGTGGGGGTTGTAGAAAGTTTATGAACAATTAATATCTTATCTGTTGTAGATAGCTTTTTGAACAAGCTCAGTTTGGAGAAAAAAAGTTTAGTGTGTTCTGATCTTGACCTTGAATTATCATTAAAATCGGTGTAAAATCCTGTATGGTGCAAAACTGAAGGCATTATGAAACTTTATGGTAAAAATAAAAAAGTGCAAAAATATTTATAAAGTTCTTGTCATTGTTTTAGCACCCTGCACATGTTGGATGCTGTCTATCGGTGCGCTAAGATTCATAACTGGCTGTAATTACCGTACCCACCATTGCACCCTGTATTCACTGGTTAACTGGACATCATTAACTTCACACAGACTCTCTCACTGGTACATTTTCATCTTTAAATCACTTTTATTCATTGGTCTGTTGCCTCCATTCATCTCCTCCTACATAGCATGTGCTGCTGTTCAGCGTATTGTTTCTGTACTGCTAGTGCTCAGCATATTTTTAGTTTAACGTTTTTCTTACTTCATATCTTAGATCTTATTACTGTTTTTCTTTTACATTTTATAATTTTGTTGGATGTAACTGAGACCCTTTGTACACAATTCCATTCCACCACATGTAGCACATGTGGTGCGTATGACAAATGAAAAAACTTTATTGTTGACTACATGTCACTATGTGAGTGCAGCTACAGCGTGCACTCTCAGGACATTATTACCTGCAGTGTTCCCTCAGTGTGGACTGAACTTGGCAAAAGGGCCTTCTCCTACTCTGCTCCTGTTTCCTGGAATTTCTTGCAAAAAGATTGAAGCTCTCGACATTGACCTCTCTAAGTGGTTTAAAAAAACTCCTAAGTTCATGGCAAAAACCAATGCAGACATGTTCCAGTTTTTAGTATTCCAGTATTGTTTTTTTCATTGAATCTTTATTTGTACAGGTTAGTTCCCACTGAGCCTCGAGGACTCATTTACAAGAGAAACCTGTTAAAAAATGGTGTTCAGACCTATTCTATATCACTTTACAATCTAACAGGTTTTTTTTTTTTTGTTTGTTTTGCTTTTTAATACAATTTTCTTTCATTTATTCTTCTCAGTTTGCTTGCTTTCTTTTATAATTGTCTGTTGTTGTCTTTGTTATCATCCTTCTTTGTTTAAACTCAGGTCTCACTTGTAAATGAGTCCCCAAGGATAATTGAGACTAACCTGTATAAAGGTTGAATGGAAAGAATGAATAAAACAGCAGCACTTCATGATCTTGGTCCTGCTCAGGCTATAGCATCAATCTGGTCAGAATTAAACTCTGTTAGTTTAATAGAGGTCATTCTAAGAGTTATCTGCAACAGATAAGATGTCAACAGTGTTATAACATATCCACAGAACCACACTTCAAAATATGAAATATCAATTTAATGTAACGTAAAACATACAAAAAAAGTCTAAAACTGGAACTGCAAGGACGTTCAGCTTCTTTAAATCATACATTCAATTGCTCGTGTCCACTTTCTACATGAATATCAGAGTTAGTTTATTACGAATGGTTTCAGTCTTTATTCCTAACTAACAATTCTGCCTTTAAAATCAAGTTCAGGGAATAACATTTAACCTCCAACAGCCAAAACACATCGAGACACAACAGCCACATAGAAAATGACAACTGCAAACACTGAGATTCCTCCATATTGACGGTGTAATAATATTCAGTCAGTGTCAGCCCAGCAGTGTGAAAACAAATTAGGACTATGATTAATGAACACCTTTAACTACTCCCAGACTCACCATGGAGATGGGACTCCCAGTAAAGGCTGCCTCCTGCCCTCGGAGCTGACGTGAACGCTTCTACCATCAACACTGATGCTCCCGAGACTCATCAATTTAAGGTTGACAACCGCTCAGTTGATCCTCCCTATCAGGACTTTATACCGCTCACTTTCCAGGCTGTTCAAGGCCTACTGGGCTATGAACTTCTCACGGATCTGCTCTTGAAGCCTTAAAGATCGCTTTATTTTTTTATTACTCCGTTTAAAGAACAGTATTAATGCAACTTTCACCCTACATATGTTTTTTCTTTGTTTTAAGCTGAGAGGGCATCCTTACCTCAACCCAGGAACACGCCAACATATAAACAATCAGCTTTCACTCAGAAAAACATCCTCATGCAGGATCCACACGTGCCAACATGCAACATTTATTTGATTTATATCCCAGGTGGGGAAGATCCTTCAACGCTCAGTCTGAGTGCAATCAAACAGAGTTTATGTCTGTGCCAGCTTAAAGAAATCTTTGTCTGCCTCATGGTTTGCTGTTTCTCGGTAATACTGTACAACAAGGGCGGGCAGCAGGAGAGACCTGGTTGGCAAGAATGCTGCGCGCTGCGCTGACAGCAACGCTGGAGTTGATAGACATTGTGTGTCAGCACTCAGAGTGCCCTCGGAGAGCAATGCCGGTGGCCTTTACAAGGATGTCTTTCTGCAAATCACTCGCTGGGCAAATATACAAAAACCTGCCTATCGCCTGGCAAGCAGGTTGTCCATCAGTGCTTAACATCCCAAGGTGACAGTTTGGGTAATTACTGAGCCTAAAAGCACCATTTGATATCAAAGGGACACTTTTCTTCCTCCATCAGTCCGTCGATTGTGTGGTCATCCCTCAGCAGCCAGTAGCATCAGCACAGAGAAAGGAGAAGCATGTGAATTTCACACTCCTGTATTCAAAACGTGCAATTTTAAAGGATTTTTTTTTTTTTTTTTTGGTAAACCCTCACGTGTAAAGTTGTTTAATTTTTGTGTGAATGCACAAACAGACAAGCAGCTCTCGAGAAAAATTTTTCACAGGCCGTTTTAACATTATTAAATGAGAAGGAAATCCAAACGAGCCTGAGTGTGAAGCTTTAGGGGGAGAAGTATGTTTTACAGTAAAATGTAATTACTCACATTCATCACCCTGGTTATTAATGGAAATCTCTTTCCCTCCTCAAGGCGAGCTGTAAAATAATATAAACATTTACCCATAACCCAGCTACTTTATTAGTATAAAACACCCCATATTTGCTCAACCTGCAGCTCATTCTCAAGCATGCATTATGCTGTAATCTCTGCATTTTTTTTTTTTTTTTTTTTAAGAAGTAGTCTTTAAGTGCAATAAAGAAACACCAATGGGCCTTTCTGCTGCATGGGAAAACCCATAAATCACCATGTGCCTGCAGAGTGACAAATCACTGATGTCATCAACACAGTATGCCAGAGCAGAATCTTAGTGCTGGCTGGTGCACGCTGAATTATAGGCTGACACCACCTACAGCACACCGGCAAAAATGAACACTCCTGCAACAGAGAGGTGCAGAAAATACAATTCAGTGTTTCAGCACTGCACTCACTGTCATTGCAAGACATTGCATCGTTTTCAATGTATCAATAAATGCTCATTTTTGCTTTATAGCAGCTGAAATTGTAAAATCATTTCCATTCAGGGCTGTTTTATATAT
>NC_056512.1:32794101-32809692 GCF_014905685.2 Nematolebias whitei
TGTAAAATCATTGCCATTCAGGGCTGTTTTATATATATATATATAACTTTAATATATAACTTTAATAAAATGATTAAACTGACCAAAATTGGACAAGTCAGTCTTTTTCGTTTTAAGCATTATTTTTTTTATTTCTCCAACTTCAGCGTTAAGCCTAGAACGAACTGCATGCAGTACATTAACAACAGTTTATGAATAGGCCCTCTGACATTTAGTTATTAATAGTTGGTAAAAAAGCACACAAAAGTACCAGTGGAAGCAGGAATGCCTCTAATTGTGGGCAGGGGAATATTAAAATGAGCAATCCCACCCTGGTAGATGGTTACAAATGACACGGAGCTGCAGGGAAGTTTTTCCACTCGGAGCTCTACCGGTATAAGTGTGAGCACTGTACAGACCAGAAATTTTGCTGAAACAAAAGTAAACAGTTCTGAGCCGTGTTTACTTTCCAGCATGTTTCATTTGCCACGAAGAAGAAAAAAAAAATCACTGCATTAAGAAGCGAGAAAGTTGGAAGTAGAAAAACCGAGTTAATGTTAAAGAGATAAAGTGATCGTAAAAAGGATTTTTTTATTCACCCTGCCTGTGTATAGATACACGGTGTGTAGCTGCAGCAGTGAAATACATCGCTCACACAAATGTCAGGTCTGACTCAGATTCATGCTCAGCCACAGCTCCTCTCTGCCACACCCTGCAGGCGTGTTTATTTGGAAACATGCCATAAATCCAGAGCTTTCGGAGAGGCTGGGGTGGGCCTGGTTCTGGTGCAGGAGGTCAGTCCTGCTCCAATGATAATTTGTGGTTTGGTGAGTGCCCGACTGCCTACAAAGAGGGTTCAGAGTACCCCTGGCTGGCTGCAGCTATGGCCTCATTCACTTCAAATAACCCAAGGTCTCTTATTCTGTAGAAGGAAATGTTTATATAATATAAAGTTATTTTCTCGAATTTACCTTGGGATGTTTTGGGAAACTGCTTTAATTTTTAAAAGGGGTGTGTATAAAAACTTTGAAGAAGAACATTTGTGTTCTGTGAGAGCAAGAAAGTGGTAAATATAAGACTCAGACGCCAAATTGATTTTCTTAAAAGAAGAACCGTGACATATTTTGAGGATGTAATCATTTAATACAGAAAAAAAAAAAAAATGTATTTGTGAAGTATAAGAGGCTGAAAATGTGAGTGCTGTTGCTTGGAAATAATCATAGTAACACCAGTAAAGCAGTCGAGCGGAGCTTCCTCTCTGTTTCTGAACCTTCTGGTCAACTTTCAGGACAAAGACAATTTCCTACCTGCACCCCCTCATCCACTCACAGTGTTTACAAACTGCCCTATGTTAAAACGTTCAGCTAATTTAAGAGCTATGCTTATGTCATCTGGTGAACTTCATGCCCTAGGACTCCGATCGGAACTGCTATAGGTCAAAGGGCACCGTCTGGCCCCTACCTTATCAAAGCTGTGTTTATTTAAAGTCTATGCACGCCTTCGGGCGACAACAAACAGAAGTCACTGGAGCAATTTAGAAGCAAATCCTGTTTGGGAACACAGATTATGGATATTTCAGAGTGTAGTTGTTGTAATGTCAGCGTTGTCACTCTCAATCCCCGTGATGATGGCTTGCTTGGCTCAAGGCCACTGTAAGGTGAATGTGCTCCGGCACCTTGTGACATTTACAGAGAACCTGCAGATGGACTGAGCTCGGCTGCACGTTAAAGGCCCTCTCCTAAACGTAAACAAAATGTCTTGATTGGCACTAACATGAACATTAAAAATGTGGATGTGATCTGAGGTTGAACCGAGATAAACAGTATAAGGTTCAGCTGTGTCTCTGCAGAGCTAAATGTTTAAGCTCTTGGATCTAAAACTGTCTGCCACATACTGTAGGTGATGGGCAGAACTCCAAGTGTCTTCTGCCAGGACATTCATGGTAGTCTGTACCAAACGAGATGCAAAATGTTTTGTTGGACCCCCACATGTCTGTCAATCAAAATTTAAACTCCAGCTTTCTGGAATAAGGTACAAATCCCTTAAAAGTAAACTCAGTTATGGTTCCACTTCAAGAAAATAAAAGCTTAAACAGGTTATAAGGTGCAATATCAATATCAATGAACAGGTCTGTAAGTTGCATTAAGTGAAAAAAACAGTCAGATAAGTCAAATTTTATTCAACTCATACACAATAAGCACATAAAATTGGTTTGAGGTCAATAAGCACAACCAGAATTAATACATAAAGTTCACCTGATTATGAGGCTCACTGATGATTTTTGAGAAAATTAAAGGATTTTACGTGCGCCTTATAGTCCGAAAAATACGGTAATTATAATACTGCACTACTTTTAGTTTATACAGAACATATATCTATTTTTAAGGAGGTCATTGTGCTCAGTGTATGTGAAGGCAGCTGTTGGGACATCACACAGAGACAGAGATAAAAGACAGAGTTTTCTACATTCGCCTTATAATCCAGCTGTTTTTGCTACTTTTTTTGCCATCTTATTTGTAAATAAATTAATAAATCTGTACGCCTTTTTATAACGGTCTATTGCTGTCGCTGTTGTCCATTGTTGTCATCATTCTTTGTTGAAATCAGGTCTCTCTTGTCAGTGAGTCCTCGAGGCTAAATGGGATTAACCTGTCTAAATAAAGGTTGAATGAATGAAAAGAGATAATAAAGTATTTCACATGACGTTGCACTTAGTGTAAGATTATATTTAAACCTAAAACTTGCCGTGCTTTAACTGCTAGTGCAAGAATTACATTTAACTTGGGCAGCACGATGGATTAGTGCTTAGCACTGTTGCCTCATAGCAAGAAGGCCGTGGGTTCAATCCCTGGTTTGGACCTGGCGGAGTGAGCTTTGCATGTTCTCATCGTGTTGACTCCGAGTACTTGGTTTCTTCCCACAGTCCATAAACAAACACGTTAGGATGCCTTCAGGCCTCCATTGATGATCTCAATGGGACTTGCCTGGTTAAATAAAGGTTAACAAAAAAAAAAAATGTTGCCAACTCATAAAAAACCTGTTAAAATGGGGCATATATTGTTCTATTTTGAATAGATTTGTTGTTTTTTTACTTTTAAGCTACAAAAAGAGAAATATATAGAAACTCTTGAGCTTGCTCCCCTTTTACCACATTGGCGGCTGCACTCTTCTTTTCAACACCAGGTCCTCTACCAGTGGTCTGGGAGCTTGAGGGTTCTGTGTAGCATCCCAGTTTTTCCTAGGGCTGTACTCTTCTGTTAGCTGTTTGTTTGGCGCAACGTTTCTGTTTTGTTGCTCAGTCTTGGAACTTTGGAATTGAAGATCAGGAACCAGTGTATATAATGAGCTAAAGACATATAAATGATGCCATGCTGGCTAGGATGTAGTCCAAATTCACAAGATCTGTGTTAGATCTTGGAAATCAGGAACTTTTGGTGAGAAATGGGCTATTGGAACGAGACTTTTGAAGGAAAAAGCAGAGGATATGCATTCTGTTAATAATACGCACAATTTTACCTAACGTGAATGTTTTGTCCTTAATTCTTATAACTTTTGGGAAACAGTCGCCCTTATTTGGAAACACGGTTGCATTTTGCTCTATTCTGACCTCAGAGGGAAGCCATTTGCTACGTGAACCACCACAAACAACCTAAAAAAAAGAAAATCGGTGAGGTGGAGATCATGCTTGACACAGCTTTGTTTTCCTACCAGTCTGCACGACACACATCCACACATGGTGTCAGGGATGGCTCAGCTCTGGTTTATTTACTCTCGTTGCTGGATCTCTCAGAGCTGTGTGTGGCCTCTGTGCTCCGCTCTTGTAAAGACCCTGCCAAGAGGAAACGTAACATTTTACAGTACTCTCTGCTGGTGACAGATCCAGCCCTCTTGGCTCTTGTAGTTCAGACACAATAAGAGAAATTGGTTTCAGACATTTGGGGTTTTTTTTTTTTAGACTTTGTTTTTTGAAATGAGAGAGGTGACCACATGTATTGGCTGTCTGCAAACCGGTGGATGTGCTCTCTCATAAACAAGCTGATTGCTAACAATAAACTTCTCAATATAAAAATGTATCAGGTTATTGTTAGAAGCTGTCATGCCACTGTCATCAGAAAGCACACATTTAAATGGAAAATCAAGTGTTCACTTGTCTTTTTAATATAGAAAAAAAAATATATATATATATCCTGCTGCTCCTGCTTAATATGAAACATACAAGAAAGCCTCCCAATTTAAGCTGAACGTTGCTCTCCTTCAGCCAACAATATCAGCACCTTCACCTGGACTGATTTGAGGTGATTTCTGTTTCCTTTACCTGGTTGTAGAGACAGGTATTTATTATGCAGCGGTTGGCATCGACTCCATCTCATTATGAAAGTCGGGGCAGGAGGGGAGACACGGTGAGGGTGGGAGGCTAAGATAAGTTCCCCTTTGTGAACACAAGGAGGCAAAAAAGCAGACTATGAGACCCGACTTCTAGTGGCTCCACTGGTGCAAGTCTCTGAAGCTGTTCTGTAACACGCCCAATGCTCCCAGTTCACAGCATCAGAGTTTTACTGTTTTCTACGACCACAATCGGACTCTTCTTAACCAGCAGAGAAGCAAAAATGGCCAACCAGTGGTTGTTGTTTTATTGTGTGAATGTTTATGAAGCATTCACACATTGTGATTTATTTTTCTTCCATACGTTTTTGGCGCAGTTCTCGTCCCGCAGTTTTCAAGCTATTTCCACAAATCATTAAATGTTCAGCTATTTCAGGACAATCCTGCTGTGACTTTTGGTATTGGTGTAACTTTAGTTTTTTTGACATATTGAGCCTTTTCTGCTTTTTTTTCATAGAAAATGAATTGAACTCATTTTACATCCTTCACATCTTTAGATCTGTTTACAACCTTTTACTGCTCCATTCAAATTGTGTTCTGGTTCAGCTTCTTTCAGCTCCCTTGTGCAAATTTAAATAAATAAATAAAATTCAGCTACTTTCAGTTCATTTCAGCTGTTTTGTGCTCCTTTCAGATTCTTTCTAACTACAACATTTTTGTGCTTCTATCGTCTTTCTGTTCAGCTTGTTGTGCTCCTTTCAGCTTAATTCTGCACGTTTCAGCTTTTTCTACTATTTCAGCTACTATACTAATTTAAGCTTTTTTTCTTTTAGCTAATTCCACATTTTTTGCATTCATTTCTACTTTTTTCAGTCTAAATCAGCAAAAATGTGCTCTCTCCACTTTTTTCTGGCAATTTAAGCTTCTAGCTGCCTTTTCAGCTACTTCTCAGCTATTTTTTGCTAACTTTAGCTATTTTTTTAGCTAATTTCTTAATTTTGTGATCATTTCTGCTTATTTAAACTTAATTCAGCAAATATGTGTTCTTTCTGCTTTCTTCTGCTAACTTAGGCTTGTTCTTCCTTTCAGCTACATTTCAGCATGTGTTTTAGCTAATATCAGCTGTTTTTCAGCGATAAGCATTGACAATGCATTTTTGCAGAAAATGCAATTTTTCTAGTTCCTTTTATTGTGTTCCTATTTTTTTGTTTGTTTTCTTGATGTCTTATCAAGATTACTTGTGTTTTCTTTTAGCTTCCCAGTGTTTACCTATCCCTCACTGATTCCTGTTCACAATTAATCATTCTCACCTGCTCCTCATATTCATTATTCTCAGTGATGTTTACTTGACTCCTCCCACATGTTTGTTACCTGCCAGGCATCCTGTATTCTTGTTTACCTGTTCCCTGCATGCTCCTCATGTTAGTCATCTTTTAATTGTGTTTACTGCACTGACAGCTGTTTGATTTTTTTGTTATTAAACTTTTTATTTCAGTCTGCATTTTTATTTTTATTACATTTTTATTATTCCTTGCAAATAAAGGGTATGACGAGCTATATCTGAGCTGTTCCTTGATGTGGTTGAAAATTTAAAAAAAAAAAACTGGAAAATTAAAGAAATTTGCACTTAAAAAACAGCTTGCTTACATAAATCATTTAGGACATATAGTGTGCAGTATTTGTTAATGCAAAACATTTGTCCCTATAAAACAATGACTGACATGAAAAATGAAAAAAGTCTTGAGGCAGAGAGCATTAACGTGGGTTTTATGAAGCGCTGCAGTTCATGTAAGTTACTAACTGTGACCTACCTCCACTTTTTTTTTCATTTCAGAGGGCATGTGGGCACATGTGGTCTAAATTAAGGTATATGACGGATAATAAACCCACTTTGACACAGCAAATCTATAATGTATGACGCGTTGGTTAATCTACTTTCTTTTATTTATTACGTTCTAGTACTACTATTAATATAGAAGCTTAACTGTTTTTAACCTTCTTCAGCAACCTCCTGCTTGTGTTGTCGAATGTTAAATGAACACGCAAAAGCATTTTGCCAATGCTTTTTTCTTTGTTAGTGAGTATTCAGCACCGTTCTCCTTAGCATCTTCTAAAAGCTGACGTGACCATACAGTTAAAGTCTCCTGCAGAAGTTTGCTTCACCTTTGTACCTATGGTTTGGTACACAACTCCCAGCATGATAGTGGTGCTCCGTGCAGGCCTGCCACCCTCACCCTGCCTTTCAGCACCTTCTGGTCTGCAGAAAGGAGCTCTTTGTTCAGCCGTGTGCTTGTGACGTCCACTCAGGTCCATGCTTCCATTAGCAACAGCCTGCCAAATAACCAGGGATTGTGATGGAGCCTAATACCCGCAGCATATGTTATATTTACTTAAGGAGGAATTAAAAAAGAAACTCACAGACACAGGACGACTCTTATGGCTCACTCCAGTCACACTTAAAAGTTTTTTTTTTGGACTGATTGATTGGTTGGTTTACCAAATCACCCCAGACTTCTTGTCTATTGTTACTATTTTCTAGTAAAACTATAAATTTTTAATCCAAGAATATTGACTGACTTCAAAATGTTTTGACATGCTTTAAGAGTGCAGTCCAATTGATTCTGTGTAGAAAATGACAAACCGTTTTTATGAAGTCATTGCTTCATAGTATGACAAATTTTAATTAAATCTGATTTTACCATACTTTTCGCTGTATAAGTCGCACCTTTGTGCATAAATTTGCACGACCTGTGCCTTATACAATGAAGCAACATTTACATTTTTTCTCCATATTTGTAACGCAGTTTTAGGCTGAGATCTGACTATGTAATTCATTCTGACATGAAAAATATTAAACACTACCATTTTCAGCTGCTAGAGGGCCCTCGACTAATATGGCAAGCCAAGTGTCTCATTGAAAGGTAAAAATAGCTATTAATGAGACACTTGGCTTGCCATATAAGGCCACCTTCATCTCGCTCCAGAACTCCTGGAGTAAACGTCAAATTAGCTGCATTTTGCCGCGCCGCCCAGGCGAAATGCAGCTGATTTGACCATTAAATTGCATTTATTAAGGAAAAGTTCAACTAAGACACACCTTTGCTATAATTTTGAGCTAACAAATAATTGTTTTTAAGTGTTAATTGTGTTAAATTCTTGTTAAAGTCCTCCCATGCACGCTCCCACGGTCGCCATTAGGCAGCCAAACAATTTTTGGCACAACACCGGCCCACATTTCTGGGTGGTCAGCGGGGATGCATAATAGATGCGACTAATATGGCAAATCAACGTATTTATTTTTTTTTCCACTTTATTAGTCATATTTGGTATGTGGTGACATTTCTGGTTTTATTTGTGCTATTATGTTGTGTTTTCTTGCTTTTGACCTATTGTCATTTTAAGTACTGTTTTTTGTTAAGCACTTTGGTCACCATCACTATGGTTGTGTAAAGTGCTATAGAAATAATTAAATAAATAAATATTTGGTCTAATGCGACTTATACGATGGTGAAACGTGTATGGCGGCAAGTACGTTAATTTCAAGTTAAAGCAGCAAAATTGAGACTAAACAACACAATCCAAGATGGAAACTTTTATTAACGTGCATCAACACAACTAACTCAAGTCCACAAAGCATCTTAAAGCTTCATTATTTAAACGTATCTACCTAAAATCATCTTGTGGCTGACTAGCTTTGGTAGTTTGAAATTAGGTTCATGACTGAGTTGTAAAATATTTTAATAATTAAAACTTTTGAGAAAAAAATCAACAACAAAAAATTCCCTTGTATTGTTCACAATCTTAATAATCAATGGGCACATTCACAAAAAGACTGTCTTCTTATTGTTCCTTTTTATTATTATTACAGATATAATAACATAATTTTATCACAACTGTCTTCTAATTTAAATTATTTCATATGATCCAATAATGAAGTTCAGGCTCTTTAATAAAAACAAAAGGTTTTAAACAGGCCAACCTGCTGTGTTTGAACCTCTCACTGTCTGGAAATAAAGAAATATCCAAACTTCACTTTTAAAATAAACATCTGTACTCAGTCTGAAGAGAAATGCTCTCTTTGCTCAGTCTCTGTTTGAGGAAATGTAATACACGTGTTTCTTCATATTTTCATAGAAGATAATGCTGCCCATGTGGCATCAAATCATGGTGTCATAAGAAATGTTGAACTCTGAACTCTCTGGTTTCTATTTAGAATCAAAAATAATCTAGAAATATGTTTTTCTAACCCATGTCATCTGCCATCTTCATATATATACAGTGAAGTTGTGCAGTAGTTTGTTGTTTTTTTTAGTTTCACTGATGAGAGTTTCGGATAATATGTTCAAATTTAGTTAAATTGTAGACATTTAGTCGAAAAATAAACAATATCGTCATTTACTTCTTGCGTTGTCACATGCAGCTACTGAACCGATACCAACATCTGCAAAATCAATGTACAAAACATCCAACTATTTAACTTATGGTGGTGCATTTATTATTAAATTGATAAATAAAACTGTTTTCACTTTCTGCTGTGTTATAATCTTACTTGTGTTACAGATAACTATATCTGCAATGTTGCATAAACTGAGTACTGATGTCACCAAGAGTTAAAGGAAAGTAAAAGAAAAACCCAGAAAAAGAATAAAGAATTGAACTTATTTCCCCTCAGTGGGGACATTTCTGTAGCAAAGTCAAATCCCACGGGATACACAATAAATTTTCACACATTACAAACGAAAACTGTAAAAACAAACAAAATTTTTTTTTAAGTGTGTTGTTTTGCTTTTGAACACAAAAATTCAAATTCAGAGCTCTGATTCAGGAAGAACGACAAAGAAACACCAACCAAGAGGTGGAATATCGATTCTAAAAGTTGGACACTACTCAACAACTCCACTTTCCAAACCGACATATTGGATATACAGTCATGAAAAGTGGTGACACAGCAGCTGCATTTTCCACAAAAAATAAATTAATTTATTTATTTATTGATTTAAAATATATATTTTTTGTTTGTTTGTTTGTTTGTTTGTTTTTTTATTAATTTATTACAAGCACATAGATTTTTAACAACCCGTTAAAATACACCAAAATGCAGGGAATAACATCTCCTTTATTCAAAATTTTCTGGGGGAGGAACCCCAGACCCTCCACTACCTCCGATTTCCTTTCCGGCTTCGATCCATTTACAAATTAATCTGTTACTTGACATGACTACTGCTGTTATGAGTCTGTGCAGTTTTTATGTAAAGAGTTTTATGTAATAATTTGAAGACGTGGCGATATATTTACTATGTTCATTGTGCGAATAGGTAAAGTTTTAAAGTGGTTTTTGATGCTGTTCATTTTCTCAAAACAGTAATTTTTGGAATTTGAAATTAAAAATGGTTTTACTTAATTTTGTCTTGAATGAAAAATACCCCAAGTTTAAATGTATAAAAATTGTATAAACACTATTAAAGAACAGGACTAAAGTATTTATGTTGCACAAATATTTCCATTGCATTGAAGAGACAAACTGAAGAAAAGTATTTCATAAACATGAGGGTTATGAGGGGTCCCTGAAACGTTTTCTCCCCTGTAAGGGGTTCCTGAACCCAAAAAGTTTGAAAAACCCTAAAGTAGAGGAATGCCACTGGTTTGTGTAGTAGTCAGTCAAGTTACTGAACATAGTTATCAAATCTTATTGGTTTTCTGCAGCAAAGCAAATAGAAGAAGAGGAGGAACTGTGCCCTTCATCATGAGGGCGAGGCAGTTACAGTTAATCTTCAACTTTTACAAGTTTTTTAATTTGTTTGTGTGCTCACTAAACTAGAATTTCATAATATTAACCTTTTGTTTATTTTTCTTTTTAAAGAAAGGCTTTTTATTTAACCAAAAAATGTAAACCTTTCATTTCTGCTGCTTCTAGCCTGTTGAAACTGTTTGCTGTCAAATGTTGACGTACAATTAAACCTGATTTTGGTGACTCTGTGGGGTATTCTGTGTTTTGTGTTTTCTCTTCCTTGTGTTCTGCTCCTGACACACCTGTCCTTCATCCTAATCACCCCAGGTGTTTGTCTTTCTTCCTCATCAGTGTCTACATGTGCTGCGTCCTTGCTTCATGTCTGTGGATTGTCCTTCAAAAGACTTTCGCGTCCTGCCTCCCTCCGTGTCTCATCTACTCCTTCAAAATAAGTTTTGCTGCCCCGCCAGCATTTTGTTTTTGTTTCTGTAAAATAAACTTTAATTTCTTATTTTACCTGGAGTCTCCCATTGCCTTCCTGCACGTGGCTTCAACACAGTTTAAGGCATAACATGATGCTCTAAAGTATATCCAGTTTAAATTGGGCTTTCCTGTTCCTTTAGAAAATGGGTCTGCAATCTACGGCTCTGGTATGGCTCTTTGGTCCTTGGTCCTCGGCTCCTTGAAGCTTTGATCAAGCACAATGCAAAATGTTCTTTAATGTCATTTTCATCTCATGTGGTGCATGTGATGGAACAAAATTGTGTACACAGGGTCCCAGTTACATCCAACAAACGTATAAATTGTAAACGAGAAGCAGTAATAAGATCTAAGATATGAACTAAGAAATACGCTAAACTAAGAATATGCTAAGCACTAGTAGTACAAAACCAATACGCCGAACAACAGCAGCACGGACATGAGTCTGTGTGAGCAGATGAGTACGAAGTGAACACAGCAGCATGAAATAAATCAGCAGCATGAGATCAGCAACATGGATAATCAGCAGCACATATCAACAATCAAAGTGGCATTATTGTGATTGTGTTCACAGTGATGTGGCATGGAGGCTGCTCTCACATCCACCAGAAATTCTTTAGAATACCGTTAGGACAAGTTGCCTATAATAAATATGGTGAATAATTAATAGATATATAGACCTCATTAAAATACAGTAAATACAAAAGTTGTTTTGAAATTTAAAAAAAAAAATAAGTCACTTTGACATATCCAACAAAATTGCCTAATATTTAGACCCACTTTAAATTTATGCTTTATTACTTTTTAAAGTGGGATACTTTTATTTTCCCTAAAATTAAAAGGAAGACTCAAAAACCTGCAGCGTTAAGGGTTAAATTTTATCTTGTAAAATTGGCATGAAATTTTTCCCCTTGTTTATATGAATGCAGTCTTTTCTTTAGCCTTAAAATGTAAAAAATATTAATAAATGTTAATCATTATATAATTTTTGTTTTATAAAGTCACCCCCCAATGCCTGGGGGGGGAAAACCGTCATACAAATTTGACGTGGCCCGTGAGCCACCAGTTGACAACCACTGTTGTAGCAGGTTTGCGGCTCTTAACACATTGTATTTCATAAGTGAAGAGTAGAAATGGCTCTTTGGATCTAAAAGGTTGCAGACTCTGCTTTAGAACAACAGGGATGCACACGTCAGAATGCATTTTTAACAAATAAACATCAATAACATAGTTACACTTTACCAAAATAAAGAATGGTATGTCTTGGTGGTTAAATATAAATGCTTGCATTCATGCCTAGACATTTGACACCAAAGTTATTTTTTTTAGGAATGTTCAGATACTTAATAAAAATGCCTGTTTGTTTATTGGTGGCTGCTGTTCCATAGTGGTTTATTGTCCGACGTTGAACCAAAGCCATTTTTAAAAGCCTTTCAAACTCTGTGGTGTCTCCAGCATACCTGCTTATAAATCTTGCAGGTAGAGCCATGTCATGCATTAATTTATCAGGCTCACCACACACCTTTCCACCAAGCTGCACCAAAAAAACAAGGTGTGTGGTCAGGTTTTTCCAGTCGGACCTAATTAGAGGAGATGACTATGAAACACGGGCCTTGTGCCCACAAAGCACGCTGGCAAACCGTCTCCGCAAGATCAACACATACTGAATTTAATCATCAACAGCAACCTCATTGTTTACAGAGGGCCAGAGGAAGGCTGGACAGAGCACAGAGCTGGACTTCAAAAAAGGAAATGTAGGTGAATTAGTTTATTAAATAAAGTCTGAGTTTGTCTTTCTACAATAAATTATGATAGACGTTGCTTTTATAACACCACTTGGGACTACTGCAAAAATCACCCCAATGATTAATACAAATATTCTTTTGATTGCAATAATAAATATCAGAAATATAAACATTCATATTTATGTTAAACATAATTTAAAATGTTTAAGGACATTTTCATTTAGCAGTTCATTGCTACAGCTCTTCAAGTGAAAAAAAAAAAAGTTTGTATTTTGAACCTACAAATATTCACATGCTGTCTTATGTAAAGATTATTACTAAAATTTAAAACCTCTCCTGTTTTACAAGTCAAGAAGAATGAAGTTTGCACTTAGACATGTATATGATTTGTTGCACAGGTGAAATATTGCAGTTGTTTTTTTTTTTTTTCAGTCAATTCAATTCAGTTTATTTATATAGCGCCATGTCACAACAGAAGTCATCTCAGGGCACTGAACAGAAACATTCACATATCTAAAAAATAATTTAACACTGTTTATCTGAGAAGCAGACTGCTTTAAGTTTAACTCCATCACAGATCTCTCATCTTGAGCAAGCGTGAAGGCGACAGTGGAAAGGAAAAACTCCCTCATGAGGAAGAAACCTTTAGCAGAACCAGGCTCAGGACAAGCGATCATCTGCTTCGACCGGCTTTTGAAAGGAATAGATACACAATGGAAGGTCAAGACTCACATATTAAGGTAGAAATAGTATCAAATGAAAACTATTCAATGTCCTCAAGAAGTCTAAACCTACGGCAGCATAACGAGCCATTCCTAACTATAGGATTTATCAAAAAGGAAAGTCAAGCCCAGTCTTAAAACTGGACAATGTGTCAGCCTCACGGACAGAAACTGGAAGTTGGTTCCACAAAAGAAGAGCTTGAGAACTAAAAGATCTTCTTCCCATTCTGCTTTTGGAAACTCTAGGAACCACAAGAAAGCCTGCAGTTTGAGAGCAAAGTGCTCTGTTGGGAAAATATGGAACAGTAAGATCTCAAATATAAGATGGATCTAGGTTGTTGAGAGCTTTGTAGGTTAGAAGTAAGGTGAGAAACTAAAACTGGAGAGATATGATCTCTCCTACTAACTCCAGTTCAGACTCTGGCAGCAGTGTTTTGGATAAAGTGAAGACTTTTTAAAGAAGTATTTGGACACCCAGTTAATAAACTATTGCAATAGTCCAGTATAGACATGAGAAATGCATGGACCAGTTTTTCTGCATCATTTTTAGATAAGATGTTTTTAATTTTAGTGATATTACGCAGGTGGAAGAAGGAGGTTCTAGTAACGTTTTTAATGTGTGGGTTAAAAGACATGTCTTGATCAAAAATAACACCAAGATTTTTAACATTAGAGCTGGAGGCCAGATTAATGTCATCCAAGGAGGGTGAAAGACTGAAAATGTATTCCTAAAATGCTCAGGTCCAAAAACTAAAGCCTCAGTCTTGTCTATTGAAAAGCAGAAAATTAACGGTCATCCAGGTTTGTATGTCTTTAAGACAAACATGTAGTCTTAAGTAGCTGATTGGATTAATTGGGTTTGAACAAATATAACTGTGTCAAATTATGCATTTCTTGTGATATTATATTATCCTGTTTTTGTTTCCAAATCATTTTATTGCACTATTTTTGTAAATGTATTCAGTTTGGAGCATTAAAAGACGGTCTTTCTATGAGAAATAATGAAAATAAATGGCTCTTAAAAGTTTGAGGTTTAACTTAACCTACCTCAGTTGTTTTCAACTTAATATTACTTTCATTTTTCTAAGCAGAAGTCTGTTTCCTGCCGGTAAATTTGCGGGTTATCGCAACATAAATCTACTCTTGTTGGACCAAACCTAGAAAAAATAGTTTTTCTTCCTAGATATTCTTGTACAAATAGTTGAGATGTTGCCTATTCTTGATTGCACTTTTGAGAAGTTACATTAAAAGGGCCTTTTTTTTTCTAGTTTCCCTCATGAAACCAGAAAAAAAAAGATTGAATCGTACTTGTGCCGTACGATGAAGTGAAACGTGTTCCATACTCGTGATGAATGAGGCTCCTAGCTGGATGATGGCAGAGAGGACAGCTCCAATGTTATCTCACAGCAACCTGACACAGTGCACTTCTGAGAGCCTGCCCACCTGGGAGAGCCCTCCACATTGGGCGCTTTATCAATCACACCTAACCCAGCTTCCACAAGCAGTATAGCTCAGACAGGCCTGACAGATCATTAAACAGAAGCCTGATCTCAAAATAAAACTGGCAACCTCACGTTCAAACCAGAAGTTAAATAGAGGGGAAAGTATTTTTCAAGCACTGTGGCTGAAATAGGTAATCATTTTAATGCCTTTCATTGTTTACTGAAGAATTAATGTATAAATCCAAAAAAAAAAGTGTGTTGCCCAGTACTAAAGCAGGGAGACTTTAATCTTTCTTTGTATGATGAAGGAAAGTTTCACATAATACAACACAAATACCATTTTGTTGTTATCATTTAAAAACTAATAGCAATCATTTGTCAAACAGGACTTATCATAACTCAGATTGGAAAAATGTGGATTTTGTGCAAGCCACATTAAACTTTTACGGTCCTTTTTGTCTGTGCCATAATTAGTCTTTGGGGACTAATGCTGCCATTTCATGGAGTCATATTATCCCTGCAGTGGCCGGACGCTTTTCAAGGCTCAAGCAATCAATGCAAAGTTAATGAACCCAGTCCTGGGGCTCCTGTAGACCACTGGAGGCACACATACAGAGGCACCAATACCTGAGAGGTCCATCTAAGGGTGAACTATTTCAAGTGGAAAAGCCTATTGATGGCCTGGCCACAATTTACAGGGTTCTGTACAAGTTGTGGGGGAAAGTGCAGCTAATTTTTCAGAGGTCCACATGTGTAGTGCTTGGTGCTGTCAGCGCTGTCAACACACAGGGGAGAGCGAGACTCCTCAGGGTCAGTGATGGGGCAGAGAACATGCCAGAGTCTCTCAACTTCTCCCATAAATCCTTAGAATCTGAACTCCTGTGGAACGATGTGAGAAGGTCAGGTGTTTGGTGATCTTTCTTGAAAGGTGAGCAGTGTCCTGTGTTTTATCACTAGGCAGGGAACAGTTCTAATGGTTTGCTAAATCTCAAAACGCTTAAGTAGTTTCCAAAAGATGTCTCAATTACATGTTATGTCCACAAAAAATGGCAAATAGCTGTTTGCCTTCAGTCATTGGTGACAAAAGCAAGTTATTCTGTTTCTATTTGGCTCTGTAATGATAAACCAATTCAAAACTGCATGGTTATATATATATATATATATATATATAT